>NC_138377.1:70685091-70696714 GCF_054177405.1 Leptonychotes weddellii | reverse complement strand
AGGTAGAAAGCAAGCTGGCTACAGATGTGACTAGCTATGAATATTCATGAGTGCCATTGCTCCTCTCCTACAGCATCCAGGCCTTTCTGATCTCCCTCTTGCACAGCTCACAGATGCTCCCCCTTCTACCGCCTCCACGTCCCCCACCTCAAATCTGCCCTCCCTGACCAACCCTTGAACAAGATTGCAGTTTCTTTCGATCACAGCCTGGCATGATACAGTGATCAGTGGCCTTCAAAGTGTGTGTGTGTGTGTGTATGTGTGTGTGTGTGTGTGTACATGTGTGCGAATATAGTCTTGCATCAAAACAAAGGGGGGAGAAAAGGAAAAAAAAGTAATTATCCACAGTTTTATGAATCCAACTCCCCTTAATGTTCATTATTTAAACCAGCAGCAATTACAAGTTCAAAGGGGTTTGGAGGGCCAGCAACCCGCATAATCACTGCCAAATTAAGCGGGACTCATTCGTCACAGGAGAGTACACTCTGAGCAGTGAATCATGCATGCCGTGACAGGCTCTGATTTACATAAAGCAGAAATCTGTGCCCTCTGGGGCTGCGCATTACTTTGTCTTGGTAGCCTGGTGATACGTGGCTTTTCTTTTGGTGTTGGGAAGCTGACGCTACCTTACACGTGGCACGGCATCTCACTAGCTGTTGACAGTAGTCACTCACATTAGTGTGGGCTTGTGTTCATGTCACACGTGGGGCCATGTTGCAAGTGAAATTCTCCTTCTTGAAGAGAATTTATTTCCCTAAAGTTTGCACATTAGGTAGTTTCATGATTGCAAAGACCCGAGCTTTGGAGCAGTTGTGTTTCCTATGACCCCAGTCTGTTCGGGTCTGTAGTTAAAATCTGTGATATAGGGAAGCAAAACCCCTTGGACCGGAGGCCTCAGTAGGCCTAAGGGGGTGATCTGTTCCCCAGCCTGAAGGCACTGAGGAGTGCCCCCTAAGGCCCTCTCCTGTTTGGCATTGAGTGTTACCTGGTGACAGGTACGGTCAGTCCTTGAAGGAACCTGTGCTCTACAGCTGGGCTTTCTGTTTCCAAACTTTAGAGGTTTTCCAATGAGGTAGTTCAGGAAACCTGCTTGAGAGCTGTCATCAGCTATTGAAATCTCTTGGGTCTAAATGATAAAAATTCCAAAATTGAGTTCAAATGGAAATGCATTAGGTTCAGAATAATGATGGAAGACACCCAAACAATATATGTACCTTTTTATCTCCTATTTTTAGATGTTCTTGAATGTTCTGTGTCATCCTTTAGGCAAAGCTTCATACGGAATTATCCCTCATTTTTCCTTTTTTGGGGAGAACTCATCTTTCCATTTGTGGCTAAATCATCTTGGTATTATGTCACCCCCGCCTCCCTCCCCTTCCTGTCATTATCTTTTCCTCGTTTCTCAGATACAGAGCTGCATCCACACTTAGGATTTGAAGTGCTTGGGATTTGAGAATTAGGTTGGCAATTTTGGAGATTACCTACACTTATGTTTTTTTTTGCTGACTTTGAAGTGCAGATAAAGGTCTTGTGGTTTCGTCTCTTGTAACTGGGTCTACACTACACATATATCAAAGCCATGTGGTTTAAAAAGTTCTTTGAAGCAGATCACAGTAGTTTTTGAAGCGATGTGACAAAATGGACCCAAGGCACCTTCAGACGGGCTTCCTGGTGTTCTACGGTTGGTAACTTTCTACTACCACCATGCAAAGACTTTAAAGGGGGTTTCACTTTACACTTGGTGTCTGGAAAATTTGTTTTCCCTGGGTTCTTTCCCACATTCTCTTCCCTAAAAGCGTCCATTAAGGGGAGACTTGGGATACATTGTCTCTCCTGCTGTAGGTCTACGTAAGGTAACATGTTTATTTACACCAGAAAAAGGAGTAAGTCAGGAATCTCAGTCCTGGGTTAGTCCAGTGAAGCAACCCAGTATTTGCCAGGTCAAATGGGCAAGTCTTTTAACCTCTCTGAGGGCCAGTTTCCTCATCTGTAAAATAGAGAGACTCATCTCTCTCCTAACATGTTAAGTTGTTGTAAGGAGTGGTGGTTTTTGTGATTTTTATTCCATTGCCAAAGCTCTGAGCTCATCAAGCTGAGTTTCTTGTAAAACCGTCTTTACCCCCCTCCTTTCTTCTGCTCATCTTTGTTCCTCAGAAGCAAGATCCTATCACCCTGTTTCTTCAGACCTTATTGTCACGTTCTAGCTGAGCTTTCCTGGAAGTTGCCATCTGGCATTCTGAGTGGAAGGACTCCTCTGGACTCAATGAAATCTTCCAAACCAGTTTTCTTTCTCCCACACACACCTCTAGTGCTCTCGTGAAGAATCATCAACATTTTGACCTATGTCCTCTTGTCTCTCCTCCTCCTCCAGAACAGATCTTTCTTTTTTTTTTTCCTGCTTGCATAACTTCATGCCTTTTAAAAACCAAATAGTGCCAGGTTTTTAGGATCACTGAGATTGAAATATACATTTAGAGAAGAAAAGGATTGATAGAGAAGTGTATGCACTGTAATGTACCCCAGAAGTGCTCATTAAATTCGGGTTGAAGAAAGATCATTCTCACCCCTCTTCTGTCAGTCTGAAAATGTAATCAGTAGTCTGCAAGTCCAAATAGGATTTATAAATAAATTACTTAAAGGTATTCTAACAGAGAAATAGTCCCATGATAGTCACCTTGTGTAGCGTACTGATAACACCAGTGTATGTAGGACAGCACAGAGATGCACACCCATGCATGCATGCATGTGCACATACAGTCAAACTATGGTAAGGTCAAACCCATACAAACTAAGTGAAGGTTTATAGCATTTTCTCAGTGAAATTCACGGGGCATTGCAGTGGGCACATTTCACCTGTGGGGTACTTTGTAACTGGCCTATGAAGAGGATGTATGATTAGATTCAGTGGTTCACTTAGTGATAAAAATATAAGCCTGCTGTCTTTGCAAACAAACTGTGCACCGGTCCATTCACATGTTTCTTAGCAGTCTATGGTTTCTAACATGGCCATACCATTGGGAAAGGACGGAGGAAGAGGGAGAGGTTTTAATGATCAAATTCTACGTTTTTTGGTCCGGCATCTATAAAATCTTCCTGCTATATTGAGCCAAAGTACCCATCAATGTTCCTTTTATTGGACATGCTTCATATATTGTGGTGAGATTATATGCATCCCTTAGAGGTTGTTAGGAAAAACTTAACATGCCACCGATGTACAGTAAAGGAGAGTTATTGTGTAGATGCACAAAACTGCATCAATGAGTAGAGCCCTCTATCAGGAGTATTAATCTGCCTTGAATAAAAACTGCTAAACAGTCTTGTAACCAATAGCCTAAGGTAAAACCTGGTATTAATAAATCCATGGCAATGAATCAAACCACAACTATCTTTATTCACATAGAGATCTATAGACTGTAAAACCACTGATAGATGCTGGTCTGTACACATATTCCTCTTTCATATTGCTCACAGAATTTAAGCCAAATACAGTTATTGCATGCACATGTCTCTTTTCAATCTCTACCATGTTATCAGTAACAAACACTTTCATTAACCAAGAAGACGAATCCTTTTGGACTCTGTGTTTCCATAAACTTATATTTTAATAGAGAATTTTCTTTTTTCTATTTGAAATGTCCCATGGATAACTGAACTATCCTGGAGAATTTCAAGTATCATGAATTTGTATCCAAGCAACTCCTATACAGTTCAGCTACATCTGAAATTGGTCATTATTGAAGGTGACATACTTGTAAATGTATGAGGTTTGCATGACTGAATTATGAGAAGAGATGAGAGGTAACCACTTTTAAAGGGTATGCCTCTAAATTTAATGTTAATTATTACTATCTGTGTGGTACAACCAATACCCCAACCTGCAAATCTACATACAGAGATATAATTTACACAAGTAGATCTATTTAGATGTATTTTCACCTGGAGAAAGTTCTATAGACTAGATGACATTTCAGATCCATTTCAGTCCAATAAATCTGTTTCCCCATTGTCTTCACAAAGAACAAGAGACTATTGTTTTCTTTCATTTGTGGAACTGACTAAACCTAAAGCCAAATACAGAGAGGTAGGCAGAGGAGAGAGCTATGAGAAGAATGATGGCATTTGTGGGCTTAGACCAAGCTTATCGTGTGTTCCCTAAATCATTTTGATGCAATTAATATCTCAAATTAGATGTTTTTCTAGAGTGAGGGAAGTAGAGATGTAAGTGTGAGTTTGAAAGGAGCAAGAGATATAGCTAGATCAACCATAAATTCCCCCTGTTCAATTAGAAACTTTTTTTTGGTCCATTTTCAACAACTAATCTAAAGAGCTTTGGAGAGTCACTTAAAACAGTGCTTTCCAGGATTTTCCAGGCCATGAAATACACGGGTTAGGACATGTCAGATGTGGTCTGGACATCTCCCTTGCTTCCATTTGTGGTAGGTCATTTTTTAAAAAACTTCTAAAAATTAATTAATTTATTATTAATCTTACTTAGTTAACTTATAGTGCAATATTGGTCTCTGGAGTAGAATTCAGTGAGTCATCACTTACATACAACACCCGTGCTCATCACAACAAGTGCCCTCCTTAATGCCCATCATCCATCTAGCCCATCCCCCACTCTATATGTATGTATATGTACACGTACATTGTAATTGTACCCAGTCATATATATTTTTATACCCAAATCAATATTTTTCCAATCCTCATTTTCCGTCTCCACATCCTTGTCAATAGCAGACTAAGGAGAATGAAGAAATCTTTGAGTTTCCCTAGGATAATTTTGTGAAACATCAAAATGATTGGGAAGCAAACTTCTAGAATACTTTTTTTCCAAAAATGCATGTCTTCATAATAATTAAAGCATAATCCTTCACTGCCATAAACCCACCCCACAGGATATATTTTAAAACCCTTTCATTGTCTTAATAGACACAGCCTTTTGTGTAAATGTTTCTTCAGCCAGTATTTTCCCATTTACACAACACTTAGGTATCCTAGCAGTGCTAAAATAAACATTGGCTTCAGCTGAACAGGGCAAATGTTTGCACTCTGGAATTGTTTGTTGATGAAATAAATATTTTCAACTCAAAACAAAACAAACCTGAACTCTAAATTTATTAATGTGAAGGTGAGGACAAATTTATGTTGGGTTTATGCTTGAGTTGACATTTCATTTTCAATTAATTTTTGTGGTTACAGGTGTTCTACTTCCATGGGTTATCTTAAGGAATCCAATCAATAGGGAAAACAGTAGTAAGAGGTAGGGGATATGTTTACTGGCTTAGGGTTCCATTCTGCTTTATTTTCAACCTGAAAATTCTCCTTTATACCTAAGTGTGTGCAGCACAGAATGTCATTTCTTATGTTTGTTTCTATAATGCGTTCTTGTACTTATGTGCTGCTTCACTTAAAAATACTTTAGCTTTTCTCCCCCCAAAATCAATAACTTTAATGCCTGCTCCAAATAAGCTAAAATAGTTTTGATAATTTTCTAGCAAATGGCAAATTTTTGCCTTTTATCAGTTAAAAACTTTCTGAAATATTTAAAAATCATTTTTGACAGTATATTAAAGTGAGTGGAAGTCTTTATCTAAAGATCCCACTCAACTTTTCATGTACTTAAAATATTACAGGCAAATTGAGGAGGTGACTTAGTATAGAAATAAATAGACTTAAATGAATAAATTTTCTGAAAGAAAAGTGACTCTTTTGAGAAGGAATTCAAATTGCATACTTCATTTTGTGTTTTATCTTACTGGCTTTTACTCACCTACATGCATTTACAAACCCATGTAAGTGGGTCAAAGGTCATTGTGAAACTTGCTAGGAGATGTAGAACTTCCACCTGTGGGAAATGGGTAGAAGTATATTTTTAAAATATTTAGTTTATTGGATTTACTTTGGATTGATTTTATTACTAATTTATAAAACAGTAAAAAATATGAAACCAAAGTTAATTGGTTTAGAGATTATGTAAAAATATATATATGTATTATATATAGAGAATGTTTATATGTATATACACATTCTATGTATATCTCTCTACATTTGTATCTATATGTCTGTATCTATATCTATATATAGTTTCTACACAGTGATAAAACCAAAAAGTAATCTAGGAAAAAATTGAAATGCTCTTACTGTAAGCATTCTTTAAATTGACTTGCTCTCGGGGCTCCTGGTTGGCTCAGTTGGTTAAGCGTCTGCCTTTGACTCGGGTCACAATCCCAGGGTCCTGGGATGGAGCCCTGCATCAGGCTCCCTTCTGCTTCTCCCTCTCCCTCTGTGCTCTCTCTCTCTCAAGGAAATAAATAAAATCTTAATAAATAAATAAATTGACTTGCTATCTTTAGGATAATGGTCACATGTAAATGAATACTTTTCTATTGTTTAATTCTCTGTATTTGGTTTATCATTTAATAAAAGCTATAGTTATCAATAGCAGATGTTTCAGTTGACCTGTGTACCTCTTATATGAAGTAGAGAATGTTAGGTTGTAAAATCATTGAGGTTTGCTATGTAATGAAAGTAGTTTCCTACTTTCTGAGTAGGCATCTTGGAGACAACATTGTGCTGGGTATTAGCATGCTGATGGAACATCAGAGATATTTATCAAAAATACCTGTTGCATCTTTCTCAACACAGCAGAGGTTTATGGACATTAATCTTCGATTTTTTTTTAATTGAAATTTTAAGGAACTGGAATGAAGAACAAGGGATTTTCTAAATCAGTGGTTTCCAAGGGTGTATTCACAAAGAGATGCTGGGAAGCTGTATTAGTTAGAATGTTTTTGCCTCCAAGTAACAGAAAACCACTTTACAAACTGTTGCTTAAATGATGATGAGAAAGTTCCAGTGTATGTGGTATAGAGGACTTCAAGGGAAATGGAGTCCAGGGTTCAGTGATGTCTTCAGAGACCCAGTGTGTCTTTGTTCTCTCATCCACATCTTGGCTCCACCCTCAGATTGGGTTTCTTGGTGGTAATAACATGGCTGCCAGGGCTCTAGGCTGCCTCACTCAGATCCCTGGCTGAAAGTGGCTTCTTGGGGATCTCCAGGCTCACCAGAAGCCTCTAGCAAACTTTGTTTTGTTTTGTTTTCCATGTTGGGAAGAAGTTAGTCACACCGGCAAGGAAATAGGATTGCCCTTAGACAAATCAGCCCATTCTTCAAGTTAAAAGGATTCTCAAGAGAGATTCCATTTCTTGCCCTCAGACTTAAGCATTGTCATTACTCCCATTTCACATAGGAGACTAGAGAGTCCTGAAGCCTCAGTTCCCATTTTAAGATTCAGAATATTTAGTCTTTCATATATACCTAGCAATCTCCAACCTCTTCCTTTTAAACAAATGTACATTCCAAAAATGGTGTGTCTGGAAACAGTACACGAAGGAGTACATGTTTTCAACTACACTACATCAGAATGACTTTAGGAACGTTTTAGCCAGCAGGAGTTTGTTTTTACTGTTACTCAGGGATTTAGCAATCTGAGGTCATTGGCTTATCCAGGAGGAAGTGGATGTCAGTTTTTCTCAGGTGGACAATTAACAGCTCTGTGTCTCTAGTGAGCTATGTCAGTTGTAAGAGGGAGAATTTTTGAGGAAAACAAAATCTCATTGGCACTAGCTTAAGTGAACAAGAGAGACAGTTACTACCAAAGATCCATGTGATAGAGAAAGGGGACAAGGTGAGTAATGAAGGGGTGATTTAAGGTAGATTTGCATACAATGAAAGTTAATAGCATAGTTTATAAACCACAGATCAGGCTGTGTTGGAGAAGATATAGGGTTACACCCCAGAAAGGTATTAAGATAAGCATCTCAAATTTCTCTAGACAATAGAAATTATATCCATTTGCATAAAGTGAAATTCCTCTATATGGTTACAGTGACCAGGTATTTTGTGTCCTTCAGAAAAAAAGAGACTGCCAAGCCATGGCTTAATTTGAGAATTGCTTATAGGTATCTTTATTCCCGTCAAAACTGTTGTAACATGATTGAGTTGTTTGGTATGAAAATCAATAGTGATGCTGAATCACTATCAAAAGTTGGTGTTTGAAAAAATTAAATGGAAAACATCAGTGGTCAAAATAAGAATGTAGAGAATAAAATATGTATTAGGAACAGGCAAGATTTATTTATTTAAAAATTCATATGAAGAAATATTCAAAACAAGGGAAGGAGATTATAAGTAATTGTATAACAATAGTAATAATGCAGCTCTTTGCATCCCAAAGGATCTCTAAGTGCTTTATAGAACCCCCATTTCTTTGAGAGACGTATAATAGATTCATTCACTTATATACATAGAAATAAGTTGTCAAGACTTTGAAATCCCTCTCCTAAAGGGATCAGATTAGCGTTGGGAACTCATTTTCAAAAGTTATGTCATCATAGGTCAGGGGCCCATGGAGCTGGTTTGCAGAATGCAGTGAATCAGTTAGTAAATGATGCCTGGAATGGTGGAGTGTCAGCAAGAAGGACGTCATGTCACACCGGTCCCTAGAGCGGGAACAGGTTTTTGCTGCCGTCACACCAGGAGTCTGCAGACTCCTCAGAGGACAGCAAGCACTGGAGTCCTGGTTTGTCCGTTTGTTTTCTCAGTCCTGCCCATGGAGTCCCTGTTGAAGTCCCACAGTTCACTTTCTTCAGTTCATGTTTTAGCATTTTATTATTTCTCCTAAAAATGTCCTTTGACTTTTCACATCCGCTTTATGTTTCATTTAGAACTTAAGCCCCCATACCCAGGACTGGCTGGATAAAATCACAGCGAGGATTTATGTTAATTAACAGTGACTTCTTTAACAGGGTGCTTATGTGACAGTGATGTTGAAAAGGCAAATAAAAAGAACTTTTGATTTAAGGCATGTCCACATGATTTTTACATATTCCTTTCTTGGGATTTTTGAGAACACAAATAAAATCAGCCAGAGGCTGCAACACGGCTTTACTCTGCCTCATAATCTTGAACTGATGTACGTCTGCCATAGAGGATTTTGTTGGCTGCTGTCTACCAAGGCCCATTTTAGTGATATGCAAGGGACCTTCTGGGCTTTTTCTGACTGAGTCTGGGTCTTGTTCTTGAATCTCCATGGGTATTCTGTCTGCGGTGTCAAGAGTACTAGTGACAGGCCTCAAGGCAGAGGTGTGGACATGTATAAAGAGCAAGCAGCTCAACACAAAGCACGTGGGACACCTGGGACACGCCGACATGTCCAAGGGAATCAACCATTGAGGCCATTTCCAGCTTTATTATTCTATGAGTCTAGAAGGTTTCCTGACATCATAGCAAATTATTTTCATTTTCCTATAGAATTGTCTGATAATGCCTAGAGCACCAAAGGCCCTGACCTGTTCAGACTGAGTTTTGCACTTGAGTATCACAGCTGAGACTCAGTGCTAGAATTCTGATCGTGAGTGCAAGTGTTCAAGATGGCAGCACTTACTAGCTGAGAGTGATGGAGTTCACATACTGTCTGAACAGAGAGCCCTTAGTCATTCTAAAGCATTGGTATAAATAATTATTTCTTTTGGGTAGAGACAAGGATACTTTATATATTTGTTTACAAGTATTTTTCTCTAGCTTTCTCTTTGGAATGGTAAGTGGAAACTGCTAGGCATGACCAACAATTAAAGTTCTGTAGTAGTTGTGGAGACCCAAAGGCCAATTTGAGAATTGTTCATTTATACTTTATCATGGGGAACGATATTCTAGAAAGGAATTTGGAGGGAGGAGAAGACTCCAAAAGTCTGAACCACTTCTTGCTACATGAAAAGATCTGTTGATGTTAGTGGGAAATACCAATTAACTAGAGCAGGTGTCTTATGGAGTTCAACACGTGATGTTGTTCTTGTCTCTAGGTGACATAACTCTTGCCTTTATTTTACATCTGCCTGCCTTCTTTCATTAATTTAAAAGAAAACAAAATCAATGAGACCTAAAATTATTAGCAATTCTAAGAAAATGTAGCATAAAGTGTTTTTCTTTTTATCCTGAAAGCATTGCTAATATAACATTTGATCAAAAGTGAGGGTTCTGATGAAGGCAAAGGTTTCAGCTCACTGACAAGTATTTTCTGGAGTGTCACAGAGTCTCTGGCCCAGGGAAACCTGAACACACAGTGTTCACTTGAGGCTGGAGGGTGGGTCTATGCTGAGGGGGCAGAATAATCAGAGGGACATGCTGTTCTACTTAGTACTCAGCAGCTTGGTTTGCTCTGGGCTCTCTGGGGTTGTCAAACTAAACTCCAGGGAGCTCCAGGCTCTCCTCCAGCTGTGGTCAGCCATTCAAGGAAATACCATTCCAGAGGTAAATGAGGCCTCTAGGAGACATGGTTTCATACAATTTTTATATTAGTTAGGGACTGGGAGCAAGGCTCTGAAAAAACCTAATACACTTTTAAAAATTCTCCATTTAGCACTCTTTTCTCAGAATTGTGTCCATTAAAAACAAAACAAAATTAATCAGAACTTCAGTTGTCACCAAGACAACTTCTTCTACAGCTATGTGACAATACTTCTTACATCTCTTTCATTTGCCTTGTTTAAATGAAAGCAAACGTAGGCAAAGGGAGACTAAGCTGTGACACGCAAGAAATTTCATCAGCCTTCACGTATCCCCGCCACCACCAAAATACAGGCGAATTGTTGAAAAAATTCTACTTGGTGAGAAAACTACTTTAATCAACATTCACTCACACCCAACTGTTACCTGACTCAGCTATTCATTTATTTGACCCATATTTGGTGGCCTTTTTTTCCCCTCTCTTTGAGCAAGTACTTCACTAAGTTATGGGAGGAAGCTGAGCCTGCCCTCAAGGAATTTAAACACATGTAGGAGAGATAAAGTGGGGATATATAACAAAAATTAAAAATAGCAAGCAGAGAGTGTCAAAAAAGAAACGCGGTGTGGGTAAAAGTATTGGTAAAAGTGTCAAAAGCAAAGTGTGGGGGTTGGAGGAAGGAAAGATTACTCCCAGCTGAGGGAATTAGTGGATGTGTTGAGGAGACTGCAGTTGGGGGAGGGGGAGAGAGGACTTTGAAGGCGGTTGATGGGGTGGGGGTGGGGAGCGGAGGCAGCAGGGACAGTGCCAGGAATGTAGGGGCAGCAGTGATTAGCAGGGATTGGTTCCATAAAGCTGGAGATAAGGCTTCCTCCAGCAACAGGAAATGATGTTGGGAAGGCCGGTCCATTCAGACTGGAGACATCACTGGTTAAGGATTTTAGACCAACTGGATGGAGTCTGAGATTTTGTGCAAGGAACTGATAGGGTATGTTTGTAATTCTGAACAGTTTGTTTAGAAGAATTAAATCAAATGGAGTGAAATGCCAAAAGACTGGCATGGAAATACTGGTTATAAGGCTTTTGTATAACCAAAATAGATGTTTTCCAAAGAATGGAGAGGGTGTGATTTGTGGTATGTAAGGTGAATTTAAGTAATATTCAGATTTTAATAATAACATAGCCTAAATATGTATTAGAATGACATAATTTGCATATTGAACCTCGAATTTCGTAGACTGTTGCCATGGATGAATCTGAGGGGGAAAAAGTAGGTCTATTAAATTAAAAATATTAAACAGTTGGGAAATCAGAGGGGGAGACGAACCATGAGAGTCT
>NC_138377.1:70637537-70684991 GCF_054177405.1 Leptonychotes weddellii | reverse complement strand
TGAACAAGGAAATGGGAGAAAGCATTACGAGATGTGGCTAAGGTTTGGAGCCGGACTCTATTAAAATGCCCAAAACCATTAAAGACATAAAAGAGGAGTAGGTTTATGAGAAAGTAAGAGTTCAGTATATGACCATAAAGATTTTGAGAGACTTTCCTTAGGCATTTGAAATGCAGAACTGAAGAGCCCGCACAGGAAGAGAGATTTAGAATCGGCCTCAGAGGTAAGAGCTGACTGAAGTTGTGAGATTGTGACTGAGGAATACAGAGAAGTGGAGAGGGCCGAGGACAGGTCCTTGGGAAAGTGTATTTGGAAATGATAGGAGTTAGACAGGCTCAGGAAGATGTCAGAGGGCTAGGAGGAGCATCAAAAACACACAGGATCTGGAAAGAACATTCTAAGCCTGAGCCTGTAGTTTGGCCCTTTGGTTGGCATAAGGTAGCCACTAAGTAAATACTAATGAAAAAGAAATGCATAATCAACAGAGTTGAGATCTCCAGAGAGTTTGAGGGGCAAAAGGGGGAAAATACCATTGCATTTGGCCATGAGGAAATCATTGGTGACCTTTGGGTCTGTAGCGTCTCTGTGGAGTGACAAGGGCAGAAGCCAGATTGCAAGGAGGGAAGGACAGAGTCAGGGGGTCTGGAAGTGGACTCTCCTTTCAAGATGTGAAAATAGGGGGAGGATGCTAGCTTGAAGGATAGCAGGGTCAAGAAAGGATTTTTTTTTTTTTTTTAAGGAAAGGGTATACTCAAGCATATTTGTAGGCAAAGAAAAAGATCTGGTAAAAGTGAGGAGATTGGAAGTTCAGGGGGTGTTGGTGGGGGAGAGCAGATGGGTGGAAAAATCAACAAAGAGGGGAAGAAGTGCAGAAATCAACGGGACACATGGAGAGGTTGCATTGGCAACGTGGTTGAGAATAAATAGTTTATGATATGAAGAGGAGAGAAAGAGAGGAAGCTTGTATTAGGTGGCCTTGGTTACTTCATGTGTGTAGTGAGATCATTTTCAGGTAGCGAGGGTGTGCGAGATGGGGGTTCGTCACTTGAGAGACATGGAAAGGCTGGTGGCTGTCAGTGCAGGGAATGTGGAGGAAAGCAGCAGGGATGAGTGCAGAGGCCACAGAGCCAGCTTCTTCATCAGCTCTTAGCCGTCCAGAGCTGAAGGCTGGTAAGCTACTACGCAGAAGTAGAGGCGGTGAGCTTGTGTTATTGTGGGAAAGTGCCTTCTGTCCTAATTAGGATCTAAAGACCTTATTTTCTAATTAATTTAAGTATCATCGAGCAGGAAGTGGAGGAGGTTATCCTAAACTTCGTCACTTGGTTTCTCCAAGTACCCCTGTCCCCCCAAGCAGTCATTTTCAAGGCCTTGCTGTCAGGAATGTGGATGGGTCCTAGTTATGAAATTCAATCATTTGAGACATGGAGGCAGAAAGAAATTATTGGTTATGATAATGAGGTGACTGCCTTAGATACCATACCAACTCTGCTCCTCTTTTTCCTCCTGATGTTTAAGGTGCTTCTTTGTTGGAATACAGAACAATTAGACAAAAAGCAAAGGTTCACTTTATCTCCATGTGGGAAATAGGAAGAAAACTGCTTTTGGAGTCAGACAGCCCTGGGTCTGACAACTCTGACTTACCAGCTACATGACACAATCTCTCCAAGCCTCTGTTTCTTCAGCTGTAAAAAAGTGTTTTTTAAAAATTTGAATGCAGGGTTTAAAAATTACATTCCCAGCAGGGTTACTGTGAGAACTGAATTAAATAAAAGTGTGCGATACAGTGCCAAGCACATAGTACTTGTTCAATAAATGGAATTATTTTCCATGGTTATTTCTCAGATTCTACTTTGAGAGGTTTTCACAGACCGTCTGTTGAATGAATCCTATATGCGAATGATTTTGGAAAGTGTATTTGTTGTAGGTTAATGGTTACAAGGAAAGGGAAATATTTGTCACGTGGCTAGATGAATGAAAATCCTGGCCCTGTTTTCTTGAAAATGAAAATTCCCACAAGTTAGGTGAAGTTGCATATCATGGGCTAGGGCTTATGGTTCCCACAGCAGCAGCTTCCTTACTTGGTGATACCGTTCTGTGTGCCCTTTGCTTTGCTCATTTTACTGGGCTCAGTACTAACCTCCTTCCCTCAGGCAGGCAAACCAAGTGTCAGTGTGAGATTTTTCCTCCATTAGAAGAGGAAGCCATTGATCATAAAGAGTTGGCATGAGTTTACTATGAGTGAATTCAACCAGACCTATCTTGGCCTCTGACAAAGGTATTGTGGTGCCCATGTCTGTTCATCTCTGTACGCCCAGTGCCTGACACAGATCCTGGCACTTAGTAGAAACTTTGCATGTATTAAATAAACGGATCAGTGAGGTCCTCGTGAACATGTTGAATGCCAGGTGCTGCCAAGAGTTTGGATAGGTGGCTTGGTTAAGAAGAGTCAGCACCAATAGATTTCTGGTGCCCAAGTGCTGCTGGCTTTGTCTTCATCCCAGTTATGTGCAATTATTTTAAAAATAATGAGTTGATTGAGGACATTGATGACCCTTTCTAATTTGTGCTGGATGAAGAGAGAGCTACCATGTCCAATGGCAGGGGCAGAATCCAAAGAAATCCTAAGAAATAGTACAGCAAATAGAACAGTCCATGAACAGTTAGATAGCTTAGGTTTGAATCTCGGTTGTACCATGTGTGAGGGGCACGACCATCAGGAGTTCACTTAACCTTTCCACCTTTCTTTCATCCGCAAAGTTAGGAGGGGACTCACTCCCTCACAGAGCTCTTGTGTGGATGAAATACATTGGAGCAATGTGGAAGCCTTCAGAGCAGTGCACTTGACACAGACTAGGAATCACTTAGCTTATTTCCTTCTGCCAAAAAGAATTTTGGATCCGTTGCAACAATGAGCCAACTCTAACAAGAAGAAATTGTAAAGAAGATAAATGTAAAGAGTGCTTAAGTACCAAAATCCAATTACATAAATATAAGACAAGAGCTATAGGACAGAAGGAGAGATTTTAGTTAACAATAAGCACAATATGATTTTCACTAAAAAGAAAAAAAAAAAGCCTTGTATTTAAAAAAAATTTTTTTTATTTATTTGGGAGAGGGAAAGAGAGAGAGAGAGTGAGCACGAGCCCAGGGGAGCAGCAGAGGGAGAGGGAGTAGCAGACTCTACACTGAGCAGGAGCCCAACATGGAACTCGATCCCAGGACCCTGGGATCATGACCTGAGCCGAAGGCAGATGCGTAACCGACTGTGCCACCCAGGCGCCCCCAAAAGACCTTGTATTAATACAACAAAATACCCAGAATGGTAGAGGCCACGCAGAGTGTAGTCCACACTGACCAGACTGGCTTTGGATGATCGTATACCAGTTATGGGCTGAACCCTTTAAGGGAGACATTGACAACCTGTAGCCCATTGTGATGACATGGGCCGGTTTGATGATCTGCCTCAAAGGCCTGTGGTATGAGGAATGGCCAGTTACAACAGGGCATGTTTGAATTGGAGAGGAGAACATTAAGGAGGATAATACAGATGCCCTTATGAGTCAGGAGGGTTGCTCTGCAGAGGAAGGTAACTAGGGTTGCTGTATGACTTGACCTTGGATGGGACAGGGATCAGTGGAGGTGCGGGGCTGCATATTTCAGTCAGCACTTCCCAGGCACCCACTGTCTCAATGCAGAATGAACCACCTGGGGAGATGGAAGGCTTCACCTTCTAAACTTGCTAAAGACAGGTATGTTTGTTCCTTGGCATGTTTGTTAGAGAGGAATTGAGAACTGGGCTGTGAGACTCTGAACTATGTATCCCACCCATGGGCCCTTCCAACCTTCTGGTACCTGGACTTCCTGTACCTTTCCGAAATCAAAGTAAATCCGCAGCAAAATGCTGGTTTGCCTCAAATGTGGAATACAGCTCAGTTGACGGGTAGACAAAAATTAGCTGAGAAGGGTAAAGAGCTTTTCAGCCCACTGTGTGTGTTTGTTTTATAATGTTTTAAAAGAACCATTAGCTGAATTTCCTTCTTAGCCTTAATCAGATTCTCTGATTAAGAATTCTTCAAGCACTCCACAAAGTAAGCAGTCTTTTCTCTCACATCTGGCAATTTTTATCAAGAGAGCAACACGCTCAAGGCATAGCTCAAAATAGAACCCAAATTTCCCAACTTCTAAATCCCTGGGCTATCTCTGTACCGCGCTTCTTATCCTGAACCTTCTAGAGGCTGTTTGAATTCACCCTTCCAGCCCTTGGCGGGCTTTTCTTTCAGTGACCCACAGCTTCATTTGCCTGTCCAGCTTCAGGAAGGTGAGAGGACTTGGCAGATGAAACCTCTGAGGGTAAATAAAGGGAGGGTAAGTAAAGGGAGACCTGAATGCAAAGATGTGTTAGGAAGGGCCACTCCCATTCCTGGGTTGAGAAATGGCGATCCTTATTTTTAGCTGCAAAGACAATGGGATGAAATCATGCAGCTTAGAGGTCTTAGTCATTAATCACAAGACAGGTCGGCCCTCGGCTCCCAAGCCGGCATGAAAGTCAGATCATCTGCAGAGACTCGTTCCCTTTCCGTCTGCCCCATGCCTCTTATTTACTGATTGCACTTTGTGGCTTAGTACTTCCCCTGCTTATACAAATGAAACACATTTGTCTGCCTTCTCGGTGGGAATTTGGTACAGTTTTGCCGGTTCTTTTCAATTCCCTGACTTCATCCTGAAAAAGACACATAGTAAGGCAGAGCATCCACTATTGCTAAATGGTGTACAAAGCTGAAGTTCAAGCAGTATTTACTTTCAAATCTAAGAACTCACTTGCATTATTAGTATACTAACTTGGGATAAAAAGAAAAGGGGGGTGAATAGTTCGATCAGTGGTAGTTCTGTGAATTGTCACCAAGAGCCACTGGTTCCGCGAGGTTGATGACTGCTCTGCATTCTTCCACTGGGGACACCCAGAGCTGTTGAAAAGAATTGAGACGCTTGTCAACAGAATGGAAAGCCGGCCTTCATCAAAACAATTTTAGTCTGTGAGACTAATGACCTTTCCTTGCTGTTTGTTTTAGTTTGGAACTAAATGAGAAAATTGTTTTAGATAACAGTAGCTTGGTCTTCCTTTCCCAAGTATTTTATTGGGAGAAGCCAAGTAGCACAATTGTTAGCCGGTATTTTAAAATATTAAAAATACTTAAAATATATATATATTTTATATATATATAACAGACTAGAGGAAGTGGTTAACTAGCCCAGAAGTCTAACTTCAGAATGGATAATGAAAAATACTAATAATATAAATATACTAATATAATAAATATGCTAATAATAAAAAGCATCATGGCTAAGGAGGAAAATGCCCATGGTTTGCTCACATTACCACAAAATAGTAATAGTCCCACATGATAAAATATGACATTTTAAGTGCTGCTTTGCCTCCAGTTTTGTTTTGTTTTGTTTTAAATAGCTGTAAACTGAGCTAGCTGATGAACAGTCTCTAGGGATGGGATAGGATCGCCCTTGTTTCCTGTTCAGCCTTGCTGAAGAAAAAAAAAAAAAACCCTAATGAAAGAAAAGAACGTAATGGTTTTTGTAATCCAGGTGAAAGACCTGGGGGAGTTCAGAAGATCAATTAATTTTTAAATCTTGATCGCTAAATTTCTTTTCTGAAGAGCAAATAAATTCCTGGCTTGGGGGATTTTTGAAGTCTGCAAATCCAAGCTTAAATATAAATACGAGATGTTCAATGAAGAATATAAAAACCCTATTGGAGAAAGTAAAACTTAGGTGGTTTTCATTGATCTAAAGTACTTTAGTAGTCCATTGGAAGTGGTGTATTATTTCTTAAAATATGCACAGATATGGGCTTCTTTGGTTGTCTCTGGGTGGGAATGTTTAAAGTGTTTAAGTAAAAATATCAAATAGGCTTTACTTAAACCACCAGATAATTTACACACATTTGTAGCATTGACCATTTCCCTATGGATCCGCATCAGGGTGGAGAACAGAGACGCCCGTTGCATCGTTGTGAAGCAATGAAATTTCTGTAAGTCGTGATCTGCTGGCATGTAATAACTCGATCTGCTTCGTGCAGACAAAATATATTAAAAGTATGGACGAGTGAAGTTTGTGCCCCAGGGAAAAGGCGAGATAATGCATTGAAATTGTTCAGAGGTAGTTAGATGCCTAATGGTCTAATATGTGAGCTATGTGAGGTCTGGGGTCTGGTTCTCATAAATTCTGGCTAGACTGATCCTGTAATTTCAAGCAAAGGATAAAAGCGTTAGCCAGAATCATCAGTGTTCAAGGTCCATGATGCTGCATATTATTCATGTAAAGATTTTAAAAAGAAAAACACTTCGAAAGGGATGTTGTGGAGAGTAATTCATGGTTCTGTGTATTTGTGTGTTTGTGCTTGAAAATATATGCATACCTACATGCACAGTATAAGCCATTTAATGAAATAAATTAACTTGGAATTTATAGAAACCTTCCACATCTTTTCCATGATGGGATAGGATTTTTGATATAATAATATGCTGCATGAAAAACCATGTAGGATCTAATTATTTCAACTTCAAACTGACATATCTGTGCTTAAATTGGAGTAAAAAACATGTTTGTAATAAAAATTTACCATTACGAATGGAATAATTTAAAACCAATTTGGACGGATTCAGGAGTGATTAGAGGAAAAAGTTCCCAAGACATTTGGTAGCCTTATAAATGATTTCACAAAATATGCTAAGACTATCCTACCAATTATATTGGCTGAATACTGAATCCCCAGAATTGAAACAAAAATTCTCTAAGAGCTGGGCTTTTGAAATTAGGTATTTGGTGGATATGAAAACCCTTGATAACGTCGTCCTTTATATAATGTATTTCATCGTGGGGGTAGTAGTTTTGAAGTTTTCATTTGCAGTTTCTTTTCTTTTTTTAACCAGCTCACTTATGTTTGAGTCTACAGTATATTTATATAGTCTTTCCTGCCAGAGTCCTTGACAGTATTTTTAAATGCTTTCCCTCACTGACTAGGTTATACCAAGCACCACTCTCCTTAAGTTCTCAAAACTATACCACCCACACACACATCATGAATAGAGATGTGTGCATACTCTTTTTTTTTTCCTTTTGTAAAACAAAGTATTCAATCTAAAATTGCCTTGGCTTCATTGTGACCCTGAACATCATCTCAGCTTCATACCTGTGGAGGTGGGGGGCTGGAACGTCTATTTGATCCTGGTGACGAGATCTTCATTCTCAACTTCTGTTCATGAAAGTGACTGCAGTTACATATATGTACATAATTAAAAAGTCTCTATTAGGACCATACTTGAAAGCATTCTGACATTCTGTAGGAATCTCCGTAGAAAATACCCTTTGGGCAGAAGAACTGTTGATCTAGTTCTCAGAGTTTACCTGAAGACATTTTAAGTTCAGTTACATTTGATCGCTGGATTGACTTTTCGAATCGCTGAAAATGCTTAACCCCAAATTACTCTGACTGACCATGTAGCACATATAGACCACCATTATCTTTTAATATTTAAAATACACAAATACTTTCTGTTAGGTATCTAGGAGGTGATGTCCCAAAGATTTAGATGCTCTTTAAAATAGTTTTTAAACCATCAGATTACAAAATTTGTATCACTCCTACCTACTTTTTTTTTTTATAACCACATGCTTCCATTTCACTTATTTTTCACCTCAAGGAAATATACTCAGAGTTTCATCTATCAGTCAGATAATAAAGCAGAATTATAAAGAATCACATTGCTCTTTATCCTATTTTGATGCCTGAGTAGACTTTGGACAAGTGGGTTGATCCTTTTTTTTAAAGCTTTTATTTATTTATTTGACAGAGAGAGAGAGAGAGAGACAGCGAGAGAGGGAACACAAGCAGGGGGAGTGGAGGAGGGAGAATCAGGCTTCCCGCGGAGGGGAGAGCCCGATGCGGGTCTCGATCCCAGGACCCTGGGATCATGACCTGAGCCGAAGGCAGACGCTTAATGACTGAGCCACCCAGGCGCCCTGGGTTGATCCTTTTTTTAAATGAAAATGTATTAATTATTTAAATATTAAATGAAAATTATTTAAATTTAAATTGAATCTATGCATTGGGTTTTTTGTTTGTTTTTTGTGCCTCACTTAAATAATTACAAAGTACGAAAAGTTTCCAGAATTGAACTCTTTTATGGGTTTCTCCCCACATTATTTGGAAGAAAATCCAAGCAACAGTTTAGCTCTGATTTTGAATTATTTTATTGGTGTGTCCATCTTTCCATAACTCTGCCTAACATTTCGCTGCTGGTTTATGACCATAAGGTGACTGACTGGATGACAATCTCCAGCTACAGATAAATTGCAAGAATTATTGGTCGAGTAGGGTTATTTAACTTTTCATTATATGTTCTGTCCATTAGGGAGACTCATAGTTTTAGCAGGAAGGGTAGGTACTGGAAATTTGGAATTAGTTTACATTTTCTATCCAAAGTTAGGTAATATGATTACCTTTTGATTATTTCAGTTATAAACATCTCAAGGCAAAATTCAAAATCCGTGCTAGAAAACCTGAGTCAATTCCTCTCACCATCCCCCTTCTATACTCCTTGTCCTCATTCTCCAAATCTTTTCCAGATTGTTTGCAAAATAAAATTATCTAATTTCACGAGTATTTGTTCTGAGAAAGCACTACAGTAGAGAGAATCCAGAGACCCAGTTTAAAGACCAATATCTTAAGACCTTTTTGTTCATGAAATACCACCTTGGATTTGGTTGGAACTTTGAGGGAACCACACCGGGTCAAACATGTCCCAGTGTAGCTAAGAACCAGCACATTGATAATACCATTTATGGTAAATGACAGGTATCAACAAGTTGAGTTCCAAAAGTACTTTGCTCCAAATCTCCGAGAAACACAAAAAATACGGCGAATGTTATTTTAACGATGAAGTTGGTTTGTGGTCTTTCAGAAAACTCTGCGTGCTTATAGTTGTCTTACTTCATTATTTCTTTCCAAAATTTATATCACTAAACCAAACTGTAGCAAGAATTTATTCAGGACATTTTAATATCCATTGAGGCACTGTTTCAAAATGTACATCTGCTTGCTTAATTATAATATTTCTGAATTTGTAACTCTTGCCACTATTAAATTTAGTTTTTAAAAAGACTTCAGACTAAGAACCAATGCTGAATTATTAATTTGAACATAATGAACTTTTCAAGTTCTAAGTATAGAGGAAGAAATACTGAGTTAATTTGACTAATTAATCTAGTTGATTACAGGATATTTATACAAGTAGAGTTAATCTAGCAAACCCAAAAGTTTAAGGAGTCTCTAGTAAAACAGTAAGTGAACAAATTAGTAGTTCAGGGACTAAACAAGTTAGATTGAAAATGAACACCTTAATAATATACTTTTAATCATCTTATAAAGAGTATAGCTTGATAACTTTAAGATTTTGTGCTTTGTACTTGCATTATATTTCTTTTTTTTTTAAGATTTAATTTATTTGACAGAAAGAGACACAGCCAGAGAGGGAACACAAACAGGGGGAGTGGGAGAGGGAGAAGCAGGCCTTCCGCCGAGCAGAGAGCCCGATGCAGGGCCAATCCCAGGATCCTGACCTGAGCAGAAGGCAGATGCTTAACAACTGAGCCACCCAGGCACCCCATTATATTTCTAACGCTCACAAAGTGTTCTACAATACCGCATAATTAAAATTTTTGCTTCTAGTTATTACCCTGTGACAGCATGCCCTGACTGAAGCATTTTATATTTCTTTTTCTTCAGGTTTTCTACGGGCACTGTACTATCAGCCTTGTTTATTTAGTGCATACTATGAATGTGCATGAGAGAAATAAGCTCTCATGTTTGTTTAAATGTCCCACCTACTATAAAGCAGATGATTACAGAGTTAGTGAAAATGGGATCCTTTTTGCTGTGTGACAAAAACCACATTAAATCGGTCTAATTTGAGGTCTAATCACTGATTCTGTCCCATGATAAAAGAAGATGTGGAACGTGCCCAAACAGAGCTTCTAAAGGTATATGTTAAATCAAAGGGTGTTCCTTTGACTTTGTATAAAAAGAGAAAAATCTCATTGATTTTATGGAAGAATTTAAGGGAAAATACACTCTCTGGATTGCTTGATGTGAGAGAATACTATAGCATTTTGCTTTAGTCTGATACTTAGTAGACAAGTCCCCTGAGTAGGAAGCATGCTAATTCTGTTCTTTTAAAGTGCCTAATGTGGTGTTGACACACTCAAATGTTAAATAATATATTGTAACATGCAGGGAAAGCTCAAAGCTTTCATGAGGTAAGGCTGAAAAATAGTTATACATGGCCCTTGATTCATGGAAATTAAAGAGGCAAAGAACTCACATTCATTTATTTATTCCAGGAAAAAATCCTACAGTTTTGTGTTTCGCACATGTTGGATTTACATTTCCTAGATTTTTCAGGGTTTCAAATCCTTCCTTGAGAAAAAATTGTGTCAAATAGCACTGACTATCAGGATTTTTTTTTTTTTTTTTTCCTGAAAAGCATAGCTCCTTCTCTGGCACTCATACTTTAAGGTATTATACT
Source organism: Leptonychotes weddellii (assembly GCF_054177405.1). Classification (NCBI taxonomy): domain Eukaryota; kingdom Metazoa; phylum Chordata; class Mammalia; order Carnivora; family Phocidae; genus Leptonychotes; species Leptonychotes weddellii. The sequence continues at coordinate 70,674,393 of NC_138377.1, read as the reverse complement.
AAAAACATGAAGTCTTTGCTTCTTTGAAAAATGTACAATATACTTAAAACATCGAATTACATAGTTTAAATGAGCTCGTTGCATGGTATGTGAAATGTATCTCAAAGCTGTAAAAAAATAATAAAGTAAGATAGTCCCTTAGTTAAGCTGATACACTTAGTGTCTTCTTTTATCCTTCTTCTTTGACTAGTTCCTTTGATAGATAAAAATGCAAACCAAAATAATGATTTCAAAGAAAACATTTCCAGATATGTCAAAAAAGAGATACTTTAAACAGGTGATTTAGGTGAACAAGAGATTGTATTCACAGCTCTGGCACTAAAAATTGGCATTTTATTTTAACATTAACAAATTTATAATTTTACCCTGGCTCTGTTGGCTGATTTGATATTAGACATTTAATTTTTCCCCACGGACTTCACAAAATGTGAGTGCACTTACTCATTTAATCCATAGATTTAAATTTTAAATCTAACTTCATTCCTTTGGGAGTGTGGGGAAAAAAGAACTCTGTTTAAAGATGAGGATGCAGGGGTGCCTGGGTGGCTCAGTCGTTAAGCATCTGCCTTCAGTTCAGGTCATGATCCCAGGGTCCTGGGGTCGAGCCCCACATCGGGCTCCCTGCTCCGCGGGAAGCCTGCTTCTCCCTCTCCCACTCTCCCTGCTTGTGTTCCCTCTTGCTGTGTCTCTCTCTGTCAAATAAATAAAATCTTTAAAAAAGAAAAAATAAAGATGAGGAGGCAGGGCCTTGCCTTCAAGTACCTATAGCCTGGGGGTATGCCAACAAGTAAAGCAGACATGGTACTACATTATACTTTCACTACAGAAACAATAACCATATAATATTCAGGAAATGCCTGGCAACCACCAAATAACTGCTGATAATCAGCAATTAAGCTATTCTGTTATATGAAATGTGGTATATAAGGTACTTAGTACAGTGACTGGCACATAGCCTCTAAGTAGGAGTTGGCCAGTAGTAATAACAGTAAAAGTACAGTAACACCAGGAAAGTTGTAATTATAGTTAACTATGCATGATTTAGACCAATGGTGACATTCATTTCACTTAGGAGATCTCAGGGAAGAGTTTGGATGGCTTGAGAGCAGTCAAGAAGTCTTGGGCAAAGGATATGTCTGAGCCTTAGGGAGTTGCCATTAGGGCCGACCCTGGGTGGCTGGAAGGCCACGGACCTGAGCAGCTGAAGAAATTGAAAGTGAAAGGAAATGTCCTTAAGGCAAATATGACTCCCCTCCCCATCTGAACCCAGGCCAAATGTAACTCTATTATGATAATTTTCAAAGGTGAATACCATGATGAGCATTTAGACGGTAGAATTGATTCACCTGCACAATCGAAGGATAGATGGGTAGAGGCAGTGCTAGCAGAAATGATATTGGACTGAAAATTATTTGGAAAACCATGAGCTTCTGTCCCCCAGTTGTCTCTAACTCATCACTTAACCTTTTCTCTTAATTTAAAGCTAAATACTGACTAGTTTGACTCTCAAATAGCATGATTCTTTGTGTTTAAGCATTTTTTCTGATGGTTAATGAGTAATGAGAGGAAATGACAGGTATTACAGGTAAGAAGAAATATGGTTTTATGGTGGTGTTATGAAGTTTGACAGTGAGAGGATTAATTAAAGATGTCTTTACAGGAGCTAGGTCTCTGCATTAACTCAGAGGTCTAAAGTCTACAAAATGGGGCCCCACTTTTTTTTGGCTGGGCCTTTCACTTTCTTGAATACAAGATTTCCCCTGTATTACTTGGGTGTCTTCTTCCATAAAGGAGGCACAGGATTATCCAGAAATATATAATTTATTATTATATCATGAAAGATAGTGAATTAATCTTAAAATGCTTTGTAAATGCATAGATGAATACAAAATTGTTGTTTTGGGGACCTGCGAAATCTTGAATATCTGACTGAAGAGACAGAAAAGAGTTGTCTTCATTTGGGGAAATGGTTAATGGTTGTTTAAGATATTTCCATAGTGAATAGTTATTTATTGTAAATTTCTGCTTTAATAAATTGTTTCTGTCTTTCCACAAATCCATTAGGTGACTTATGCAGCATGCCTTGGAGCATTGGGTCCTGAGCCAAGATGAACTATTTTCCTCACAACTGTTATCTGTTATAATAAGCAGAGTCATAACAGTTGTGTAGAAAGGCCACTTGTTAGACATGACAATATTTTGCTCTTTCTAAAAGGTTTTCTGAGCCAAATGACAGGAATGTCCGCTTACAACCATTGTCACTGAATTCGTATTTGTAATACAATTGGGAAATTGATTAGCAAAGAAAACTTATGTTGCTTCGACATTCCCCAAAGGATAAAGTTCTCCCCATCCAAAAAAAGAATCTAATGTGACCCATTTGGACAATAATAAGTATCTGGCATCTTTAAGAATCTAAAATGGTATTTCAGTGAGATGAATGAGTGATCCTAAATGCTCTTATATCCATCAAAAAATTAGAAAACAGCTGAGCCAAAACTTTTCATAGATTTGATGTTTAGTGCAAAAAGTATTCTCAACAGAGAAACAGAGTGTTATATCGTCTTTGATTTAATCCTAGTGGTGAGTTTGGTGACTGAATCAAGTGTCTGGAAAAAAAAATTGGATGTAACTGAAATTCATTTCAGATCAGACAAAGATGATCTCTATGCCCAGAGAGGGAGACAAGGGACTCTCAGCCCCTCTGTTGATACGCCTTTTCTTTGCCACCAAAGTTTTACCATGTTAATAAGTGGCCTGTGGCAGAGTTGGTCTCATTTCTAGTGACCATTGATCCAGATAGTTTTACCATAACTTCACCCTAGCCTCTGACAGACACTACCCTTAAGAAACACAACCTAGTTGTGACTTCCCTTCCGAAAGTTCACAATCAATGTCTCTCCACCCCAAGAAGGGCTTGCTATAAGTAGAATTTCTAACTTTTAAAGTTTACCTTTGATTCTACAATTTTCTTTTCTCTCCCTTTCCCATTTCTTTGTACGTACCCTCTCCCCCACACACCCACCCCACACTCAATGATCTGGCAGTAGTGTAATCTAGAATGTTCCATTTTCTCATCTAAATCTTTTGGAGCACACGCTTCACCACCACCAAGCATACTTCTTGGGCCAGCTTCTTGCCACATGTACGTTCACAAACATTTGTCAAAGCCCCAAATGCGTCATCAGTCAAGGTCCACTTAAGAAAACAAGAATCACTCCGTTCGTTTTAGTAGGGAGATTTCAATATGGAGATTTGCTTAAATGCATGTTAGTAACCTGAAAAAAGCGAAATAAAACACAAGAGAAACACTGAGCTAACACTTTAGACAGCTACTATCACATCTCAGACAGTGGGGACGAGCAAGGAAGGCTCAGGTCTGCAGACCTAGAAGGTCGGAGAAAGAATCCTGTGGAGTTGGGTCACAGTCGTCCGAGAAAGGGCTTCACCCAGCTAGTGCTGGTACCACTACTTTGGGAGCTGGGCCTCAGATCTCTAAGGAGGGACCTGCCAAACCAGTCCTGACACCACAAAGGGGTTATAACGAAGTTGATTCTGGGAGTGCTGAAGAGGCCGGAAACTGGAACCAAATGCAGCCACCGCACTGAAGTGCCCTTGCAAGGGCAATGCAGGTGGGACATGAAGAGCACAGGAAGGAACAAGTTCCTTTCCCTCCTCCTGTCTTCCAGTCTTTCTCCACTGTTCCTTAGTGCTGGAGGAGCCTGGGGACAGAGGAGAAATGTAGTTTGTAATGTCCCAGCCCAGCATCCCAAAGCAGAGTACAGGAGAGTTTGGAGCTGAGAGCTTTTAGTTCACTAAAGCCTGCCTTGGAAGCTCCAGCTGAATACATCATATTCAGTTAATATGTTCAAAATAATTATCTTTCGCTAGGGAGAGGTGTGAAACCTAAGAATACAAAAGAAGAGTTAAATTTTGCTAATGAGCAGCAAATACTTGACAATCTCCACAATAAAACGATGTGAATATCTGAGGCAGCAGAGACTACAGCAGAATGGATCTAACCAGCGGTTCCCAACATGATTCCTCGCAATTTCTCTCCCAATACCCAGGAAAACCCAAGAAATAATAACAATTATGATAGAATCAGAAACTAAGACTGATAGAATCTCAGAAGAATAGACCCTCTTTATAAGGCATATGGAACTTCAACTCACAGCATATCCTTTCTTTCCTGCATAGAAGAATCAATGTGGCAAGAGGTAAGAATATGCTTTATAGCTCTATCACCATCTGCCGACTGACCCAGGGACCCGGAATTGTGCCAACCAGAAATCTGAGCAGAAACCCTGTCTCGCCCTCGGGAGCCGCTCTGAGAGAGTATTATTTCCCCTACACTTCAGCTGCCACCTTTCTACAACAAACAGATATTGAGATTCTCAGGAAGCAAATGAACAGAAAGGGGAATGTTAACAGCGGTACAGGGTGTTCCAATAGGTGTGTTCCTCATGAGGAGGCCATGGTGAGAAGTGGGACATTGATGGGGAAAAATAATAGCTCTGCAGGCTGTGGATTTCAGCTTTCCAAGTGCTGTACTCAACTCAGAACAAAGCAAATTACACATCTGAAGATGCTCTAATTCAAGATCCAGAAGAAATAATCAGAATACTGTCCTATAAGACAACAAGGCCTCTATGAAAAGGAAAATTATGGAATGGAAAGGAGAATGATGAGATGAAGAACATGGGAAGATGAAAGAAGATTGAAAGGAAGCTTAAAAGCATGAGAGTGAGCTTAAAACACGTGGAGGTGGGGTGCCTGAGTGGCTCTGTCAGTTAAGCATCTGACTCTTGATTTCGGCTCAGGTCATGACCTTGGGGTTGTGGGATCGAGCCCCAAATTGGGCTCAGGCTTAAGATTCTCTCTCTCCTCCTCTCTCTCTCTCTCTCTTAAAAAAGCAAAACAAACAAACATGCTGAGAACAGTCAAGAATAGAATTGGTCCTGTGGAAAATCATAGTGTGGTGGAGGAGGATAAATCTGAACACATCTCCCGTGATGGAGCAGAGAACGACAAAAAGAAAATGATGAGCGAGAAAGCGATGATAGAAGAGCCGAGAATGAAGGTCCAACATATGGATAATTGTTCTTAAGGAACGCTAAATACAAATAAAAGTGGTAATCAAGAATATAACAGAAAATAAATCATAACTTCCCTGAATTGAAGAAAGGACTATGTATGCCAGTTGAAAGAACTCACATACTCATGAACAAATACTGAGTTACAAAGATGTGGAGGAAAAAAAAACAGGTAGAAAAATAAATAATTTCTTATTTAAGAAATAAAGCAAAAATGTTTCTTACTTAAAAACTTACATTATATTGGCAAAAATTGAGAAGTAGGGGATATGGTGCAAAGTGTCAAGCTCCTTATTTTTATTTATAATAAAGGTGAAAGATATAATTCACTCAGTTATTTGATTTAAAGAAATGTGGCCTATGAAATGATACTGAAAATATAACTCTAAAAAAATTAAAATAATATTTATCTTCCAAAACACTAGAACAAAAATGAATTCAATTAGCAGATTTTATCAAATTTTGACAGTCTACTAAAAAATAATAGATTTGGGACAGCTCAATCAGTTAAGCATCTGCCTTCGGCTCAGGTCATGATCCCAAGGTCCTGGGATCAAGTCCTGCATCGGGCTCCCTGCTCAGGAGAGAGCCTGCTTCTCCCTCTGCTGCTCCCCATGCTTGTGCTGTCCCTCTCAAATAAATAAATAAAATCTTTTTTAAAAATAGGTTTTCTTTTTCAGTATCCATAAAACAATTTTAATAATTGAATATATTTTAGGCCTCAAAGAGTATCTGTTAATTGCAAACTTCAGAGGTTAGCTAGGCCACATTATTTGGCCACAATAAAATAAAATGAGAAATTAATAATACAAAATTAAAAGTAAATATCCATGTTAGTTATTAAAAATAATAACAACAAAAATCTTTCCTTTGAACAACTCTGTCATCAAAAATGAAATCAAAATTGAAATTACAGACAATTTAAAAATAAATGACAGTGAAAACACTACAAATAAGCCCACAGGAGATACAGTCAGTGCTATAGTTGGAGGAATATTTAAATCATTAATTATTCGGCTGGAGTGAATAAAAATAAGTGGATTCTGTAAGAAGATAAAGTAATAAAGAGAGAAATAATTATGAAAAAAATTGCAATAAGGAGGTTGGACAGATGAAAAAGATATCCCAGAAGAAACTGAAGAAATAAAAACTTATGGCCCGGGAGTAAATTCTGCACAGAATAAATGCAAATAAAAATAAAAAGAGAAAAAAAAATCAAATTCTCAACTAGAATTAGCAGAAATACTTGACAAATCAAGAATAAAAGATGGAAGGGGTGCCTGGGTGGCTCAGTCGGTTAAGCGTCTGTCTTCAGCTCAGGTCATGGTTCTGTGGTCCTGGGATCGAGCCCCGCATCGGGCTCCCTGCTCAGCGGGAAGCCTGCTTCTCCCTCTGCCTGCCACTCTCCCTGCTTGTGCGCTCACCTTCTCTCTGTCCAATAACTAAAATCTTTAAAAAAAAAAAAAAAAGATGGCTACAAACATAAAAATTAGGAATGAGAAAGATAAAATAACAGATAAATAGGAGGTAATAAGATAATAAAAACTTTTAATAGTTTTGAAAGTCTTGATGAACTGATTTTTTTTAAGTGGTGTGTACTTCACACCATGATGGCTATAAAAAAAAACGACTATATGTTGGTGAGGATGTGGAGAAATTAAGCCCTTCCACACTGCTAGTGAGAACATAAAATGGTGTAGGCACTTTAGACAACAGTATAGCAGTTCCTTAAAAAGATGAACATAGAGTTACCATATGATCCTGCAGTTTCACTCCCAGTTTTGTGCCCAAGAGAACTGAAAACATGTCTACTCAAAAATACATACACAAACATTCATAGACCATTATTCATAAAAACCAAGAAGTGAAAACAACCCAAATGTCCATCAACTGATGCCTGGATAAACAAAATGTGTATAGCCACATAGTGGAGTATTATTCAGCCATAAAAGTGAACGAGGCACTGATTTATACTGCAACATGGATGAGCCTTGAAAACATTATGCTAAGTGAAAGAAGTCAGACACAAAATTATCACACATTATATGATTCTATTTATATGAAATGTGGAGAATAGCCCCATCCATAAAGACAGGAGGTAGATTAGTAGGTGTCAGGGGCTGGAGGAGGGAGAAAATGGGGAGTGACTGCTGATGGGTATGGGCTTTCTTTTTGGGGTGATGACAGTGTTCTGGAATTTGATAGTTGTGATGGTTGCACAACTTCATGACTATAGTAAAAACAACTGCATTGTACACTTTTATTTTTAAAGATTTTACTTATTTACTTAGAGGAAGAGCAAGCAGGAGAGAGAGAGGGAGCATGAGCGGGGGGAGAGGAGCAGAGGAAGGGGGAGAAACAGACTCCCTGTTGAGTAGGGAGCCTGATGTGGGGCTCAATACCAGGACCCTGGGACCGTGACCTGAGCCGAAGGCAGATGCTTAACTGAGTCACTCAGGTGCCCAGCATTGTACACTTTTAAAATGTTCATTTATGATATATAATTATATATCTAAAATTTTTAAATAAAAAATATAAAAATATAAATATATTACCCAAAAAAAAGATTAAAGAAGTAGAAAGCCGGAGTATACCCATCATCATGGGGAAAAAAAAGAAAGAAAGAAAACATTATCTAAAAACTAAGCCCCTCTCTCTCCCTTTAAAAAAGATGGTAGACCTAGGCTGTTTTATGGTGGCATTTACCCAATTTCTTGTAATAATTCCTCCCCTATTTAAATAATTCCCAATATAGAAAAGGTTGAATATTTTCTTGATTTTATACAGCCTAGTATCAAACCAGACAAAAGATAAGGCATGAAAGAAAAAATGCATATGATCTCTTATAAATATAGGTACAAATGTCCTAAGTAGACTATTAATAAACCAAATTCAAAAATGGGTTTTCAAAATGCATTCGAATCTATTTAGAATCTCTTCCAGGAAAACAAAAATCTTCCAACATTAGAAAATGCGTTAAAAAAATTTGTGTCAATAGATCATGAGAAAAGCCACATGCCAATTATATTAAATGCTTAAACATTAATAAAAGTCAACATCCATTTCTGATTTTTAAATTCTTAAGAAATAGGGAATGAAAGGATATTTTTAACATTTGACAGAATATGTATCAGAAAATAATACTTGGGATCGTATCAGATAAGGAACCTCTACAGATAGATACACTATAAATAAATAGTACTTTCTCAGCTTTTCTGGGAGTTGCTCTGGATATTCTAATCAATGCAGCAAGAGGAAAAAAAAGAAACTAGAAGGGTAAATACCAGAAAGGAAGAGAAAAACTTAAATAATTTACAAATGGTATTGCCTGCCTGAACAATAATAAAAAATCAAATGAAAAATTATTCAAAACAATGTGAAGTCAGTAGTTTATAAAATCGGTCTATAAATATCAATAGCTTAGCTTCTTATCAGCAGTAAGAGAAGATAAAGAATCAACAAAATATATAGTATCAACTGATAACTTTAAAAGATAATATTTTATTCCTATTTGGAAAAAATGACAAAACTGAGAGACAGGAAAGAAAACTTGATTAAATGGAGAGGTATATTATAAGCATCTATACAACAAAATGTTAAGTTTTTGAGGAGAAGCCTGACAAAAATTATTCCAAGTTTTATTTTGAAGAATAAACACACTAATATACCCTGTGATTTTTTTTTTTTAAGAGCAACAAAAGTAGGGTATTACCCTACTTTAGTTAATACGCATTACAAAGCCATAGTAATTAAGCTGGCTTTGAACTGGCACAGAAATGAACATGCCTGTCAGTGGAACAGAAGCGAAAGTATAGAACCATACCTAAGTTTACATAAGAATTTATTTTAAAATAAAGATAGCATCTCAGATGGGAGAAGGCAGAAGAGATTATATCATTTGATTCCTAATGAATTAAAAATTTGAATGTAAGAAATAAAACAACAAAATTGGTAGAATAGAATAGTTAAATAATTATGTAATTTTAAGCTAAAGAAGTCTCTCTGTGCCTGGCCTCAGGGGCAGAAAACATATCAGATCTGACTATTAAAAAATTAAGCTTTCTGAATGGCAAGCAACACCATAAACAAAGTGAAAAGACAAATGACAAAGTCTCTTTAAAAGGTAACGGACTATATATAAGCAAGAGGATGTATGCAAAATAGAATTTTATAGTAACTTTAATTATGTATAAATTATTATGTGGCTGAGTGTATATAGTTGAATTAAACATGCATCTGATGAAACTTCATGCTGAGTAATTCATTAGTGAAAAATGCAAATGATCAGTAACCATTGGAAAAAAATTTATCCTATCTAGTACTCAAGGAAATAAAAATTAAGATGCCAGTTTTCATCTGTCAGATCAGCATACATCAGAGGGATGTATGGCAAGGATGTGGGGGAGGGGCACTTCCACATTACGTTGGGCATTCAGGGCCTACATTGATAGAACCTTTCTGGAGAAGCACACCTTAAAAAAATGCATACTTTTGACCCCAGATTTCCGCCTCTAGCAATTTTCCTAAAAAGTTAATGATTTAGGGGCACCTGGGTGGCTCAGTCGTTAAGCGTCTGCCTTCGGCTCAGGTCATGATCCCAGGGTCCTGGGATGGAGCCCCACATCATGTCGGGCTCCCTGCTCGGCGGGAAGCCTGCTTCTCCCTTTCCCACTCCCCCTGCTTATGTTCCTACTCTCGCGCTCTCTCTCTCTGTCAAATAAATAAATAAAATCTTTTAAAAAAATAGTTAATGAGTCAATGAGCAAAGATGTAAGTAGATATTGATTGCAGTTGTTTACTTTAGTCATAACATTGGAAGCAATCTATTTAGTAATCGAGAAAAATTAGATTGTGATATAGCTCCATTGTGGAATAAAATGCAGCCATCAAAAATAATAACAAGTGGTCCAAAGGGTTTTATTTACGTGAATATTTGTTAAGCTCTGCTGCTCAGACCTGGACTTCAGCTCACATAATGTTAGTTGTGATAGAGAAGACAACTAAATTACCTAAAATTAAAAAAAAAAAAAAAAGGTCATGGGGATGTATATTGATATGAGAAGATATTCATACCATTTTTTAAAAAACAGAATATAGTACATGGAGCATAAACCCATTCTTGTAAAAATAATATAAATTCAAATATATATTTATGAAAAATGTTTTGGGAGGTTATGACATAAAATATTAGCTGTGCCTTTTCTGGGTAGGGAATTATTTAGGACTTAATTTGTTTTCTCTTGCTTCTTTTTCTTTTCTAAGTTTTCTGCAATGACCATGCCGTACTTGGGTAATAATCAGTACTTTTTTAACGTCTCAAAATAAAAGCATCCATGTAATAAACAAGAATGTAATAATAAAAAAATGCTCTTTAGTGCATGAAACAGGCATGCTAGTGTGGTACATATAAGAGCACATCTATGTATACATACATATAAGAACACAGATCCCGGAGCCAGACTGGCCTGGATTCATCTAATCTAAATTCTGCTCCTGACTGACAGTGTTACTTCAGGCAGGTCATTTCACATCTCAGATTCTGCATCTGTAAAACACAGAGTTGCTCCGAGGATTAGCAAAAATGTATGTAAATCTCTCAGCACCGTCTCTGGCACATATTATGCATTTAACCAAAGTGTTTAGTCCTTATTGCCATTGTTGTTGTAGTAAAGGCCAAGGAAATTCGGCCTGTAGACTGGAAACCGATTCGTATTGCTGAGAAGAAATATGGATTAAATTGTTAAGAAGTTCTTGTGTGTCATGTATCATCTTGTGAAATATGGAGGACGTGCGTCATTTTACCCAACGAGAGTGGCTTATCAAAATTTGTTACAGTTCGGACTTGTAGAGCATGTGCCCTTCTAGAGGGCCAGAGAGGTAACGTTTGCAAATTTGCATCCTCTAAGCGAGAAATTCGGTACATTAGTAGTTGCTCAGCAAGCAGTGAGCCAAGTTGGATTAGGGTTGCTTGCTCCCCTCTGGTTAGACTTTTGATTCTGCCTGCATTCACTGAAGCCCGGATCACTAGAAATTCCTCAAGAAGATAAAGATGAGCCAGGCTCTCCTAGATGTTACCTTAAGGAGTTAGTGATAGGGAGTTCCACAAGTAAAAGAGCCTGCTTTTGTGGATATTTGATATTATGAGTTGATATTGATGACTATGGTGAGTTGACTGTGCCAGTAAGTCATTCACTGCAGTGATTACTTTCTTAAATATGACAACTCTTTGACACAGGATATTGCTGATTATTCCTTCTAATAGATGAGGAACCTAAGACTAGGTAGTCAATACAACTACGAGCTTGAATTGGATTCTGATTCAAAATCTATGCTTTTAAACATTTTGCTACCCTACTTCCCTATTCCTTCCAATCAACAGGATTTTTTTTTTTAATATGTTTCAGGATATCTCATTTGTTGCTGTCCATTTCATGGATTTGATTTATTTAAATCCTTTTCTTTAATATTGATGTCACAAGCAACCTGGTTTTAAATAACTATATGAAAGATTCTTGGAAAAATCTTCTTCCTGAGCTGAATTTTGGTTCTAAGATTCTATTATTGTCATTTGTATACTTGTACACTTGTCATTCTTCTCCTGAGTTTTTTAAGTTTCTAAGGGCAGGGGTTGTGGTTTTACTCCTCTTTATATCCTATGCAAGCATCATGCCTGCCCATAGTAGGTGGTCAATAAACACTGGATTAAATTGCATGTCCCCACTAATCATACTAAAAGACAAAGAAGTAAAAATTAATGACTCACAGCAAACTTCGGAGGAATTGAGTCTCAGTCCTCTGATCTACTGCTTTCTGTCCAGTTTCTCGACACAGAGGTGTAGTGCCCTCCATCTCCATCAGCTGTGGTGTGTCACAGTAGGTAAGAACTGATGTTTCCAGATGACACATATGTGTTAGTATGCACACCTGGATAGGATTGTGTCCAGGAGAAGCCACTCTCACCCACTTGCATTCACATTTGTTTTCTTAACGTCCTGTCACCTTGGACTCACCCTGGGCACAGCAGTGCACATGAACATCATCTCTGTTGCGTGCCAGCCAAAACAACAAACAGTTGAAAGTAAACAAAACAAAACAAAGAAACCCCAGTTGGATTCCCGGCTCTGCCACTCACTAGCTGTGTGACCTTAAGCAGATAACTTACCCTCTCAGAAGCTCAGCCTCTCTAAGATGGAGCTGCTCACGTTAATCTCACAGTGTTGTCTTGAGAGGAGGAAGATGAACGTGCGTGCATGCATGCAGAGCCCGTAGCGCATGGTAGGCGTTCAGTAAATGCATAGAACACTGAAAAAAACTCATTTTTTGGTGAACCCACTGACTTGCCTTCAGAAATGTCATGATTCTACTTTGAATAAATTTAAGGAATGCCGAAACACCACGATGCGATTTTAAAAAACAAGAAGTGTGGTGGGGGAGCAATCCCAGACCTTTTGGGGGAGTGTCTGCACCTGAGCAGTGTTAGGAAAAAGCTTCAGTTTACTGAAATTCAAACAGCACTCCCCAAGCAGTTCAGCCCGCACTGATTTGAGGAGCCCTTTTGTTTGCATAAATAAAACACTAAAAATGTTATTGAGCTCTTCCGTGGAAGAGCAGCATACCGGGTGACGTAAGACTGTGTTTTCGTGCAGTTTTTATTCAAAGCAAAACATAAACCAATGAAAGAAAAACAGAAAGTGATAAGTAACGTGGCTGTATTTTCTGTGAACATATGGTAGATGTTTAAAATGAGGTATGTCAGCTATTAATTCCCCAGGTGCTTGCCTTAGTCTCGATAATAAGGTCGTTCTATTGGGGGGGGGGGGGATTTCCCATCTCTTGATATTTTGATCTTTGGGGAAAATACGAGCCTGGCTCTTCTCTTATGGGCACGTTTTACCAGGAATATAAAAAAGCATTTTGCCGTGAATGGCACACAAAAGGTGCCAAGAGAAATTCTGGTGGGTGTGACTATACTACACTCAATTACTTTCTCACCCCAGAGAACAAGAAAGGCCAGAGACAAGGGAAGGACTGTTCCATTTGTTCTTGACCAAACGTGGCATGGAGATTTAACAGGAGGTCCTGGTTCCTCATGCCCTGTCCATCTGATCCTGAATTTAGCTTATGGGCTATGTTAACCCTTGTATGCCAAGGCCACAAACTTAAGAATCCAGGAAGTCTGAGGTGAGGTGAGGATCAGCTCTAGAGGGCGAAATCTTATTTCAACATGATGAAATGCCTACTCTTTGGGAAATTGCCTTTTTTGTTTCTATTTTTCATATTTTTAGATGATATATATGGCATGTCACAGCTCTGAAATGCTTTAAGAATTAAGGAGAATATAGGGAATCATTGAGCTATTGGTATACATTAAATGACTGTTAATTTTCAGAATATAAACAATTTGATTTTGGAGTATAAAAAATATTGCAAGTAAAATAGATGGACTCATTGACCTTCCTGAGTTCAACATCTGTGGCTGGATAGAAAGAAAAAAATATAGCAAATGAAACAGGTAGGAGCTTGAAATATGAATATTTAGAATTCTGAAATCTATTTTTTTTATTTCAATATGATATTTGGTGTTTTAAAACATAACATTGTAGACTCGATATCAGCCCTGATGTATTTTTTTCTAAAATCATGAAGAACGTGCACTTCATGATGCAAAAGAAGACAAGCGTTCATCCTTATCAGAATTTGGAAATGGAAATTAGACTGATTTGTATTAAGATGATTTCAAAGGCAAAGATAAAAAAATGCTCTCATTTGGACAATAAAAAAGAGAACTGATATAAAAATATTGCTAAATTACATGTTTAGAAATATGTAATTATAAATTCTAGTGGGGAGCCATGGACAACAAGGCATATCATATATAAGCTGCAAAAGGTCAGTTTTAGAAACCAGTGGATTTATAGATCTCACAAAGATTTCAAATAGAATATTAATTTTTTTCAAAGACTAGGAAAACAATTATCATTAGTTTTTAGGGTTTTTTTTTTTAACTCCACGTATGGTTACCATTTTTAACTTCGGTATTTTAACTTTTTTTTTTTTTGAAAGGGAGGTGGGAGGGGCAGAGGGAGAGGGAGAGAGAGAATCTTAAGCAGGTTCTACACCCGTTCTGGAGCCTGATGCAGTACTCGATCTCACAGCCCTGAGATCAGAACCCTGAGATCATGACCTGAGCTGAAATCGAGTCAGATGCTTAACTGACTGAGCCACCCAGGTGCCCCTTAACTTCTTATTTAATCATCATCACTCCAATCATCCTCCCCATCCTCCCGATGACCTGTAAGTTATTATTATCCTATTTTATAGATGAGCAAACAGGTTCGGTGGAAACAAAAATCATCTTCCTAGAGTTTTGTTGGTGTTTATTCGCAAGGACAAGGCAGGTATGCAAATACAGATATCTAAGTATCTACAAGATACTTAATAGATCTGAAAGAAAGTTCTTAACCCATGCAAAGAAACCTGTTCTTGGTGCTAAGCAAATAAAGGCAGTTTCAACAGAGTGGTAGAAAACGGAAATTGGTTTCAAAATCAGGAATCAGTGAATTCTTCATTGCTTTTGATACACAGGAAAAAAAAAGTAGCTCTATGAATCATTTACAACTGAGTCCTCTAAATTCTGCTTTGGAAAGAAAGAGTGGTTGTTATATGCTTGAATCTTAAACCCTAGTAAAAATTAAGGTCATTTGGAAACCAGGAGAAATGATGGTGGTGAGTCCCTGGGGCTCCTTAGGCCATATGGCAACACATCATTGAAAGAAGGAAAGAACAGGAAGAATAAAAACTTTTAAAAGGCACAGGACTAATAAATGGATTTTTAAAAATAGTCATCACGAAAGCATATACAGATGGAGGGAGAAATTAGAAGCTCTTTGCTGATGACCACTGTTTTGTTACTCCGAATGTGAAGAAAAATTAATAGGCTTCTTTATTTAAAAACCCAGTAAGTGGATAACTCATCCTTCTAAGAGGTTTAACTTCTGAGTCAGCTTGGCTAAGTAAGGAAGGTAGCCATGCACAGGCAAAAGATCTGGCAGATGCGCTCTCGTGCCATTTTGTAAGGATCCTGGGAGGAGCAGAAGGGCTATTTGATGATTGTCCTTCAGTCTTCAGCTGGGCCTCACCAACCACAATTGAATCATTCGATCTTATCCATTGAGCAGTGCCTGTATTGATATAGTCTCTGAATTATTACTTAGTTTCCAGCCACTTAGAAAGGCCTTGAGGTTGCTTTTGTGGGCTTTTTTAAGAAGCTTAATTATACCTTGACATTCATTCACTCACTCATTCATCCCGCAGGTATTTATCAAGCACTTCCTTTATGAACCACCCTCTGTGACAGGCACTGAAGATAGAATGATGGACAAAAAAAAAAAAAAAAAATAGATGCAAGTGCTGCCCTTGTGGTGTTTATAGACTGGTAAAAGGACAGTTGGGGTAAGTGCCCTAAGGAGAAACTAGGGAGCTTTGAGAGAATATGTTAAGAGGGAATTGACCTGATCAAAAAGGTCAGTATCAATTAACATTAGATCTGAAGCAAGAAGATGTTGCATTAGAGAGGTGAAGGACAGGGCACAAGGGAAGAAGTCAGAGACGTATGTGCAAAGGTCCTGTGACAGGAGAAAGCATGTAGAGTTATGGAAATGGAATGGTTGTGTGGATGGAGGGGAGAAAGAAGGTGGACAATAGAGCAACATGACTCTGGAGGCTCCCACCCAGCTCATCTGGTACCTTGAAGGCACCAGAAAAGCATTTTGATATTTAGCCTGAAAGCAATGGAAAGCCATTGAATTATGTCAAGCTATAGAGTGAGAGATCAAATCCATCCTTCACAGGGATGATTCTGAGTCCAGTATGGAGAGTAGATTGGCAGAGGGCCAAAGTGAATGCTCAGGAACTAATTAGGGTATATATACTTTAAAAAATTCAGTCCTTATACTTTATTTCTTAAGGTCCATTATCTACCTACTATATCTTATCATAACTTTTCTGTGCTGCTGAAATGAATAGAAGGTTTACTTTTTAAAAACTTTTCATTGATAACATAATGCAGCACCATGAAAAAAAAACTGGGCACCCCCAAAAGAGCTGTATTCTCATTATCTCAGTACAATTAGTTTTATGTTCAGATTTTTTTTCCTGTTTCTGTATGGTCTTCATATTGATGTTGTAATGTCTTTGTCATATTCCATTGAGATGTATTAAAATGTAGTTACCTGTTGCTCCACACTTAGGACATTAAGGTAAGAAGTTTTAACCAGGGATGACAGGATCAGTGCAGTGCTGTCCAAATATATTCTTTTTCATCTTTCGGCAATAGAAACTAAGTTGGGAGAGCGTATTCTGCCAGTTTCAACCCCAATTATGTGGAAATCCCCCTTTATGGAGAATGTAAAGTCTCCTAAGTATTTGTATTGAGAGTAATGCATGTTGCTTAGGCTGTTAAAGAAATATTGATTTCTGACCCTTAACTGGAATACTTAGCTTTCATTTTTCTTCTTTTTACATAAATTGTGTATATCGTGTTCCCCTCAGGGAGAACTTAAAAGCATTTTGTGTTATGGAGGCTCCATTCTAGGATCTTATTGCTTTTGAGATGAATAAATGGAAGTCTTGCTATCACTGGAACAGACCTATTTTTTTCCTATGTAACAAGCCATACAAGTAATACAGGGCTGAATCTGGCCCCAGAACTTCTAAAGTTCCAAGCCAGTTTCTTATGGCCAAATTTAGCTTCCAGCTTTCAGCTGATGAGGAGCTTTGGCATATAAGCAATCTAATTTTTGTTCAGCAAAATCTCCTTGGATGTTTTAAAAATAATTTTAAAATTTGTATTACCAGGTGATGCTCAAAGCATTTCTTAGGGATTGATCGCAAATACTTGCTCAGAAAAACCATGTACCTTAAAGGTACTTTATACCAGCCTTTGAGGTATTTGAATGAAATGGGTTGGCACCAAACCATTTCAATATGCTATAGGAAATGAAATATGGCCAAAGAGGTTTTTATGTTCTGACTATTTCTTTTTTCCATTACTAGCCGGAGGCAAGTAAATCGACTTTACATCCCCTCCCTGTTTTATTTTTATCAACTTCTTAGGAAGTTTCAGGGTTTTGTTTGTTTGTTTATTTGTTTGCTATTTTGCCTATCTTTGAACACATAAAATGGGAAATTTAGATTTTTAAATGTCTCTTATCTATTTATCTGCTCTTGTCTATTTCTCTTATCGGTTGATGAGATGTTGCTTTAAACACATTTAATATTACTAATTAATTTAATTACACATACTGTGGCGGCGTTAACACATTTTCTATTATCTGCTCCGATGTGATACAGTGCCCCTCCTACAGCCACCTTAACTCAAAGCTTTAATTGCTTTCCGCAAGCCTCAGCTCATGTTTGATTTATCTGATTTCTTTGTATAAAGATTCTCTAGTTTACGATGTGTACACAAGTCATTAAATTGGTGTTGATGTTTATGCAGTGAACTTGCCAACTGGTTACAGCAGACATCCCTTTACGAATTTATGATGGGGCAATAAAGACAAGTGTCAGAAGCCCCTTGTCTGGGCAAGGAATCACTTTCCTTGCACTATGTTGGGGACAGTAATGCAGACGCTTCCACTAATTTGAGTAGCAAAGGGCATGTTGAAATCCATATTTGTTACATTGTGAGCATCTCTAATTTACTGCAGTGAGAATGTGTGTGTGTGCGTGCGGGGGTGCGCATGCGTGTGTGTGATAGACACACACACACACACGTGTTTGCTCTTTGAAACGAAGCTATTATTATATTCAAGGATTTTAAGCAGGTGCTCATTCTTTGTAAAACTTGACTGGGTATATATGTAGATTATTATTATAGTCTGTGTCAATAATCAAATTCATCAGCTCTGACAAGTAAAAGAAATACGTGAAGAGGGCCGTGTATCATTTTTTTTTATCTATACTTTTCTTTTTTGCAAAAATAGGCCAAATTAACAAATGTTCTCAAGTATTATGTTGTAAGAAGCTGGTTTCATTATGATAAGATCTTCAAAGATTATAGGTGTGAGTTTAATTTACTAATTTTTTATGCAGATACAAGTCTTCCTGATGGAGAGCCCAAACATACTTAAAAATAGTTACATATGTGTTATGTTAGCTCTTCTTCATGTACTGGGATGTACCAACTTGACTCTTTGCCCTTTTAACTTCTCATTAATATTTGGAATTAAAAGTCAGAAAAGTTGATTTTGATATATACTACAGAGGATTTATCTCCAAGTATTATTTATTTCAAACTCTCCTGTGTATGTGTAAGTTTGTCTTCCCATAGATGATACCAAAGTAGCCAAAGAATTATGATAAAATTAAAGAGCTCAGAAGCACAAGAAGAGCAAGCCAAATAAGGAGAAAAAAAAAACTTTCGTATTGGAAGAAAAGGATGGACGATCAGGGAGGTGGAGAGAAGGAAGGGAGGAAGGTATTCCAGATGGTTCTGAAATTTGTGCAGTAGAGGAGAAGATTCTCAAATGTCATGTGGTTTTCTGAAGAGACAAAAACAGGACTTTAATGTTGATGACAGAGAAGATAAACTGGAAGTGAGATAGTGAAATTCATTTTTATCTACATTTCCTCCCAATTCTCACCCTTTGTGGAAGCCCTTTCTCTTCATGCTGACAAAATTCAGATCATTAAATGCAGCTAAGAGTGCAGATTAAGAGAATAAATGTAGCAGTGTCTAATTAGCAAGGTTGTGCTGATGAGGACTTAAAATATTTGCTACCACTTACAAACTAAAATGACTGAAATAGCATAGAATATTCTGAAAATGTCTCTAGCGGAAAAGTGAAATAGAAGAGTAAGTTATACATTTTGGTATGAGAAAACAAAATGAAGGGGACTGGTTTTGATCTGTACCAGTCATCTGTTCACTTGGTCCGTTTTTACTGGGGCCCTCCACTGTAGAGTTCTGGGTTAAGCACATGCAGAATGAAGAGATGTGTGAAATATGGTTCCATCTGTTGAGAATCTTACTCTCTTATTGGGGAGTCAGGGCCCCCCAGCATCTATATCCAAGGTGGTATATGATCTCTCCTCCTTGCTTCATTAATAAGTGAAGTGTGACCCAGATTTCAGCTGATTCCTTTGACCACTCAAGCGACTGTTTTAACCCTACACCATCTTGATGCAAAATTCAGTCACTTCATCAGCTTCTGGAAGAAATTGAACCACATGAGGAGTTTTTGAATTTTCTAGTTTTACTAAAGATTTGCCATGACATGGGGAACTGTCACATCACATAGCACACATGTCACTTGGAAAATTCCCTTTAAACCCATCTCATCTGCAAGTATCCCCTCTTAACCTTACTCATCTCTCCATCTCTTCTCCTAGGCAGCTCTCAACACAGCTTGTCAGCCCTTTATTAGGCTGAGTTCCGGGTCACTAGAACCCTGGTCTGCGGGATTCATTTCAGCCTCCATTTCCTAACTATCCCGAGTTTATCAAAGATCTTTTTCAGTAGAGTTGGTTCTTCCTACAAAGCAATTATTTACCAGCATCTAAAAAAACAATAAAAATTTTTCCATATGATTTTTTAAGAGAGGAAGAATCACTTCAAAGTAGTGATCAAAGAAGATCTTGAATAATGGTATATCAGTCAGAATAGGCTATGTTATGCTGCTTCAACAAATAGTACCAGAATCTCAGTGGCTTAACATAAGAATTTGTTTCTTGGGCACACAAAGTCCATGAGGAGTTCGTGCTATCCTCTGAGGCAGCTATCCTCCATATGCAAGCTCAGCATGTAATGATCCTTCCATTTTGTGGCATCTCATCTCAATAAGTACCCCCATCTGCAGCAAGAGAAAGGACCTGGGGAATTTACATCAGCAAGCGAATTCTTTAGCCCCCAAAGAGCCTATGTCCCCTCAATCACATTCATTTGTCTTGAACTAGGAGCATTGCCCTGCCCAATTCATGGGGAAGAGAGGTACAGAGGGGCTGAGAAACATAGACCTCCATGTATATAAAAATCAGAAGAGAGCCTGAAATAAGGGAGAGCATTTGAACTATCTGCAAGATGGCAAATATTTTGATGGCAATAGTACAGGAATAAAATGGACAGAGAAGCCAGTATGGTTCAGTTAGGATTTTACGTATGTGTTCAAGAGTAGAGGGATGTAAGTTTGGGAAGATAGGTTGGGCCCAGAATGTAAAAGACCTTCAAAGGCAGGCCAGGAATTTGTTTGTTTGTTTGTTTTTGGGGTTTTTTTAAGGGAGGAGAGAAGGAGGAGGGGAGAGAGAATCTTAAGCAGGCTCCACGCCCAGCATGGAGCAAACACGGGGCCCAATCTCACAACCCTGAGACCAGGAACTGAGCCAAAATCAAGAGTCAGATGCTTAACCGACTGAGCCAGCCAGGCACCCCAAGAATCTGGTTTTTGATTAAATGGAGCCATGCAAGTTTTGGGAAAGGTAGGAATGATTCATGCAGTTATCTCATGTGGGTGCTGCTGGTAATTACTGGGGCTTGATTGTAGTCAGATTTAGAGACATGAAGACCAGTGAAAGATTTCCTTCCAAAACAGCTAAGTAGGAAGTGACACCCAAATTCTGGTGTTCCTGGGGAAAACAAAAAGGATACTGTATTACTTCATCTCCTTACTTAGTATGTCCCACTATTTCTTGTGTACCTCTGCTCACCTTAACCAAAATGCCTTTGAAAGAACCCACCACTTTTAAGACCCATTAACAGACAAAGAAGATGCTGAATAATCACACATCACAGAAAACGTTTGTATTTAGAAACACTGGTGATACTCATGAGCGTTTAAACTGTGTGAAGGTATTAGTTAGGAATCAGCTATGTTAGGATGAGAGGATTAATGGAGAAAACTCCCAACCACATAGCAGAGCAATGGAAACAAAAGATTCTGACTTGTGACTCTATTTATGAATAATATGAATAAATAGCTATTATGTTATGTCCTTAATTATGTGCCAGATGCTAGGTTAGTACTTGAGTCCATTAAGATGACCCTTAAGACCTGAGGTGTTCTGGCACCAGCTGCTTCTCTGGCCCTATCCTTCCACACAGCTCCCCTCACCTGCTTTAGGACTCTGGTCTCCTGGCTTTCCGGCCTCCTGGCTAACTCGGACTTCACTCAAGTCTCTGCTCAAATGTTACCTTCTCAAAATGTTCTCCCTGACTACCCTACAGAAAAGATCAGCATCCCTAGTCACTTTCTATCTCAGTTCAGAAATGACCTTAATCAAGTTTTTATTTATAAAACTTAGCCCCAGGCAGATTGTGTGTGTGGTTGTTGTTGTTGTTTATTGCCTATATCTCTTATCAGAATATAAATTCCATGAGGTCAGGGATTTGTCTCGTCTGCTTACTACTGTATTCTCAGGGCCAGTAACAGTTTCTGGCACTCAATAATTGTTTGTTCAATTAACAAATGACTTATTTAAACCTCACAAGACCCCTATCAGGTAGGCACCATTAATTTTCCTATTTTATGAGCGAAGAACCTGAATCCTAGAGTGATTCAGTGGCCTCTTCAAAGTTTCACAGTTTGGAGCCAAGATTAAAAGCCAGGACTGTCTGATTCCAGAGCCCATACGTTTTGCCACACTACTCCTCTGACAACCCTATACTCCGATCGTAGTACTTTAAAGTTGGTATAAAAATTGTTCTTTAAGAACCCAAACATTCAATGTGTATGCTTGAACAATTTCTCTGACTTCAATATATATTTATTGAAAACATGATAAATATTTCTATATGTATGAGAAAGTAAACGGACCCCCGCCCCCCCCCCCCCCCACTCTAAAAAAAAAAAAAAAGGTATCTTGTAGAGCTAATAAAAGGTGATCTTGAAGAGCACATTTGCTCACATGGGCCAAATGCTTCCTCCTGCAGAGTGGGCTGCTTCCCAAAGAATTAGCCTCTCTCAAAATGAATTATTAACCCCAGCATCCTGGCCAAATTCCCACTTGGATAGTCTAGGAACTGTTCAAAACTTGGAATCTACTGAAATTAGCCTGGCTTGATTGTAGTCTCTGCATTAATTGTGATATAATAGAGTTTCTCCAGAGATTTGTGCATATATTATTCTAATTTGTATAGACTGGCTTTGTCTCTTAAATTTTTTTAGTTTCTTCTTCCCCTTGTGAGATATGTCCTGAATTTCTGTATAAGTTTGTTTGTTTTTGTTTTTTTAAATTTTGGTGGGTCAATAATTGTAAGCTTCTCTTCCCTTGGACTTGCCAAACCTTTTTCTCATTTGAGTGGCTAGTTAGTCTTTTGGTCGTTCTAGAAGCATGTCGCAGACTTTAGCCACCAGAAGCTTCCAGATTCCCAACTCTCTTGCACAGGTTGCAGGGATAAGCCTGGGTAGGGACAAGATTCATTCAGCTAAAGTTTTCTTTTCTTTTTTTTTAAGATTTTATTTATTTATTTGAGAGAGAGAATGAGATAGAGAGCATGAGAGGGGGGAGGGTCAGAGGGAGAAGCAGACTCCCCGCCGAGGAGGGAGCCCGATGCGGGACTCGATCCCGGGACTCCAGGATCATGACCTGAGCCGAAAGCAGTCACTTAACCAACTGAGCCACCCAGTCGCCCCAGTTAAAGTTTTCTAGTTGTCTTTTTCAAATGTATGTTCCAGTGGGAGGCACATATGTATTTTAAAGTTTAAAATAACTGATCTAATGAAAGAACTATTTAGGACTGTCATACTCATCCTAAAATTACGGCTATTAATTTCTTCAGACAATTTTGTTAAATGATATGGGCCACTTGTTTGTCTCAGCCAAGAGCAGGCACTGTAATATCACTTACGTTCTGGAGAGATTGGGAGGTATGAGTTTAGTTAAAACTACCGAATCACTTTGTTTAGGTCAAACTAAAACAAAGACCGTAGAAATCCATTGTGTCACGTGATTTTGATGGTAACTGTAGACCTCATATAATTCATCAAGCCTTGCTAACATCACGTGATTCTTTCTTTCTATGAGTTGGCCTTTCTTGCCTTGAATTGGCATAATCAAATCTCCAATGCAAAGGATTATAATAGGTAACTCTAACCATGTTTTCATATTCTATGCTTTCTCCCTAATTGATGTGAAGAATAGGAATGAAGATGCTATTAAAAGGTAAAAAGTTACTCCTAGGAAAAAGTTGGCCTCATAGATTTGCAGCACAAAGAAGGAAATTGAGAACTTGTGGCTTATGTCTTTGCATTTATTTCTACCCGGATCACAAACAAGTGTTAAGTCACTTTTGCTTTCTGCGTTCACTTCTTTATCTTTACCAAGTAAGAGGAGACAATGGACGTAAGCCATGTGTACTTACAACTTCAGTGGCTAATATTAGAAAAATGCTTTGAAAATGACAGATGGGAAGAGCTATAAATGCAATTGCTAATGGATTTATGTGCTCTCTCTCCCTCCTTCCAACCTATTTCTACCAGTACTTTCCAAAAAATTTCACAGGGCTCCACCTGAAGTATGACCCGATGGCACCAAAGCACATGTGTTTCCTGAGTCAGTTGAGTGTTTCCAAAATGTATCTACACTTTAAATTTAAATGTTTATGCACTAGGGTATTAAATCATGGAAAGTGTTACTGCCTTGGTATAACAGTCATATACTTCTACCTAGACTATTGTTATAAGTTCTGTGGGGCTTTTTACGGGTTTTTTCCCCCTATATTTTAGTCAATATGGGCCTAGAAATATCTAATTCCTTGCGGAAAAGAACAATTTTGATTTTCAATAGTGTAAACAAATTGATAGAGAGGATGCTTTTAAATCTGTAACATGTAGAAACTTCCCATCCCCTTGCCATTAGCCTCCTCCCAACTGAGTGGTTCTAACTACTAATGTGAGAAAGTAAAAGCCTAAACACTGATATTTCTCCAGCTTCCCTTGTGCACTTGAAATGAGACACTCATGCTTCAGTTTCAGGTCAAGCCTTGAAAGTGCTCATTCATTTATTCATTTCCCAGTTATTTATTGAGCTTATACTACTCTCCCAAGTACTTTCCTACCAGCTAGGCATACAGCAGTGAACAAAACAAGTGCAAATCCAAGTGCTTATTAATAAATACGTCAGAAGGTTTCACCCGGCATTTCTTGTAAACATCTAAATTTGTTCATAAAAAGAGGAGCATTACTCCACTGGTGGTATTAATTGCTGTGCAAGAACATTATTTATCTTATGAAAGAAATTTAGCAAAAAGCAAACTCCCTTAGCAATTCAACTTACAGTGTTTATACTTGCTATAAATTGTATTCCCAAATGTCCAAGGAGTTAAAAAAAAAAGTAATGTCTCCAGGGAGTGGTCTAGGTTCTGTAACATTGTCGGGACGTCAGTCACTTTAAATGAAAAGGGAGAATGTATTCAGGAGCTCAAGGAAAAGAAAAGAGAACATAACCAGTGAAATGTCAAAATACCAATCTCAGTCTCTGTTTCTCCATTGCTCTAGATACCCGACTTCTTAGATATCTAATCCAGAACCTGACAGCTATCCATTATTGTTTATAGAATGGTACAAAGATCACTCTGATCAAATTGCACATAGGTTTATACATTCTTTATAACAGTATTATCAGGCCATTTCAAAATTGACTGGGTAGGTTAGAAAAAAGATGAAGACCTTATAAAGTAGTGGTTTATATATTTTTTCCCTGAATTTCTTTCTTGTAATGTACACTCTCTGAAAATTTTAAATGTCCAGATGGCTGAATTGAAAAGTCTTTAGTTTCTGCCAGGTCAGATGTGATGCTAAATGGATACTGATTATCAGCTGGGACTGTTCAAAGGAGGAGAGTTCTTTAGTCTAGATTTCTCCAATATCCAGGCCAAATCCAAGTCATGATCTTACATGGGGATGCAGAGTTGTGAGTTGGATGGTGATTTCTAGGCATACTTTTGCCCTCTTTGAGATAATTTTTGGTTCCTCCTGTTTACCTCTTGCCCTCTCTTCTCTCTTTTCTTAAGAAAATATTCTTATTTAGATAAAGTGTAATCAACAGTTTCATGGTATATATGTAAGAATAATAACCTTGGATTTTCTTAATGATTTTCTGCTAGAATCTAAAGGCCATTTGTGGCTTATTTCTTGCCATGTGGCAATCCTTAAGTGTTTTAACTTCTTAGAAAACTAAACCCACTCAGCTTATGTTGCTATGAGGGTATATTTCCAATTACTCAAATAGGAGTATTTAAATTTTTTAGATATTTAAATAATGCATATGATTTCGTCTGGAACACACGAGTAGTGAAGTTACCTTCAGACTTTACCTCAAACTACCCTGTTTCAAATGAAAGCCTATGGTCAACTCACCTTGTGATAAAATAGTTATGCTCTTAAAAAAAATAAAATAAAAAATAAATTAAAATATTTATGCTCTATGTATTATAGTGGACTATGGGTCAAACTTAAGTTCATCTGCCAAAGATACAGTATACCAAGCAGGTATCAGAAATGTTAGAGGGCTCTGTCCATCATGTAGAAAAGTGAAGGGCGATATCCAAACTATTGACCAGTCAACAATCAGAAAAAATGCTCAACTAATTAGAACAGATGCTGGCCATACTGGTTCATACTACTCGAATTCAGCTACATTAAAGGGTTGTCCTTTTAAAGTCCAGTTTTTGTGGAGACAACCATTTTCAGGGCTTCTTAAATCCTTGTAAGAAATATTTTCATGCAAAAACCAGAATTATTTGTTTCTAAGAATGTAAAGATTTCTAATATACAAATCAGGAGGAATAAGAGGTAGCTATCACTTTCTATAAACTCTTATCACTTAATAGATTAGAAAATATATAGCCAATTTGGTAATTTCACATATTCATATTTTTACTATGTTCCTCATTATTCCTCTCTTTTATCCAAGTTGATAAGCAGATGAAACATGGTGGAAAGGTAATTAGAAAAACACTTTCTGCTGAGGTCAGCTTGGCTACCTAAGCCAAGAGTAACCTTTTCTCAATATTTTCTGATTTGCTGTCCAAGTTAGGAAGAAAGTAGTCACATATAATATTTAAGTAAGCTATAAATATATATTAGCATATATTCTTATTCTTTTGTCATGAAACC
This sequence comes from Leptonychotes weddellii, assembly GCF_054177405.1. Taxonomy (NCBI): domain Eukaryota; kingdom Metazoa; phylum Chordata; class Mammalia; order Carnivora; family Phocidae; genus Leptonychotes; species Leptonychotes weddellii. Next base: position 70,648,184 of record NC_138377.1, on the reverse strand, counting down.
TTTTTATTTTTGTGTCTATATTTTCTTTTAGTCCACAAGTTTCTAATTCATTTGGATTTACTCAGCAAAGCATTTAATTATGGTGGTAAAGGTGAAATACTATTGAATGATTTGATATTTCAGTATTTAATCACTTTTATCTTGAATGAGTAAATGTTTAGTCAATAAATATCCAGAGTCATGAAGACATGTATTTTTATATACATGTATATTTTCTCATTTTGTTTGGTTAGGACATAGATTAGATAGTTGATGATCTTCTATAATTACCAGAAGAAACATATTCATAAGTATGTTGAAAGACATTTTAAAGGTATGCTAGTTACTGATGAATTGATTTGCTCCAAACAGAAATTGGAAACTCACAGCGTGATTGTTTTCATCTGCTTAGAAACACTTTATATGTAAAGTATTTGTGTGTTTGAAAGTTTAGGTGACATAGTAATGGGCAGTGTATGCACAGAAATCAATGTTGTGACAGTACCTTGTTCTGTCTCCATCTTGATTCAGTTAACTTTCACTAAACAGGCTGCTTCAAAAAAGGGAAGGAAAAACAATTTGATGAGATAAAACTATGGGGAATTCCAAAATAAATACTGGTAACTGACCTTTTTTGATGGCCCATTAATAGTTTTCTTACTATGGTATGTGTTGGTTGCTTTATTTACTAGTATAGTGGATAACTACGGTAAACACTTGGGTAATATCTTTGACCTTTTCATATTCTCTGGACTGATCTTTCTCCCATGTCTTTTAAAATCATATAAATTCTAAAGCATTTTAAAGAACGTGGGATTATAATTAAACAGGGAAAAAGGTCAGGTGGTTTTTGTTTTTTGGGTTTTTTTTAGCCCACCTGCCCCTCCCCCCCATTTTTAGAGTATATGTCTAAGTATATAGTTGTATCCAGTGCTTATTTATATGCAAAAAGCAGCTCTGTATAACAGAAAAACAAGCCAGCTTGGAACCTCTGAACCAAGTTTCTAATGCCAGTGTTCTACACATTAGTGTTTTTATCTTGGTGCACTGTAAAAATGAAAGAATTAACTCTTATTCAGGAAGTCTGATTCCTCATTGCCACCCTGATTGAAACCTTCTCCATAATCTGGTGCAAGAAATGGCCATTCACTACTAAGGTTCTCTTTTTTAACCACTACTGCCCATCATAAGAAGTCATTCCTTTACAGCTACTTTCTTTTTATTTTTATGACTTTTTAACTTATCATTAACCCCATTCTCTTATCCTGTACTCTGAGATGAACAAGAAGATAATATCCACAACATTTCCATTACTTACTCTAGAGATAATAACCTTTTTTGAAAAAAAGATAACCCTCTGTTTCTTTAAACAACAACTTCCTCTTTAAATCTATGGTAGCTTTCTCTTGTCACATTGGACTTTCAGTACATTCTTAAGGTAAATCCAACAAAATTATTTATAGCATAGTCCATGCAAAGAAAATTAGACTAAACATACTGGAATTGTTTTTTATAGTTGGTAAACTTGCTTAATAATTCTTTAATATGTATCTCACTTCTTTATCCATTTTTTTCATGTTATTAAAGAAATGCAATGGACTAATCACTAATCCTCATTTCCTTCTAACTCAGTCTCATACCCACTGTGTCTGGACTTGTTAAGTAGGATTGTTGTCCTAAGATTAGATACAAGTATCTCTGTTGTCTAGACATCATATAACTCTCTACCACGTACTTCAGATCCTTCTTTTAAAGGAACCCCTTAGGCTCTTTAACAAGAAGAGATATTAAATGCTAATGAAAAGTCCCATGCACGTATTTCTTTTCTACAGCTTCTCAGTGTCACCATCTGAATTTGCCAATTTCTACCCCGTTCTCTACATATATAAAATTTTACTCTTGTTTTATTTATTTATTTTTAAAAAGATTTTATTTATTTATTGGACACAGAGAAAGCGAGAGAGGGAACACAAGCAGGGGGAGTGGGAAAGGTAGAAGCAGGCTTCCCGCCGAGCAGGGCACCCGATGCGGGGCTCAATCCCAGGACCCTGAGATCATGACCTGGACCGAAGGCAGTCGCTCAACCAACTGAGCCACCCAGGCGCCCCTTTACTCTTGTTTTAAATAAGAGCTGGTTTTCGCTGTTTCATGTGTGATGCCACAAAACGTTGGTATTATTTGCCTCTTTGCATGTCTCCTTCCTTAAATCTCCCTTCTCATTTGCTATCCACCTCTCGTCTCCATCGACTTCTCTCTCAGTTCAAAATAGTATTTTTAGGTTGCAAAGAATTTATTTGTTTGCATTCTCAAACTTGATTAATTCAACATGTAGTTATGGTGCCTCTTGCATGCTGGGCTCTGAACTAGATTATGGAAGTCAAATGTGCATAGCTGGTCTCTGCTCCCAAGGGGCATAGAGTCTAATAAGAGAGGTAGACAAGTAAGCAAGTATTTGCAATGCAGTGGCGTGGCATAAGGGGGACATGTAGGGTGACATAAGAACATGCAGAAATGGTTGTTAAGTAATTTACAGGATAAAATCTTGCTATTGGTATCCACAATTCCTAGGTAGACATAAGATGTTCCATACGAAATGTTCTTTGAGATTATGTAAGCATGAAATTTCTTCTTGCTGGGGAAACCAGGGACATCTTAAAAAAGGGAGGAGGCCAGGCCCACAAGGTTTAGGCAAGTCCCTTTCTCCTCAGTTGACCTCAGTTTTCTTAGACACAAAGTAAGAAAGTTTGAATGAGATGACTCTGACGTCCTTTCTAGTTCTAAAAGTCTCAGTCTGTAAGTTTTTCTTTTTCAACTCACTGAAAAATCTAAATAGCCCAAACCTGTTTTGAAATCTATTTCAACAAATGATCCATAAAATAAATAAGCACAAAATTCAATTTTTTGGAAAAGTGGTCTGGCTATAGAACTGAGTAGTCTCATAAAATATTGATTTGGTCATAGTGTGGGAATGTGAAATGATTATTAAATGAGTCAAGGCCTTATTTGTGGCCTTTGGCTCATTTGGTAAGATTACCCATTAGCCATGTAAGCAGCGTAACACGCATGACCAAGCAGCTCATGGGAGCGTCCTAACAAATGTTAAATAAAAATTATCTTTCTCTAGCCTTAGGAATATATTTCTGTTATTTTCAAAATAAGACTGAGCTCAGCTTTAAAGTCTCAGTCAATAGGAAAATAATTATATCCATTGTGCTTAAAATTCTGACTCCTATCTGCAAATGTTTTATAATATGTTTTCCTAATACTTTTTATATCTTTTTAGAAATTTAGGAATTGAATGGGGGTAAGGGGGTGGAACCTAGCTGGCTGAGTCGGGAGAACAAGGCAACTCTTCATTTGGGGGTTTTAAGTTCAAGCCCCGGGTTGGGTGTAGAGATAATGTAAAAATAAAAATCTTTAAAAATAAAAAAATTTTAAAAATTAAAAAGAAGTAGAATGGGTATTGGTGGTATCTAACCACTTAATTTCATCACTCCTGCCCATACAAACTCCCTCTATACCATTAGAATATGTATATGTAACATTTCCTCTTGAAGATGCAAAAAGTGTTACTTCTTTGTTCCAAGACACTTGCCTTTTATTCTTTCGGTCATTAACTTTGGTTTCATAAGAAATTCCTTCTTCATTTTTTTATTTTATCTGTATCTTGATAATAATAAATTTAATAAATGTTCTTAAAATCTCTGGATGATAATCCATCAGGCTCATTCAGTATTCCTTTAGCTTATCTACCGGAGAGAGCGCTTTTCTTTTTGCTCTTTTTTAATGAGGCCTTCCTACCGTGGCTCTAAATATCAGCCAAACATGGTAATCTCTTAGGATCTGGCTATTATTAAAAAATCTCTCAAACTGGGGCGCCTGGGTGGCTCAGTTGGTTGGGCGACTGCCTTCGGCTCGGGTCATGATCTCAGGGTCCTGGGATCGAGCCCCGCATCGGGCTCCCTGCTCGGCGGGAAGCCTGCTTCTCCTTCTCCCACTCCCCCCGCTTGTGTTCCCTCTCTCGCTGTCTCTCTCTCTGTCAAATAAATAAATAAAATCTTAAAAAAAAAAAAAAAACTCTCAAACCTTTTCTGAATTTTAAAACGTGACTATTATAATTCAATCTATTTACTTCAATGTGAACTCAAATGGAAGTGAATCTCCTGAAATACCCACATTTTCTTCATCCCAAATATACATGTAGCATAAAAAAACAAAACAAACCCCAACTAATTAATCTAAATCTGAAATCTGGGTTTCCATGACACCAAACATCTGGATGAAAAGTGAAAAATTTAGTAGAGGTTTTCAAATATCCAAATATTGTGTCGGTAAAACAGTTAAATGACTGAATCTTTCCATTTTTATCTGAGTATTTATGCTTCATATAGGTAGCACAGACAAAGATGTATTGAGCACCTATTATGTGGGATACACTGTTGCTAAGTGCTTTTAATCTTGACCTCTGCCCTCAAATGATTTGCAGTGCAGTGAAGGGTATAACACAAGTACACAGATATACATTAAAAAACAGTGTGGATCAAATAAAAACGCAAGAGAGAAGGAGAGAAAGTGCTGTGCAATTTTTAGGGAGAGTGACTACTGCTGGAGAGGATTTTCCACTGGATCCAGTGTTTGGACTGGCCATGATGGACGTGCCAGAATCATGTAAATGGAAGGGGATCGTGTAAAATGCACTTTCCTTCGGCAGCTGGGAATTTTACTGAAATAAAATAACCCCAAATTAGCCGGAAGATTGCAAAAGTTGTGTCATTTTGCATTATCACAGCCTTTGGTTTCTGTAAGGTTTTTGAGTCTTAGGTATTTTGATTAGTAAATTTCTATCATTTCCCTTAAGAGTTTCAACTTGACACAAGAAACATACTGAAACTTACTCTCTGGTCATTTTAAGAAACACCATTTAGAATTCTACCTTATACTTTGCTTTTCTAATTTAGATTTTAAAAAATTCTGGGTTTTATATACATTGCATGCTTAAACCTCTATCTTCCAAGTTAGGTCATTTTTTAATTTTTTGGGATCACAACTCTGATAAAATTTTAAAAAAAATCCCAATCCTTAAGGTTTTTGTTATGTTTGATCAGAGTCTGCAGGGGTAGATGGAAGCAAAATGGTTCATTTCTTTCCTCTTCTTCCTCCTCCTTCCTTCTATTCTTTTTGTTTTGTTTTGTTTTGTTTTGTTTTTAACAACAAATAATCATTTTTAGCTGGAGGGGGTAAAGGAATAAGCTGAGAAGATTCCAGGTAATATAAGTCGTGTCATGTGTATGAGTCAGGACTAATTATTGGCTCAAGTAACTGAAAGGTAAAAAGAGCTAGTTTTAGGTAAAGCTGCATCCAAGTGCAGAAGTAACGTCAGGATCTGTTCTTCATTGGCTCTGCTTTTGTCTGCACGGGCTCCATCCTCAGTCAGGCTTTTCCATTTTGGTGGCAGCAATGGCACTAGCTACTGCAGGCACATATTCCACTGACTGAGTAACCCCCGTGAAGAGAGAAGGCCTCTGACCGACAGTCCTTCTGACTCCCATTACCCTAACGTGGGTTTCATTCTCAGTGCAGCGGAATGGCTAACTACGTCGGTTGACTAAGCCTGGTCAGTTGGCCACCCCTGAACACATTCCTAAAGTAAAATCAGGGTACTATTACCAAAAGAAAAGGGAAAGATACTTCAGTGAGAAACATTAATGTTAATGGGGAAAACCTCCCCTAAATGTCAAGAGAGCAGGTGGTTATCTCATCTCTTACCACTGCCTGTTTCTATGACTGGGCGTATGTTATTCAAGCCTGTGAGTCTTGGTTTTGTCATCTACATAAGTTGGGTTCCAGACCATAGTTCTGTCTAAAGACCTTTTTCTTCTACTCTTTTGTGGTTCTGATCTCAAGAACTCAGGACACAGATAAGGGGACCCACAGAAAATGCAGACATTTACAAGTAGTAACACAAAGTGAGAGATACATCATGTTTCCTGTGGAAGTGCTTAGGGTAGGAACAGGAAGTGAGTTTGGTGGTGGAAGAGTGAAGGGTTTGTACTGCATCCTGAGGTAGTGATTAGAAGCTCAAGACAATTTGAGAGAGAGAGTGTATGTGTGTGTGTGAGAGAGAGAGAGAGAATCACTACGATTCACAATTAACCATCACAGACTTTATTATAATCTCTGTAGATACTCCACAACCCATATAGAGCTTTGTTAACCTCTTCATTTTACCTTACAGAGACTGGATCCCAGGCACAGTCTTGTTGAAGGTGACAGAACAGCTTGACTGAGAACTTGTCTAGTTTTTTAGTGTGTTTGGGTTTGTTTTTTTTTTTTCCATTTTTCCTACAAATATTTAGAGATACTCAGATGGAGTTGGGGAGAATTACAAAAGTTTAAAAAACCTAGGGCTTTACCCTCAGAAAGTTATACTTAATGAAAACAAAATATATAAATGACAATGAAAGGCTAAAATTATAAATACCAAGTAAATTGCAATATGAATTTAGTGGAAAGGAGATTACCTTCAACTGTGAGGATGTGATGGGTTTTAAATATCTTGTTTCTTGTTTTATGTGAAAATGTTATTTGTTGCACACGTTCTAGTCATAGCATAGGAATTTTTGTTTACATAAGAAACAGATGTTGAATTAATGGCCACTGAATAACTTTGACATTCCAGAAAATGCATTTATTTATTCAGGGGTTAAGTCTTTAGCACCTTTTCATGTACCCCAGTTCAGTAAGCATAGTCCTAGAGTAATAAGGGATATTTACCCAACGCAGTTTTTAATTTAATTTTTTTTAAGATTTTGTTTATTTATTTTGAGAGAGAGCACACAAGCAGGGGGGAGGGGCAGAGGCAGAGAGAGAAGCAGACTCCCTGCTGAGCAGGGAGCCCGATGTGGGGCTCGATCCCAGCATTCTGGGATCATGACCTTAGCTGAAGGCAGAGGCTTAACCAGCTGAGCCACCCAGGCGCCCCACCCAGTGCAGTTTTATTGTCCACCTCAGGAAAATTGCTTAGAGGTTTCCATATATGAGTGGCATCATCAAAATCTCAGTCACCTGGATGAACTCTACAGAGCAAATAGTGTCTTGGAGGGGATTGAGGAAAGGGAAGCAGTCACCATAGTGATCAGTTTCCAAGTGTTTGCTCAAACTAAAACCCTGCCCAACAAATTACTACATTGTTTGTCTTAATGGTTACATTACATCATCACAGAAGTCATTTGACAAATTGGTCATTGTTCTTCAAGAGCTCGTCTAGTAAGCTTTGTAGGCCGGTAAGTGAGTCAAACTCATTGGGTAGGGAAATAACTTAAGAGGCAGGACTGGCCCTAGAGATGTCCTGCTTTTAAAAATTATCCAGTCAGAGCGTTACCATAACAAAAGAATATCTAACTTTATAAAAATGTTAAATTACTATGGCATTTTAAAAATATGACGTGTATGAATTAATTGCAATTACAATAAATTAGTTATAATTTAAAAATTAATAGCCTTTAAAACCATTGTTTGAAGCCGTACACACAGAGACAGCATAGATATCTATAAACAAATAGTAAAAGCCTCTACCCCGTGCCCTACATAAATAACATAAACCATTATCAGTGTGTGTTTTTCCAGATGTTTTCTTGCAGTACAGGGACAGATATATACATATATAACTAGTCTATCTATTTTACAAAAATTCACAAGACATGTTCTACAGTTTGCTTTTTTTCACTCAACAACATCTGGGAAAAACTTTTTCATGAGAGCCTCACATTTTATTAACTATGATTCAGTTGATCAGTTATTTATAATTTTTCACCCTTCCAAATCCCACCGTTTTCATTTATCCTGTATTTCTCATTCATGAGATGATTAGAAATATCATTTGAAGTATTCTTAGACATCAGTGCAAATCCTTTCGACATGGAATAAAATTCATGATAAATCATTTCCAATTTGGACATTATTGGAGAGGGATTAATCACAAAAGATTATTATTAAGTGGTTTCATCCAAAAACTGTTTCACTGATGTATTCCAAGGATACTGTAGATCCATTTCCATGTACTTGATAAACCAGGTTAACCTCCAAAGGAGAGAGGGGGAGAAAGTCTAAGGTTAGTATTTTGAAGAAAGATAATATCTTACTTTCAAATGAGTCTTTAGGAAAAAACAAAGGCAATTAAAAATATTTTCTATCTACACTGGGTTGTGAGCCATACATGTCTTATTAACTTTTTGAAGAGTTGTCAGTTGACATTCAAAGTAAGGAGATCCTTGTGATTCACTTCTGTTCAACAGTGGCTTTAGAACTATTTTGGGATGTGAAAAACTTTGACCTATGCTGGTTCTTTCTTGATGAAGGGAATCATCATCGTCGCTATTATGTTACAGTGTGCGTTCTTAAAAGTAAATTGAGCCACCTCTGGGCCACTGGACCAGAGTGGGTTGGCCCCCAACAGTGAACAGACTAAACTCTAGCTTTAGTCCAAGAATATGGAAACTGACAACAAATTATTACTTGTGGTCCACTTCCAGTTTTCAAGTGCAAACATACCAAAGTTTACTTTAAATTTGAGCCAGTCAGACATTTAGTAATATACATCAAAGAAGAAGTGAAGGCTTCCCATGTTTATTATTTCAATATGATGTCTGTTCTAATAAAGTAGAAGAATGTGTATGATAGACCATGTAGTAGGAATTCTCTGGTTCTACAGTTAGGCCTTAAATATATACATGTATTTGTAAATTAATCCAAAACACATTGCCACGGTTCCAGTTCCTCTGAAAGCTGATTGTTTTCTATCCCTTTTTAAATTTTAGAAATACAGTGGCTGACTGCCAGAACACTTTCAGATAAACAGTCCACTCCATGTATAAAAGGGGCATAGAATCACGAATGTTCAAAAACCACAGAACGTTATTTAAATAAGTTAAAGTTATTATGGTCTTCCCTATTAATTAAAAAAAAAAAAAGCCATCTGTGCAAGGTGAATTTTGGTAAGGTCCCAATTTTTTTAATGATTGAGGATGGAATTTGCAACTGCTTCTCATAGTGGAATGAAAGTACGGCTCAGGGATTCCCAAGATAAAATGTACTGTTTATGTAATTTTGTGGTCATTTGACTAAATTTCTAATAAAACACTGGAAAGAATGCTTGTTATTTGATCAGAATTTACAGTCCTACTTCAAGGAATTGGCTCTCCACTCACATCAGCTTTCTACGCTTCTACTTCCTTAACAACCTAAACCTTGATTTCATCTAAACCTTCCGTGTGTGTGTGCGTCTGCCTCTGTCCCTCTTTTTCACACACGCACACACACCCCCCCACAACACCCATGTGTTGTTAGACCTGCCTTGAGCGAATGCATCCAACAGTGAGCAAGACTGAACACACCAAACAGAAAACACTGCGTAAGGAAACACACTGGATGACGTTACCCATGCGTATCAATGTGCTCTTGCAATAGGTCCTCGTTTTCCTTTTTGTTATTTGCACGTTTCCGATCAATCTTCCATCACTTCCATATAGGGACAATAACCTAATAAACCTAAGCTTTCAAAGTCTTAAGAGGGACAAAAAGTCAAAAGGTGCTCCTCCCTTGAATTTGGCAAGAAAATACTATGACCAGAAGGATCTGCGGATTGTTTTTGGTCATTTCCCCCGAACCACTGTTTTCAGTCAATTAAAATTTGTACCCTAGGCCTTTTCCAGTTTGAAGCCACCCGGGCATCTGTGATGAGCAATCCTTCTTATTTGGGCAGTCATTCATTATCTCCATCACCAAAAGGAGGATAGAGGACAATTACGTTGTTTGGACGAATCAGAGTGTTAGGAGGAGTATTTGTCGTGGCAGCAGAGTGCCGTACCTGACAGGCAAGGATTGATGGCCAGGAATGAGTGTGAGTGGCCAAAGCAGCCTCATAGGATGCAAATTACTGACTGTGGATTCCAATTTATCCTGTTCATTTTTCTTGCCCGTGCTGAAGACCATTAGTGGTTTTTGAAGCAGTGAAGGGGTCATTACTAATGTGGGTAGGCTCGAAGCAGGAGGGGGAAGGAGGGGAAAAGCCTTCTGTAATTACACAGCTTTCAGGAACAGTCTGGAGGCCCTAGCCAAAAAAGTGTCAACACCTCGCAATCAGAAAAATTTATTTTCATTTTATGCTTAACCCATATTAACTCAACATTATCATCTTTCTTTGTTAACATTTGCAGAATATTAAAAGCCTGGCTTCTATATTAATACAAATCTGGTTAACCCCTTTTGCTGTACAGGGGATTTTGTTTAACCTAATGGCATTTGGGTTTGCTAATGAGTAATTGTGCACGTTTTGGATAATGCACACTATTACAGAAGGTGAAATACCTGAAGAATAAAATTTTAGATGATTGAAAAACACGCAGTCTCTCCAACACTGGGATGATTAGAATGCCCTGAATGGAATACTCTGTTGTTCCTAACATCACCGTTTAATAATGTTGATGGGAAATCATATTAAAGGCTTCCTAGTTTATGAATGACTTTGACATGCTGGATAAAAGTTTAGTTTTTTCTGTTTAAGAAAACCAGTGAATTTAGAGCAGGGAGCTCTCTAGAGACGTGTTTTTTAATTATGTACGTGCAACTACAGTGTCTCTGAAATGAGTGTGTGATTCTAAAATAACAATC
>NC_138377.1:70550037-70632537 GCF_054177405.1 Leptonychotes weddellii | reverse complement strand
TTACATATACTGTGAAATGATCAGCACGGTAGGTTCAGCTAGCATCTATCTTCTCGTATATGTGCATCGCTTTTGTATTAAGCAAAGATTTTGTAGCTTCTTAGATGATCTTTTTTTGTGTGTGGGTTTTTTTGTTTTTTTTTTTTTTTTTGTAGTTCTTTGATGCCAGGGAGGTAAGATTAGGGAACCCTAGGAGGTAAGTGGCTTCAAATAGCTGTGAAGGTCTTGAAGGGAAGTTTTAGGTATTAACTCTCTGGTATTTCCTCAGGAGGCATGCTTACAACATCACTGACAAAAGATTTTTTTTTAATTATTTTTTAATGAGGAAGTTCTTTTTTTTTTTCTTTAATGAGGAAGTTCTTGTTTGAATAATTTGTTGGGGTGCAGTCATACATCTTTGACAATAATAATCATTGAAATATGACAGTCTTAACTTTGACAATTAAATCCGTTAAGCTAAAAATACTATGATAAAAGTCATGACATTTCCATGTTCTCATATAACTTTCCTCGGTGCTATATCTGAATTACAGTATTAATTTTGAAGTTCCTATTTCCAGGTTTATTTCATTTTATTTTCTAAAGATTTTATTTATTTTGAGAGAGAGAGAATGCATGTGTGCACGTGGGGTGGGGGCAGAGGGAGAGAGAGAGAATCTCAAGCAGATTCCCTGCTGAGAGTGGAGCCTGACTCAGGGCCCAGTCTCAACCCTGACATCATGACCTGAGCAACAGTCAAGAGTCAGACGCTTAACCAACTGAGCCACCCAGGCGCCCCTCCAGGTTAATTTTAAAAGGAAGAAGTACTGTGCTTGTAAAAGCTCATGTCACTGCAGTAATTATATCTTCTCTCTATACCAACAAGCAAAATCCACAGGGTGACTTACTAACAGAGTACAGGTAAACTAGACATAAAGGACTTATTTTCTCGATAGAAGGCTGTCTCTAAGGCCCCGAATAAAAATGCACAAAACTTAAATTTCAAAGAACTTTCCAGTTGAAGGTAGTTCAGAGAGTTCCTTTGTGTAATAGAGTAAATGTCCTGGTACAGCCTCTCAAACGGAAGATATTAAGTATCTGCACCCTGTTTGCCCCACCTTTCCATGAAGGGTCTTAACACTCTTTCTTGGTCCAACAGCTTTTAATAATTGGACCTCTGCTTTGTAGAACCTCTGAGAAAGTTCCTGTTTTGTTGTACCTATTTCAGTGTGGCCACACTGATGAATGTTTCCAGCATACATAGGAACCTGTTCAGTTAGGACTCAAGAATGGTGCTGGGAGAGTTCTCTTGGGAATCAGTTTCTCTTTCTAGCTTTCTTCCCTTACCCCTGTGGAAGGCTCGCTAACGACCCAGGTGACTTGGTTTTCTTCTGTGTGAAATGGAAGGCTGTGGAGACAAAGAATTTGTGTGTAAGACATGATGTAGGTCAAAAGTGCTCTGAAAAGAAAAGGTACTATTGTTAGGAGAACTTCTCAGCCCTGATCGAAATATGAACAGGAACAGAGGAAATAGGATTCCATACAATGGTATCAATAAAGAAGTCTGAGGAAAGCAATCCTTCTCCTCCAGAATCCTCCAGTCTAGATAGATTTGGGTGCCCAGATGCTTTTCTTTGCCACATACACATGAAGGGCAATCCTAGTGTTCGAGGTGGGTTTCAAGATCAGGGGTTCAGTTTCAAGCCCTGAGTCAGTGAAGCCCCGAGCCCAGTTTGAAGCCTAATTAGTAGGAGGCTGGGTAAGGGGTAAAAGAGGTGCACTTCTTTACAGCAAAGAAAAGTCACTTTCAGAGGTGTCTATGTTGTCATTCCACAGCGAGGGGAGCAGACACAGGGAAATACATCGTGATATTAGGACATCACGCGTAAGCTGGGAATGGAGGAAATTATTTTGTAGTAAACATATGGAGTAATTGGCCAGTGGTGCAGGAAATCTAAATGAGGTACAGAGACAGCTGGACACTTTTATCTCAAGAGAAAAAGGATTGAAGGAGGGAGTGATAAACCGGGAAGGTGGAGTTGAGATAAACCTGAAGGAAACAAGGCCTCTGGACGAAACATCCTCTCTCTGCTCAGCGATTTCCACCGCGGCCATTTGTTAAACACATAGCTGCCGTCTTCGGTGATTATTTCCCAGTAACATCTATGTTTCCTTTTTTTTTTTTTTTTTTTAAAAATTTTATTTATTTGACAGAGAGAGACACAGTGAGAGAGGGAACACAAGCAGGGGGAGTGGGAGAGGGAGAAGCAGGCTCCCCGCGGAGCAGGGAGCCCGATGCGGGGCTCGATCCCAGGACCCTGGGACCATGACCTGAGCCGAAGGCAGACGCCCAACGACTGAGCCACCCAGGCGCCCCCTTTTTTTTTTTTTAAAGATTTTATTTATTTATTTGACAGAGAGAGACACAGCAAGAGAGGGAACACAAGCAGGCGGAGTGGGAGAGGGAGAAGCAGGCTTCCCTGCTGAGCAAGGAGCCCGATGCGGGACTCGATCCCAGGACCCCGGGATCATGACCTGAGCCGAAGGCAGACGCTTAACGACTGAGCCACCCAGGCGCCCAACATCTATGTTTCTGAATAAAAATCCATTTGAATCTCAAGTCAGATTTGCCAGGTGCTAGATTCATTGTCAGCATTTAATGTGCTGGAACTGCAGATGCTGAGGAAGTGAATACAGAAAAAGCCCGCTTTTGAACTCCACTTTGGTGAACTTGAGGTGAAAGGCTTCTCTTTCTGATGGCCTCCTCTGCCAGGGGGGGAAAAAAAAAATCAGTGACCGCAGAAGGAGGCCGAGATGCCAAGGGGATGTGGTGCCAACCAGCCCTGTGAGGTCTTTGGCTCAAACCAGAGCATCGTCTTACCGACGGTCGTTGACGGGGTGAAAGAACTAAGTTTGTCTCAGCGGTAGGGTCTCCAGTCTCTCCCTCTCTACCCGGGTTCCAATCACGGTCTCCAGGGTCATAGTATCTTTTTCTTGGGGACGTGCAATTCTTTCCGAGAGGAAAACCCAAAGGAGGTAGGAGGAGAGATTTAAACCGTGAAAAGGAAAACACACACATGATTAATGTTTAACCAGAGGGATAACCCTGAATGGGCCTGAAACCCTAACTGGGTTTTATTTTGCTCTGTCGACAGCACATGTTAACTGGGGTGGCGGGGGAGTGACCAGGGCATCGACACAGGACGCAACAGTTTTGAGCAAAGAAGGACGACTGCCCTATTTTCCCATTTCACTTCCGGCAGCGGATTCGTGAAATTCCCACGCTGATCTGAAGCACAGAGGATATTTATTGGACCTACGCAGCCGTGCCTCCGGTCTCCTGCCATGTCAGACCAGCATTTCTAGACACCTTCTGTCCTGGAGGGACGGCAGTACCATTTCCAGAAATTGAGATTCAGTCCAAATTTGGGCAAGCAGCTCAGACTCAGCAAGAGCCTTTTAAAAGTGGTAAACAAAAGGAGTATAGGGGGAAATAAAGGAAGGGAATGCCAGGAGGGGACTCAAAGGGGAGGTTTGCCGCAATCCTTTACATTCAATTATACCAGCTCCTTTGTGCTTTTCCCTTTAGCTCTGCAAAGAAAGAATGAAATATAGTTTTCATAGCAAACTGGCAGCATTATCTCAGGATGCATATTTCTTTGCTGGGTTGGAATGCCAATAAGGGGGAAAAAAAAAGTTCCTCCTTTAGAGGAAAGTACAGTGCTACAGAGAAAACACAAAACAACAAAAAAGGAATGCAACAAGTTTCTGAAACAGTTCCAAACCTTGCCCCTTAAAGAAAATATTTAAATGAGAACTTTTTTGAAGATACAATTTCTCATGCTGAAAGTTACCAATTTTCAAAAGCCTCTAAATAGGGAAAGAAATTTGTCCAAAAATGTAGACTATTTTTGATATTTGAAGATTTTTTAGAATTAGCCCCTCTCTTTCATTGATGAGGACAATGAACTCCACAGACCAGTCCTGTGTGAGGCACAAGGCTCTACCTACTTCTGCACTTCATTATACCAGTATTTGGAAGAGAGACAAGGTTTGCTCAAATAAGTCCTTTATCCATCTCAATTGGCATCATCTACATGGTTTCTCAAAGTAACACAGAAAAAAAAGTTGATATTTCAGTGGTTGCATGATTTTAAAGTCGGATGATATTGGCTTGCTATTTACTTATTTTAAAATAGAAAAAAAAAATGAAGAGGAGCTATTGAAAATACTACAAAATTATCTTATAGCGACAGATTCAGCAAGTATTCCTAACCCCAGCCACAGATCAACAATGCTGTATCTTAAACAAAACTCAACGAAAAGGACTTTTCAGATTGCACTCAAACTTATTTCCAGAATGCAGAAAATCGAAAGGTGCTTATAAATGTAAACAGAGCCCTTATATTAGAAGCTCTTCAAAGGAAGGTGAAAAGATAGATCAGAATATACAAATGCTGTATTGTTTACTTTCTCTACATTTTTTACCCTTAAAAATAAGAGTCTGGGTGGCTACTGCTTGATTCTAAATTCTCAGTCCTTTTTACCCCATTGCTGCTTTTTCCAGTAAATCTTTTTTCCTCATTTCTTCCATTTCCCCTGGTATAGAGTGTTTTTAAAATGTATTCCAAAGATTCGCTCTCAGAGAAATAAGTACTTTATGAATAGTCTTTAGACCAGATCCTCATTCACTTCACTCATTCGTTTCACGCATTCATTCATTGGAGAGCAATCTTCCAAAAATTACTTAATTGAGAATCTGCTCTGTTAATGAGTAAATGTAGGTCCTATTAACCTCTTGATCTTAAGGACTTGTTTTGTTGTTGCTGCAGTTGTTTTCATTGTGTTGGGTTTTTCAAGTATTAGAGAGTGAGCCTCAACTAGGTGGCATCTCCCAGGGCTTACCACAGAAATTCTGTCCAATTCATGATACAACTATTTCCTCTATTCCCTAGAAACAAGGAAAATCATTTTTTTATCTGCCAAATTATTAGAAAACAGGATAGAAAAATAGAGACAGACTTCTTGGGTTTTTAAAATTTTCTCATCATTTTTTCCTGCTTCATTTTTTTATTGTAATCCTAGTAGAAAACCATGTTTCTGTTTTTGCTTGTTTGTGTTTTGTGCATGAATCAGAATCATCATTGCTGACTGAACACTCAGTATAGATTTGCAGCTAACTCCCCGCCCTTGTGCAGAATCGTTAATTCTGCGCTGGGGTTGAAACACATGCAAGGTTCTTTCTCTTTCTCCCTTGCAAGGTAAACAGAGAGAGAGAAGAGATTTCCCATCTGTCTCTAGATACAGCTTATCTTTTAGATAAGTCCCTGCAGGCTGTTTAATGTTGACCTCTTGAGTTCCAAACTTCCTTAATGCCTTTAGATAAGCAAAAACTTTAGCAGTAATTACTAAAGGAGCGGTGGGATAGTGGGTTAATCCCCAAAGACCTGGATTCAACTCTACGTCAAAGCCCACAGGTGAATAATCTCTCCTTAATGCTCTGGGCTTAATGGTTTCAACTCAATTCTTAAGGAAGGACCTGGCCATTCTTGACTAAAGGTATATCATGAGAATAAGTGCCAGAGAATTCCTTTTGTGTTATTGATTGATAGATCTTCTTCATAGAGATGGTCACAGATATCTGCATACTTTCACCTGTCTGATCCTGACATTTAGATAATTTCAAGGTTAAACTGTCTTCTATTTTAAACCTAGATTTTGGATATCATTTCACTTAAAAATGATGAAACACATGGGCAGCTTTCTTTGTCTCTACACACACTGTTTTCTAAAATTCAGAATGTACCCTCTTCAAAAGAGGGGTTTATGATTCCAGTAGTCTGGGGGATGAGAATATTCAACCTAATGTATGAAACGAAATGCATAAGGATTTCATTAGGCCAAGTGGTCCTTTTTTTTTTTTTTTTTTCTTTCCCAATTGTGGATCTGAATCTTACTGTTTTATTTGCCAGTGCAGTTGAAAGGATGCACGGGTATTTTTGAATGCCCATGAGCAAATTTCCTCTTTATAAAGGTGTGTAGAAAGTAGCACAATAGAATTTGGTCACAGCTGGCTTATTTCCTGTGTTACCTGCAGCCAAGTTCAATAGGGTAAATTCCAAATACCTTCTTAGCTGGAGTTACTAAATCTTAATAGTCTTGAATCTGGGTGACTCAATGTGGCTCTTTGCTTTGCTACATATGCAGGCTTCCTGTTATCCTGCGATGTTCCCATGGATTCAGTGTTTCTATGTCTGTGTTTGGTGGAATGGGCTGGTGTAGAAGAAAAATGTTAAAGAGAAAAGTAGAAATTCCCAGTGGAATGGAATAGTAAAAGTCCGACGGACTACCCTTTCTTGTAATCTTTTCATAATGAAACTACTAAAGCAATGTCAGTAAACAGGAAACAAGTGTAAAATAATTAGCACCAAAGGGAACATAATAGGTTACTTATTAAAATCCATAGAAGGATTATGTGACCTCATCGGGTCCAGGGACCAGAGATCACATGACTCAGTGTGCCTTTTCTGAGGTGAGCACCCCAGTGCACTTTGTCAGCGTACTGGCTTCTGACGTTAAATAAGCTTCAGGTATGATTTATTGAGTAGCCTTTTGACAGGAGCAAGAACTGAAATCTTCTAGGCCTTGCTGAGCCTTAGCTCTATTTTCATTACTTTCTCCAAGTATTACATTTAGTCAACCGAGTTATGTGTAGTTCTGGGAGAATCTCTCCTGCTCCCAGAAGTCATTGTTCCACTCATAATAAAATTATGCTATCAATTTGCCACAAGAGAAACACTGAAGTTCACTAAATTATTGCCATGTGTTTTGCACTAAAGACAAAGTGATACCAATTAAAAAAACAACCACCCCTGGATTCTATTTTTTAATGGTGTGCAGGGAGGAGCGAGGCTGGCTCACAAGGGAGGTCATGTCTCTCTTCTACACATTACAAATTTCATTTTCCTTAATTAGAAAATGACGCTTATGGAGAATGAGCAGGGGGTTTAAGTGGGGAAAGAAGAAAGAATGAAACCTGAGCTGTGCCCTAAACAATTTGTCAGAAAATGACAACTTGCCTCCCACAAGACTATTTCATTTGAAAGATTTGCTAGGTTACATTAGGCTCAGATAGATTTTTCTGGAAATGGGGCCATAACCCACAGACTGAAAAAAGTCCTGGTTCCAAAGCTCTGCCGATACGTCAGATCCATACTTTGGTTCCATCATAGTATCTAGGACCCTGTAGCTCTCATTAAGGATAACATTTTCAGGATGCTGGGTCCCTAGGGAGTTGAGCATTAGTTATGATGTAAGAGTGTCATGTTTTTAGAGTATCAGCAGGAATTAATATCCTGCGGTCTCATTTCATCTTCTACTAGATTAATTAAAGAATTGCCAATAATTTGGTCTCAGAAGGAAGGCTCTCCTGTCCCACACCCTAAATAAATAGTGGCTGCCAATTTACCATCAAGTTGGTGATGAAGCAAATTCAGAATTTTAGATACAATGAATAAGTCAAATTCCATTACCACAGAAAATCTCTATACAATAAAATTATTTACAGCCCCAAGCAGTACTAATTTTAAATAACACTTCTAATGACACAATTTTGTGAAGCAGTTGTGGGCAGCCCTTTGTAGTGTATTATAATGAATTATATTTGTTCTGAGGACAACAGGTAAAACTTCTTGAGAAAACTGGCAGTTTATGAAGATGATAGGATTTTCCCAGTAACACCAGTAATCATTAACAACAACAATAATAATAGTGAGGACTTCATTGCTAGACCTTCCGAGAAACTCTCCCGTAGCCTAAGAGCAACACTCGCAAATAGACCAAACTGGATTCAAAGAGAGGCATCACAACAGAACAAAATTAGGTTGTATTTTTAAGACTGAGAGTTCCGATCTTTGGTTGGGTTTCCAAACTAGTGGAGGGTTTGATATAATCTCTGGATTGGCTTGGGGTTTTTTTCTGCCTTTTAAGTGACAAGGGGGCTATTCACTTCGTTTAGCTCTTAGTAGGTGCTCCTAATTTCTTGTTGACTTGAATTCGAAGAAGCTAGAGAGAAGGCTGAGGAAGAAAATAGGCATGATACCTGGGTACGGAGGTGAGAAGGTCACCACTAGCATGCCATTTCTTGGAGATTAGATTGGAAGTTAGTTCTGAATTAGAGGAAGGAAGTCTTTTAGTGGTTGGATAGAAATAGTACAAGAGACCATGAAAGTGGGGAAATTGAGTAAAGGAGGAGGCTGGGAGGAAGCCAGCTCTCCCTGACTAGAGAAAAAGGAATTTGCAAGTGTGTGAGGCCCTGTGAGACAGACAGACAGCCTGGTCCATGGGGTCCTGGGGCAGCCTGCATAGAGGGGGCTTCAGCGCCCACACAAAGAATGATGCAGTGTGGTAGGTTTAAAGGGAATTGACTGGGACTTCGGCAGCTTGGGTCTAATTCCAGCTCAGACAATTTGTATGATCTTGGACAATTTAGCCTTTCTCAGTATCTATTCCCTCATCCATAAAAGAATGGGGACTGGGTGATTTTTAAGGTCCTTTCTATCTTTAAAATTCCATTATTTTATGATTCTAAGCCTGTGAACTGAAAAAAAAAAAATCTAGTCAAAGCAAGTGAGATGAAAACGATTTTAACCATTGTGTTTTGAATTGATTAGAAGAGAGGGAGAGAGAGACCAGTCACAGTAGACTATAGGTGCCTTCAACAAAACCTGAATCAGAGATTTAGCTATTAAAATGGAAAAGGAACTGATTTTATCTCTATTGTTAAAAAACGTGGCAGGATTTGGTGACTAATTCAGCATGGGGTGCGAACGGCAAAAGGAGCTACAACAACTCTGGGCTCTGTGCCTTGGGGAACAAGGGTTTGGGGATTCTTTCCACAATGACAGCAGATTTGAGTGGGGCCTGCTGGTGTCTCTGGGAAGACGATCTTGTTTTCACAATAGATAGCACAAAATAGAGATGAGCCCTGAAGGGGAAGAGGTCAGAATAACAGGAAACACTGTGGGACCGCACAAGGGGAAGGAAAGGTAGGTCTGAGGGTACAGATGTTATTCAAGGCCCTGGGAGCAGATGAGCTTGTCCAGAAAGAGAGAGGAGGCCTTGGTGATAGAGAGCCCTGGGAGGAGCTTAGGGAAGGAGGGGCAGTTTCACACTGACTGCTGTAATTTAGAGGGCACCCTGACAGGAACGACTCCCTATGTGGTCATATAAGAGCTTCCTGAGGCAGAACACTATAGAGAACAAGATTTCAATCCACAGTTTACAATTTCCAGTTGGAAAGACCAACTAGAGTTTAAAAAAAAAAAAAAAAAAAAAAGTTTTCCATCTATTTAAAGCACAGATTTCTTCATAAAAATGGAAGAGCAAACAAGGTAATGAAGTACATCGTTGTTCTTCCAAGTTTAGACAGAATGATAAAGGGGTAAACTTTCATGCCATAAAAGTTTTGACTTCAATTGACATCCCCCATTTTTGCATAGTTGTGAAGGTTAAAAATCTTGTAAGAGTGTGGAGTCACATCATGAATATGCCCACTTTGTGAAATTCCTTGGCATCCTGCTCCCTGACAGGTTGACTTCAAAACAAAAACAATCTTCCTAATAGTGTGTTGTTGATCTGGTGGTGAAGAGCAAGGACCTTTGGTATGGGTGAGCACTGCTCTAAAGTGATTTACTTCAACGGGGACCATTTATACGCTTTGGCTTGTCACTTTCATGGCGATTTATAAATTTTTAAGAGGCAGCACTAGAGAAAAATGAAACACCATCTTATGAAAAGTGTATCTTATTTAGCTTTCGTGTAGAGGCTATGCACAATGCCTTATTTTGATCATTTTGATAAGCTGTTTCTTAAAGGAGTGTTGTAGGCAGACGCCCCTATTCAGAAGGGCGAAAGAACTCAAACACCAAGTCAAAGTCATGGTGTAGAGTTTCACCAAAAGCCATTGAATTTGGAGTTATCGAGATGGTCAGATCAGATGATTTCCCCACCTAAGCAACTACCTTCATTTGTCAAGTTTGTCTAAACTGACTTGAGATACTGAGATTTGGGGGCTGGTTATCTACTTTTTCAATTCCACACTACATAGCAAGAGAGGAATAAAGTTGGAATCCATGGGTAGCTATAGCTATGCTATTTAAATATTTAAATCAGTGGAACATTTGTGTTATAACCCCACCGTCACATCTGACCTCAGAACAGTTTACTCTCCTTCCAGTGCCTGCCATGCTCCCTCCAGAAGTTATACTCTGCTTCCAAAGCTCTTTAGACTCCAAAGTCAGTTTCATTACCTTGAAGAACCTTCTGGATTTCCTAAGCCTCTCTTTCCTGGGTGTACCATTTATATTGACATGTAGCTACACCAGAGTTCATGTCTATCATGATTTCTTTCTAAAATAAGCATATTCCTGGGCGCCTGGGTGGCTCAGTTGGTTAAGCGACTGCCTTCGGCTCAGGTCATGATCCTGGAGTCCCGGGATCGAGTTCCGCATCGGGCTTCCTGCTCGGCAGGGAGTCTGCTTCTCCCTCTGACCCTCCTCCCTCTCATGCTCTCTGTCTCTCATTCTCTCTCTCTCAAATAAATAAATAAAATCTTAAAAAAATAAAATAAAATAAAAAAAATAAAATAAGCATATTCCTTGCCAAGTCTTCTCACTGGGGACCATGAAGACAGATGAACCCTAGAATTCAAAAAAAAAAAACAACTACTTTCAATGAGTTTGAAAATTTTCCGAAACCATGATCTTTTCCCCTTGAATGCAGTGAATGAATCATCCTTGTTATCCACCCAGTCCTGACTGTATTTGGAGTAATACATGAAAATTTTACAATTTCTTTAGACAACTGGGCATTTGTAATAAAAAGGAGTAATATGACAGGTTGAGTCGTTTTATGAGAATATGTTATTTTGTGATCCTTAAATCTTTATTTAAGGGGGGGGCATTAAATACACTATCACACACAGTCAATGAAATCATAATTACAGTAGAGCTAAATTTTATAATAAATCTCTCACATGCCTCCCAGGATTCAAGTGCACTTACTCCTTGATTAGCCTGTGCTCAGGAAAGGAGGCATTGTTGTTTATCATGAACTTTATAGAAACTATAAAAGTAACTGAAGAAAAGTTTGCTCCATTCAAAAGAAAGGACCTCCTTCTTCTTGAGGGCAGAAAGTATGGTCTGTTTGCTCTCCCAAGATCTGGGTACCTGCTGCAGTGCCTGGTCACCGAAATTACTCATCCGATAGTTATTGAAAAATGCATGCATGATGAGTGGATATTTAGTACCAAAAGATGCTCACAAAGGGTTTTATCTGAGTAGTAAAAACTGTTTTAGGGGTAATAATACTTTATTTAGAGGTAACAGAGAATGAAAAATGTAAAATAATCTTCCTGTCAATTCTAGACAGTTGCTAATCAAGTGATACATTTAGCTAAGTATTGGCTAATTCAAATGAAATAAGTTATGAATGGAAAAAGCCCTGTAAATAATCTAACCCCAAAATTTGAAGTCCAGAGACACCCTGAATAGGGGCGTCTGCCTTCCCAGAGCCACCCAAGTTAGAGGTAAAGAGCAAAGTTGAACAAACCAATTCATCGATCCAGAACCATTTCTCATAAACCACAACCTGCTTGCAAAATCCTTTCGTTTCAGTGATTTAGTTATCTCAAAAAGAAAAAAAATAACCCTAAAAGGAAGTATCTGGATCATGTAGTTTCTTTTCTTTCCTATGTAATTTCATAATGCCATTATGACCTTGATTTTAAGAAAAATTAAAACACTCTCTCTTCCTGATTATTATTATATTACTATGTTTATGAATGTTCTGAAAAACAAATTAGTAAGACACTAATAATTGGGATTCTTACATGTTTTAAATAAAGTTTCTTAAATGAAGCATTTTAAGTCCACCCAAATGATTATATGTAATCTGAGAAAAAAAAAAGGAATCTCAAAAAGTCTTCCAAAAAATCCACTTTGGATTGGCTTTGGGCTGAATTTGTTATTGGTGGCTTTTGAAATCTACTGTATGCAGAGGTGATGGGGGAACGTTGAGTCAAACTATCAGAGGGCACTCACCTGAATTATTTAATAAAAGAAGATTTTCTGGATCTGAAAAAGAGGATACTGAAACAAAGCTCCCATTAAAAACTTAACAAGAGTGGGAGCTAAGAGTGGGAGCCACTACCATATTGGATCTGTGACCTTGGACTCTAACCAATTATGAAGACCAGGGCAGCCAGTGAACAAAGCAATTACAATGGGAGTCAAACCATTAAGGAGCCAAGAGTTCAGTAGCTTTATGTCCCTGCCAAGGTATCCCTAGAACACTGTGTAATAGGAATTGAATAATATTAACATTCCCACATGGTAGTTTAGAGCAACTTACAGTATATTCTAATCCAAGCAGATTTTTCATTTTGATGACTGTGGGAGTGGTTATTTTATTTTTATATGTACTTTTACAAACATTGAAATAACCAGTAGCATAAAATTGCCAGTGATTTAGCTGGCTATGAACTTGTAACCAAATATACTTCGAAGATTTTTTTTTTCTCCCTGTAGCTCTCAGGTAAATTTCACTGCATGACAGCATTTCATGCTAGGCAAAGCCCATACAGGAGATGAAAAAGCATGAAGCATAACAAACATCACAAAGCCAGTACAATTTCTTGTTTATAAAGAAAAACAAGGAATGTAAGCTAAGTGGAAAGGTGCCGGTTGAAAGATATTTTAAATGCCTTCAAGTTAAAACCATCAGGGATCAGAAAGCAGAAGGCAAATTCTAGAGGCTAGTACACCAAGGGAAGAGGCTGATGAATTGCCTTGTGCACATTTTAATTAAACTATCATCTTGAGATTTTTTTGTGTATTGATTTGCACAGTACTTAAAAAAGCTTCTTTCCCCCCTACCTCCCTCCTTTGAATGTTAAAGCTTTGTGCCTTCAGCTTGACTCTATGAAAAGAAATTACTCATCTTTGGGATTATTATGGAAGAAAAAAAAAAAACAAAACAAATGGGTGGACATGTTCTCTTCTCCTTTTCAATATGTTTAAATTTCAACTGTTCATATAATTATGCTGGCATGTATTTCTTCCTGGCTCTAGTCATGCAGAAAAATTTTAAACATGAGAAATTGGACAACTCTAATGTGGTGTAAAATCTACTTACGCATTGTATTTCTTTCAATATTCTTTACCAATAGTATGCACATTGTTAAAATTAAAAGAAAATGTTAGCTTTTATACCCTAATGCATTTATGTGATATCCACAGCTGCCAAATATTTTATTAACATTGAAAAGAAGAAGTTTGAAAAATAAAAGAAATGTTAGAGATAGGGTTGACTTTAGGCAGGGGTGACAGTAACAACCATTTAATAATAATCACTGCTTTTATGGCACCAATTATAAGAGTATTTACCAACAATAATTAGTTTCCTAACATCCCTGTGAGTCAGTTACTCTTTGTTCTTCTTACAGAGGAGTAAGCTGAGGCACACATTGGAGTGATTTTCCCAGGGGTTTTCGGAAAGTTGTGTGAATAGAGTCAGACAAATGTATTCAATACTCAATTCCCACATCAAAATGTAAAACTTCATATTCATAGGTAGTCGATTTCCCTGTCGATCTCTTCTGAGTAAATTAAAGATCAGTATCGGTGAATTTCTTCACTCCTCTCTACCTCTAACCACTCCCACCTGCTCCCCACACGGTTGCCAAACAAATGGGAAAAGGAGTACCTGGCACTAGAAGTCTGAGGTTCATTAGAAGAATGAGCTCTTTCTGAGGTATGGGTTGCTAAAACTGGTCTCTAAACCAGGCAGGTCATTTGAGAATAGCAAGATGCCCTAATGCAGGAATAAAGATGAATTCCATGATGAAGACATAGATGTCCTTCTTCCTCAGTGACTGGTTCAAGTCTCACGTAACTATACACACACACACACACACACACGAGCCTGTTCTTGTCAGTAGTGGCCTTGGGAAGTCCATCTACTTTTCAGAGTTTTTTTCTAGATCACAAGACCCTAGGGAAGATTAAGTTTTTCTGATGCTGAAATAGTGTTCCTATCTGTTCAAGAGTGAGCTCAAGCTAACCACTTAATTTTTATAAGTAGCCCAGATTGGAAATGGTACCCAGCAGGACCACAACTCTAAGACTCACTCCACAATAGAGCAGTCTGTCTTGACTCTCAGATCAGCATCCTGAAGTCTCTTCTGGGAATAGCCCATTGTTAGTGGTGATGGAGAAAGGGCCCCAGGGATAAATAGCTTGCTGTTTCATGTCAAACTAATGCTGTGCATGTGAGAGATATCAGAGTTTTAATTTATTTAGGAAATTTGTTCCTTGATCAAAGTTTAATCTTTGAAAGAGAGAAATTTTTCCGAATTTCAAACAATCTCTCCCTAGTCATAGACTGAATTCCTTCCTCCTCCACTTTTGGCTACTAAGCCGCTCTGTACCTCATTCAGCAATGGACTGTGATATATTAGTTCTAAACGTCTGTCGGGTCATGGACTTCTTTGAGTATGTGATGAAACCCATGAGCACCCAGAAGAATATGTACAAGTACACACCCACACACACATACCACACACTATTGCCTACAATCTCAGGGCCCTTCCATGGACCATCTAACAACACCAAAAACAAGTGAACAAAAGCAAACAAAAACAAGAGACTTTCTACTCTAATAAGTTGGCTGGAAATATATTAACTAGTCTAAGGAAAAACCATAATCACGATTTATCCTTTTATTGGGGGTTGGATTTTAAAGTCAATGAGTTTTTTAAGTGGTAAAAGATGGCTAACTTTTTATTAGATGTTAAATTTTTAAAAATTATGAACCATACCTTTCGGTTTGTCCTGTGTGGGTCCTGGGGCCACCCCATAGAACTGGGCATTCTGTACCCTGCACAGCTCGAGGGGTGGATGCACACCATGCAGGCGTGTGCTGTGATTTGTGCCCTCCGAGTCAGGCAGTGCCCCTGATCAATGTCTAGCACGTTTTGGATATTGAATGGGTTAATAAACTGAAATGGCACCACCCACAGCACATCAATTTTAGCAAAATGCTATTTCAGTCATTAGCCATTAAGTCTACTTTGACTATAATTATTCTGTTTCTTCTTAATGTTTGGCGACTTTCTTCTTAATGTTTATCTTGGTGTGTTAAAAAATATATAGTACACGTCTAAATAGCCATTAGACCTTAAAGAATATCACTATTCAACAGAAACTTTTTTTCATTGGTGCGCTTTATGCTAATAAGTATCTTGTACACTGCCTTCAATGATTTGTGACCACCTTAGAGCCCTGCTTTGTGAAATGTCTGATTATCTGCATATCTGCCTATTAATGTGTTTATCTGTCCACCTATCTATAGAAATTTTAAACGGTGTAATAACTCTTAGAACAGTGACACTAATGTAGTATTAGATTAAAAGAATGTTACTTTATATGGGTGTAAATGTAATTTAGAGGCACTTAAAGGAAGCTCTATACTTAGCATGATTCTTGGCCAGTGAAGACAGGTTGATCCCACTCATTTTGGGATTGCTAATTTGCCGTTAATTAGGAAGATTGATTCTGTTCTGTGATGCATAGGCCCAACCCCAAATGCATTTTTCTGGTTTCTGGAGCACTTTCCTAGTTGTCATTGTCATTGCAAATGTGTAGCTGAATGTCACAGGGCCTCGAGAAATAGAAGTGCTTTCTGGCTTCTTGAAAGCAAGTATCGACATTTTCCTGATTTTGTTTTGTTTTGTAAAGCTCATGCTGGTATTATTTTAAATAAACTTCTGCTTTATTCCAGGTGATAGTTCTAAAATTACAACATGAAAGCTGTGCTCAGATTTGAATTTCTTGTAAAAGAAATGCTTTTGTAGCAAAAAATCCTTATTTTCTTGACGCTCAGATTCAATGCTCCCATTGAAGTTGTGTTATTCTGTACAAAACAGCATTTACTTTTCAATATGTTAACTGTTTGTTTGTCTTCCCTATGATATATTGAGTTCGCAGCTCTAAGCCTTTTTTCCTACTCTCTTCTCTTGGCTGATGACAAATCTTAATCATTTGACTGTCCTTCATGACAATTACTTTAACTAAGATGAGTTATATTCCCTTTATTGGAATTGAGTCAGGGAATCTATCAAAACTAGTGAAAGGAAAATTCCTAGAAATGTTTTTAAGCATAGTCATTAAGAATGGGCTGAACCAATACAGAAAAGAATGTGGGTACTCGACGGTGCAATTTTGATGCCCACCATTGACAGTAACATAACAGGCAACTTTGAACCACGTAATTTATTTCATAGTGGTGGAAACTGGATAGTACAAACAATATCAAACCCACAAGGAGGGATCTAATGTCATTTACATAATTCACATGCTATGTAATGTTACTAATAAGCATGCTGATAGACAAGTATGCATACAGGGGTGCCTGGGTGGCTCAGTTGGTTAAGCATCCCACTCTTGATTTCAGCTCAGGTCATGATCTCAGGGTCGTGGGATTGAGCCCTGCATCAGGCTCTGTGCTGGGCATGGAGCCTGCTTAAGATTCTCTCTCTCTCTCTCTCTCTCCCCCCCCCCGCCAAAAAAAGCATGCATATATATATGATGAACACACATGAATAGTGTGTATTTACATTCAAAGTCAGTGATCTAATCCATGATTACTGTTACATCTTAACATCCTCAATATTTTGGAAAATCTTTCATGATTTCCTTTTCTTGTGACTCCATAACAAGTTGAAAATCATTTTGATGGCTACTTTTAAATGTGCTAAATATAACCTCAAAACCAAAACAGAACAAAACAAATAAAAAACCTAGTCACTGAGGGCATGAGAAGGGAAACAAGTGGTAATACATAAAACACGGGTCTTTAAACGTGCATGTTGTATCTGTCAGCCTAACATTGCAGCCTTACGTGCTTAAAAGAAAAACCTTTGGTTGTGCCTTTTGTCGTGACTTAGGGATCCTTGCCAGCCTCTGTGACATCTCCCGGAGTCACTGGGAGTTCTTTGGTAGTTCCTTTTTATTTCTGGATATCACTAAATGTTCTCTATAATAATTCCTCGTGCCATCAACTAACTCTACTTATCTCTGTGTGAATGTTAACCTTCAGCCGGCTCCTGCCTGCCAGCCAGTAGTCTGCTGAGCTGTCACCTCGTTCATCAATATGTGTATGTTTAGTAAATCCAAATTTACTCAATCCTAATACTAGCTGGCAGAAAATATAATTGGAGAATTAGATTTGCTGCCTCCTTTAAAACCACACATTCAGTCATTGACAATTGTTTATTGAGCACTTACTATTTTATTGCCCAGGTACCCATCGTGGTGTCAGTCATCATGCCAGGCAAAATGTATTCGGGGGTGAGACAATATAGACCGCCCTGCCCTCATGAAGCTTACAGTTCAGAATCAAATGTAAATGACAAAAGTACAAAACCATTACCTACATTGTTTAGAACCTGGACTACTATACTGTCCCTAAAGTTCGTTGTTCTAGGTATGCACAGAGTCCAAACCATACCCACAAAAGCCTACACATTATTCCTTCTGAATTTCATCTCAGAATGTTGGAAACATATCTCCCGCCCCCCCACCCCCCCCCGCCACGTAGCTAAGGGAGAAAATAAGATGAAAATGCAAAGAACATTGCCTGTATTAGAAAGCTCATACTCCTTCTCCCACAGGTCAGAGCAGACTGACCAGAGCCAGCGCTAGGATTTCTTGCCCTTTGGAAGAGGACTCTACCCTTATTCTTTTCTGGTTCTTCCATTTCCTCTCCCATCCCACTGATTCACCACAGTAAAATTCAGCTATGGAAAAGAGTAAGACGTGAAATGTCTTTAGGTTGAAAGATTGCTGTACCTGTTTTCTTACCTTGGTACCACATTGGATTGGGCCATTTGTCAGGTAATATTTTAGTGCTAAAGAGATACTGGCAAACCAGAGACATGACCCCTGCCCTCATGGAACTTCTAGGCTGTGGAGGAAGACACACAGACATAAGTGTATAATTATTATTTGTTTTTATTACTAATAATGCTTATAATGGAATCATCACTGACCAACTGATCATGAGCTGTAAATTATTTTCTTTTTGATTTCCCTTTGTAAGCAGGGCTACCTGTTTTTCCAAGAGCTCACCAGCATTAATGGTGTAGTCCCTGGCCATGTAGAATGGAGAAGTTGGCCCACGACGGAAGATAAAAGATGTTGTTTATGATTAGTTCTCATTAAGCCAAGCATGACAGTGTTGACTGTGTTTAAATCACAACTTTATTTTTTTTTAAAGATTTTATTTATTTATTTGACAGAGAGAGACACAGCGAGAGAGGGAACACAAGGGGGTGGGGGAGGGAGAAGCAGGCTCCCTGTCGATCAGGGAGCCCGATGCGGGGCTCGATCCCAGGACCCTGGGATCATGACCTGAGCCAAAGGCAGACGCTTAACTACTGAGCCACCCAGGCGCCCCCATAACTTTCTTTAAAACATATCTAAATACTTCATGTATATTATCTAAATGCCTCTCAGAAGAGTTTTCTCACATAAGGACTATATTGTGTTTAATCTCCATTTATGTAAAAGGTTAAGTAACCAAGGTACATAACCTACTTGGCATTTCCTGGGAGAATCCATGTTATTACACTGGTTTGTAGCCAACACAGGTAGTAATTGATACGTATTTCATAAGTTACTTCATATGGAGGAACAGCAAGATACGCTAGAAAGGACGGATTTTGAAACAGGAAGAATCTGAGTTTGCATCTGGTCTCACCATTAACTATCTGAACCTGAATTTGGGGGCTCAGTTTTCCCATCTGTCAAACTGAAATAATGCCCTTGGTTCAGACTATTGTTGTGAATACTATAACACTTAGTAAGAGTTCCAAAAAGTAGCTCTCATCACTATTGTTTTCACTGTTGTTATATCACATTTTCTATTTTCTTTCTATTCTTGGAAAAGCCTGGTATATTTTTCTGCATATGCTGAGAGATTAATAATAAATATCATGAATTAACAGGTAGCATAGGAACTGAATGTCAGGAACGTCCAACTTCCTTTCTGCAAATAGTTCTTGACGCCATTATGTATGATTTTTATTTTTCACGAGGTTTTTAATCCTTTTGATGAGGGCATGTTTTATAGAGGCATTCACAAAATAAAGACAGTCTCTGGTATTTGAGTACTTAGTAGCTTCTGAGTCCCATGTCTGAGGGGAAATGGCAAAATGGTCATGAAAACCAGAAATCCTGGCCAAGTCTAAAGATATATTTTCAGCAGTAAGTTTTTTTTTTTAATTTCTCTAAAGCCTTTGTTTGTAATATTTATCAAAATTCCACATTAAATACCTGAGTTTCTTTTTTTTTTTTTTTAAGATTTTATTTATTTATTTGAGACAGAGAGAATGAGAGCATGAGAGGGAGGAGGGTCAGAGGGAGAAGCAGACCCCCTGCTGAGCAGGGAGCATGATGCGGGACTCGATCCCGGGACTCCAGGATCATGACCTGAGCTGAAGGCAGTCGCTTAACCAACTGAGCCACCCAGGCGCCCTAAATACCTGAGTTTTATAACGTATACCATTGAGATACAAACAGCTGACAGGATTTATTGCCGGCTTCTCAATATAGAGAAAAGGCATACTAACACACTTCAAGAAGAGAACAGGTATTCTTTTCAGAGATTTAAGTTAGCATTAACCCCTGAGAGAGTCTCTTGGTCACTTCCTCTATAGCCCATTGTTTCTCCTATTAAAATACGTCAGGCATGTTTCTTCATCCATCTCACTCTTCTATTTCTTAAGGATATTACAGAAAGAAAAAAGGGGATGTTAACATCATGGCTATGGGAGAAGCTACACATCTAATGGACTCATAGTGGGCTCTTGAAATGGTAGATGACATTTCCTTTCTATGATGAATAAGGTCCGAAGATTAGAATAAACAATGTATGGATAATATTTATTGATCATCTCATTTTTGGGTATCATTTCTTTTTTTTTTTTTTTTCATTTCACCTTATTTTCCCCCCAGAGCCTTCGTTTTCCGTCTGTCCATTCTTGCCTTTCCTCCAGGTTCTCTCCTGGCTCCCTCCAAGCCGCTTTGTTGAATCAGTTCACCTTGCTCCTCATGCTGCTTCCATCTGTGTCCCTGGATTATCTCCTCCCCTGGCAGGACCCCCTCAAACAGCATCAGGCCCTCTCTTATCTTCAGGGGGGTCAGCCTCTCGGCAGGAGTGACAAGCCTTGCAAATCTTTTGGCTTCTGTAATAAAATCTCAGTTACTGAGGTTTATGAGGTCAGATGGATGTAGAAGAAAAAACACCTACAGTTCATGAAATTGCAAAGAAAGCCGGGAGTATAGACAGGAGGAAAATCTACCCAAATTCTTGATGGTTCATCTTTTTGCCAACGTGGTCTGGGTTTTCTTTATCATCCAGGCATTGCAGGTATTCAAATGGCCAATTCGGATTTTTTTTGGAGCTCTTGAGATATCAGTTTACGTAATTAATAGAAATATACCAGCAGGTGACTGCAATGTGATTATAAAGTACAGTCCTGGCTGTTGGGTGTATTGAATACTTTTAAATGAAATATGTGGAGTGTGTGTATGCATGCAATGTGTTTAAATGAATGCAGCCTTTCCAATCAGCCAGAAAGAGAGAAAGGATGTAAATTGCTAGCATGTGTTGTTCAAAATGCAAAAGTAGGAAAGCAATATTGATCTGTGCTTTGGATGTTTATTTACATCAGTTGCACAGTGTTAAGATGTCTGGCCATAATTATCAAGACCTGCCCACCTGTCAAACTGCAATTGGGTTATTTCCCCATTGTCTTGCAGCAGTAAATCTTCAGGTCTGGATGGGCATTAGACAAATGGAAAAAGGCTACTTTCCCAGAACATGTAATTCATTATGGAAAACAGGTGCCTGCTGAAGATTTTTGCTTTAATGCAGACATATTTTATTATTCATAAAATATTAATGTGAGTAGTCCCGACCAGAGTTGTGTGGGTTGTTTTCATGTAAAATTTTCAGTTTTAATAGGAGACAAGAAAGGGTAAGGATTCTCACAAGCCTTGCTTTTTGCAAAGGTAAAACCATTCCATAAATAGTTTCATTCCCTTGCTCTCCCAAAATAGGTTCAAACGACCCTGGCTCCCACTTACGTAATGTGCGAAAATAAGTCTGCTTTAATGTTGTATGCGGTGGATGTTCCGTCCAGGCACAACCTTGCAGTGGGGACAGAGTGACCTTTCAAGAAAAAAAAAAAAAAAAAGAAATGAAATATACTTTCATTTTCCAGAAATATGCATGCAAGTAAAAATTTGACAGCCTGGAAGAACATAAGCAAATATATCTTTTTATTTGAAGATAAAAAGAAGCAGGGCTGGATAGGAAAGAGAAAAAAACCTGTGAAAAAACGGATGATGCAGTTTTTACGAATAAGCAGCTTAATGTATCTTGGCACCCACAGTAAGCCTTGTAGGAGCTCAAAGTGCCTCAGGCAATCTGTGAGCAGAATAGCAATTTTATTACTTTGTCATTAAACCAATTTCACAGCAGTATTGTTTGTTAATGAGCAGCGGCAAACGAGCGAAGATGTCACACACTGGAATAGCAGAGAGATTTGTGACCCAAGCTCACAGCACTAAGATGGAAAGACCACGGCTATAAAAAAGGAAATACTTTGGGATGAAATGCAAAGTCTATACAGCAGAGCTTGTGTTTATGAGCTACCATTTTGCTAAGAGCTGTGAGAGAAATAAAGGTCTGGAAATATGCCGTTAAAACAGGGCCTATAAAATTAAAACCAAATTAAAGTATAGCAGAGGATTACTGCACCGAGTGTGCTCGACAAAATATATTTTAAGTGATGAGGTGAAATCTCAATCAGTTTTGTTTGAATTTGGTTGGTATTTATGAAATTCAATAAAAAATGAAAAAAAAATATCCAAACAAAGCAGCTGCCTCACCCTTCTGTGGTCTCTGAGCTATAAACATGCATCACGTTGAGGAAATTCAACTTGCCAATCCTTAAATAATTAGCAACTCTTGATTCACACGGTGCACCCTCTATCTCCATGAAAGCCTTCTCTGTTACTTTATCTATTTGTAAGGATATTGCACATGTATAATAAACACTCAGGCAGAGCCTGATCTGCCTGAAGGCCATGAATCAAGTGCACCTAGCAGAGGCTGGGATTGAGCTCATCGTTTGTTGAGATTCTCTCTCTCTCTCTTTTTTTCCTCCTTTTTTGCTTCCTTTTCATTTTGTCTGGAATTTTCTCTTCCCTTCTCTCTTTACTTTTTTCTTTTCCTTTTCATTTTCTTAACCTTACTTTTTTTTTTTTTTTTTTTTTGAGCCAGGCTGGTCTTTACAAAGAAAGAACTTGGAGACAGCCTTGAGGGATGCAAGAAACAGCGCCAGACAGGCGCATTACTGCATCCCTGCAAGGCATCCCGGGGTGAGTGCCCGAGCTGTCTCGCTGTGTCCACACAGGGAAAAGTGGTTTATGCCGCCAGTCCTGAGATCAGACTCGCCCTCTTCAGACAGAGAGCGGAGTGAAGACAGGAGCCTGGGCGGGAATTGAGGGAGGTGATCAATCCGTAACTGTGTCTCCATTCGCGAAGGGGATTTTTGAAATAGTCTGGTTGTCGGAGCTGCTCCTGAGCACCCCCGTGTCTTTGTCAGGGAGGCTCCCCCTTTTGAGGGTGAGCTGATCCAATTCGTTGGGCTTGTTGCTGCCATGTCCGGAACCAAGAAAGTGCTTGCTTCTTCCATAGGAAGGTCCCGATGGCTCCGCACCCCCAGGCCCACAGCTAGTCACAGTCGAGTTTGGTACACCGGATGGAGTAAGGTTTATGGCAAGTATATGCAGTTAACTGCATGAACTTCTGGGAGCACACCCCAGTTCTCACTGACGCCCTCTATAGTTTGGGTTGGCTGAAGATGTATATTTTCATGTTTTCCCTCTCCTAACCCCAGCCTGGATTTTTCAGGCATTTATTAATTTTTCAACTGGGTTGGGTTCTGTGTTTTCTTCTTCGCGTTCTTTTCAGCCCGTTTTTTAGAGTGAGTTTTGGACAGATTCAGTGAAAGGGGACTCTGCAGGCAATGTTCAGGGCCATGATGGAGGCGATGCGCACAGTGGTGGGAGTTCAGCTTTAAGACTGTTTTCTGCCTGACAGGGCAGGACCCCCAGACAAATCACTGGCTGGCTCCGTGGTAGTTGGCAGCCATTCAAGACTGGTCCTGTGCCAGGAGTATTACTAGATAGCCAGACAGATCAATTCACTTTTACATTCCCGCCATTATTTATAGCCCCACTGTATATCTACTCTTGCTTATGATGTAATGATTAGCAAATACAGTACACATAAAACATGGGCATTTGTTCTGGAAAGGGCTTTCTCCTGCTGATATTGCAGATGGTTTCACAGGTCACAGAACCTTCAAAAGGATTTAAAGGGCATGTCTTGTGTAGCATTTGTTCTTTTGAAAATGATGCTTCTTTCCCATTTTTGAGTAATTGAAGAGAATAGAAAGGTTTTCGCATCGCTTAGGTCTCACTGAATTCTCCGCAGCCCCTTTTCCCACAGATGTTTCAGCCAAGCCTGTTCAGAGGGAGGTTACGTGGCCTGGCTTGCTGTTTTTGCCATTCAAAATGACTATTTCATATTTTCCTTCTGAGTGGGTCAAGGTGAACAAAACTAGTGCTTCCAGCATTCATGGCAGGGAATTGCGGGTAGGATTTTTTCATATGCCAGAGGAAGCTCACGGGAGGACTCAGTGAAGAAAGACTTTGGGTCCCAATTTTGTGTGTGTTTTCTTCTCTTTGCTCTTCATGTTCTCTCTCTTTATCACTTACTTTCCCAAGCGCGTGGTCCATATCAAGATGCTGCTCGGTCATCTCAGTTAGTTGGTGGTCTACCAGTTTCGGGAAGGATTAGTACTGTATTAATGCATTTTAAGAGGTGTTAATTCAGTTTGGAGTTCAGGCTTTGGAGTGAGGGAGCTTGACTTTTCCTGAAGGATGTACGGTGGCCATACACTAGCCAGTTGGAAGCCTGCTTTCTATAAGCCTGTTATCAAATCTACACATTGACTGAGTCATGTCTTCCTATCAGAATGATCATATATGTCCAAAGAACATTAAACTAGGATGATACCATCAGAAAGAATAAGGAAAAGTGGGCCAGAATCTGAAAACATGAAGCTTGTTGGCAAACTTTGATTCTTTGATTGCTTCATACTTGATTTATTGTATATGGGCCTTAATTCAGCTGACCTTACAAGTACCTTTTTTACCTTCCAACAACTGAACACCTTCTGTACACGTATATGCAGTATCTTTTCCACCTATTGCTGCAGATAGAATTGTGACACATTATTGGTAAGGAGACTCAACAACTCCGAAGAATACATACTAAGATTTCTTGTTGTTCATTTCTGGAGGACTTTAATAATTCCAGATTTTATTCAGGAAGGGCATGTATTTCAGGAGACTTTCTTCTAAATACTATAAAACGTTACCTGGAAAGTTACACTTTATTCATTACAAAGATGAGCAAAATCGAGGTTCCCAAAGAGAGTTGACACAATTCGATACAGAATATTAATGAGAGAAAAGAAAACAAAAGTAAACTCTGTTCCTTTAGGTGTATGGCATTTGTTTCTGCCCTTTTAAATGAACTCCCGTAAAACTTGACATTCAAAAAAAAGAAGGGATAACAGGAGTTATGATGTACACAGAGGTTGAAAAAGAAAAAAAGCTTTGGATCCCTTAATGAAATACCTCTTTGCCACACCACCTTCTATTTTATAGCCCTTTACAGTTTTCAAGACACTTGTGTCTGTGCCGTTTGACTCTCACATCAGCCCCGTGAAGTCAACAAGGTTCAAGTTATTATTGCCTTTTTACAAATGAGGCAATGCAGGCTCTTCGAGGTTTGGTGGCTTGTTCACCGTTGCAGAACTCTTAAGTGTCAGCCTAGGGCCAGACCTTCAAGAGGTGACTCTGAACCCAAGGGTCTCTCTTTTACCCCCTGATTCCCTTCCATATGCTCTATTATCCTGTGGCAAGAGCTCCAGCAATTCTTGAAGATAATGGAGGCAGCTTTGCCCAAAGAAGAGGCTATTCGTCAGCCAAAAATGTTCATTTCCATTTTAGTCCACATCAGTGACCGTGAGGCCTCTTTGGATATTCTGAGAATCTCTCTCCCTTCCTGACCTTTGAGGGTGGGAGGGTGGGAGTAAGGGTGTGCCCTTACTCTTCAGGACAAACGAAGTCCATTTTTAATTTCCATTTTGCTTTCTTTGGTTTCTCTGTATCGCTGCTTTTCGCTCTGCTCTCCCATCAGTACTGGAGTCTTTGTTCTTTACTGTTTTAGTGCTGTATTCTGCTTGGCAGGACCATTCAAATTTCATTTTTTTTCAGCCATGCTAGGAGGTCACTGGTCTATTAGTCTTCACACGGTTTTAAGGTTGGAGTTATTGCTAAGTGGTGCTGAAATATGATCCATAGGAGCAACCTAAAATGTGGGGACACGCTTTGAGTGAACCAAATTCTTTCCCACTGTGGGTCACGAGTAGAAAGACAAAGACAGTGAGGCCAAAGCAACTTTGAACTCCATAAGTTAAGGGGCTAAGAGTTTTGTTGTTGTTGTTGTTGTTTTTTCCCCTTTGAAAGTGATGTGAAGATCAAGTCCTTGAAATGATCTAAACCACAGAAAATAGTCTACAGTATCAGGACAACTAAACCCCTGTCTGGGGTTTAGTTAATGACTTCTAAAGAAAGCCAAGTGACTATCTCTTGAGCAGAATGTATGTTTACACTTCATGTTCTGTTGGAACTGATCATTTCTCTTTTCATTTTCCATGCTCCTTCTTTTGGCCCTTTGACTGAGAGAATTCATGGAGCTACATAGAGTTCTTTGAGTCAATCCTCCATATTTCACAGGCATCGCAGGACATCTTTTCTTGGTGATACCTTGGTGATACCAGGGCAAACATCTCATTAAAAATCCATTCTGCAGGGGCTGCATCTTAGAGAACTTTATAGACCATTTTTGATTAATGAATAGAAAATTTACTAGATTTATTTGGCTCTTCCGGGTTGGAACTGAACAACAGGAGTTTTTTTCCTGACTTTTCTAAACCTTTGAAGCATGCTTTTACCAATAGAAGACAGGATCCTGTGCTACACTCCAGCCCTGAGTGTAGGTTAATTCTGAGTATAGGTTATTTTGAACTTCGGATTGTTTTTGTCAGATCTGTCAGTTCCATTGTAGGTAAAAGATGTAGAACACCACGATTCCAAGTGACTTCTGCAGAACTTTCTCTTTTTTTAAATGAAGGACTTGATTAGCATGTAATTTATTAAGTATTTTACCAGCAGAACCCAGGAGTTTCTGAGAATGTATCCCTTATCAATTAGGTCAAGATTGTATTCCTACTTTGTTCACGTGGTGAAAATGAGGAATAAGAGAGCTTCATCTGCCAAAAGTCAGCATGGAGGTCTTTTTACCACATTTCTGCTGCATATCTAGAACCACCATCCCACACATACTCCAGGTAATGGAGCTTCAGCAGATCTGCTTTAGTCAACAAAGCGGGTTCTGCATCATCCTCGCCCTCACCTTCTAAGACTTCTGAGAATTAAAAGAAGTGGCTGTTGAAGAAAGGTGTAGATGGCTTAGTGTTTCTGGGACTTTAATCTCCAGCCCCCACTTCTTCTTATTTCAGCATCAATACCCATGCTCCGAACACTAGATATTTTGGCTTCCACTGTCCTTGACTTCAAGGAACTGTGAATAGAATAAGTATGTTTTTCTTATATGCCTAAATATTTAAAAGAATAGTTTGTCAACTCTGAACAAAGGTCCACCTATTGCATTTATGTTTATCCATGCCAATGTAGGGAGACAAATAAAATGCCCTGAAAGATAAAACCTAACAAAATAACTGAAAATTCAAGTTAACTCCCTTATCATTTACTTTGGTCCACTGACATTTCCAGTGGTGGTTTATTCTACATAAAACAGTGACTAAGTGCAAGTTAATAATGCAAACATTAAAGCTCATCCTCCAGTGTTTCAGTGATACTAGAAATAGGTGGTATGATTGGGCCACTGTACACATAACCTAGAAAATAATTAGACTTCTGGTAATATTGGAAATTTTTCTAATTACTCTGAGATTTAAAAAATATCGGGGTGCCTGTCTGGCTCAGTCAGAAGAGCATGCAACACTTGATCTTGGGGTCATGAGTTCAAGCCACACGTTGGGTGTAGAGATTACTACAAAAATAAACTTAAAAAAAAAAAAGATTAAAAACATTAAAAATTTTTGTATTTCAAAGGTGTCATAGCGTGGTTAATACTTAATATTTACAATAAATTTATGAGGTATGTGTTATCTCCATTCTACAAATGAGAAACAGTGAATCAGAGGTCAAATAGCTAACCCATTGCAAACTAGGATTTAAATTTATCTCCAACTTCAATCCAGCATCTTTTATACTAAGCTTATTAGCTAGAAGTACTTGTGGTCTCTGTGTATTTGCTTAGTAGTTACCTCTACCTGGTATGTTCTGCCTCCTTCTATCCTTCCCATTTCCACTTATCAGAATCCTTGAAGGAGAAGCCCAAAGCCTCCTGTCCTCCTTCCATTCTCACCCCAATTATATCCATCCTCTCTGTATGCCTGTGAGCATTCTCCTCCCATTGAGACTCCTTCATCTTGGAGCATGGCCATCTCTTTACTGCTAAACCTCAAGCTTTCTGAGACCAAGACTGAATCTTCTTCATCTGGGTATGCCTTGTGGTGTTTGGAGGATTGCAAACATTGGAAATTTATTTTATAATGATTTCAGTATTTTCCCTTTTAATTCTCAGATGCCTTTCCAATATAAATTGGCCTTAACATTTCATCCTCAGAGCAACTCTTTGAAGTAGGTCGTACAATTTATTCTCATTTATAGTTGAAGATAAGACACAGAAAGGTTAAAGAACTTGTCCAAAACCACACAGAAGGCGATACAGCTAGGGTTTAAACCCAAGTCTCTAAAGCCCACGCTCATTCCTTTCAATTGTGCTGTTTCTGTCATCACATAAAACCTAACCGATTGATGGATAGGTATAGGTCTTATTTCTCCAATTAAATTAGGAGATCCATAGGGCATGAAATTAATCTCAAATCGAGTGCCTTGTTCACTTGGCAAATGTGGCCTCTCCTACAAGTTCTTCTTTTGTGTGCTTCCTCCTAAAGGCCCTCAGTACAATGCCAGTAGGCAGC
Organism: Leptonychotes weddellii; assembly: GCF_054177405.1. Lineage (NCBI taxonomy): Eukaryota > Metazoa > Chordata > Mammalia > Carnivora > Phocidae > Leptonychotes > Leptonychotes weddellii. Next base: position 70,604,219 of record NC_138377.1, on the reverse strand, counting down.
AGCCTTTGGGTAAATATTTGTTCAAGGGGATTAACAGTTGTATCTTCTAGAATTTCTGCAAATAATCAAAGACTATTACTAAAAGAAAGGAGGTAAAATAGGAGCTCCAGGAGACTGTTTGAAGGGAAAATGCACCATGTACATAATGGGAACGGGATTCATTACAGGTGGTGTAGAGATTAACAGGCAAGGAGAAGCTCCTGCAGGAAATCCTAGTTATGTCTATGGCACAGACCTCTCACCATTGTGTTAGTTTTCTTCAAGTGTTCTCTTGCTTTCTTCTTTCACTGACCCAAAACTTTTTAAGTTATATTCAGTATGATGATGTGTTGGTCGCTAACATTTTGCCCAGGTGTTTCCTTAGCGTATGGTTAAAGATAAAGATCTGTTGAGGATTTTCTTTGTGGGAAAATTGGAGAAGCCTGGATTTTTAGGACAGAGTTATGCTCTGAATTTGGGGATCCTGATAGGCTAGATAAACAAAGAGAATTCAGATTTTGAAAGCATAACTCTCAAATAACCCTGCAGAACTGATGAATGAGAAAATTAGTTTGGACCTGTTGAATCCATTTCAGAGTGATGGCTCATTTTATTTCGTCTTTGCCAGTTGGACTACGTTCCCACACTCATTTCCCTAGATTTTAAAGATTTGGAAAATGCTAACCCCTATAAAATTATATGCACCTTCTCTATTTTTCCTTTGTTCTTCCTTAGAACCTATTAGTGAATGAAGGAATCTAGTAAGTGATAAGTCCTGGTCTAGAAATCAAGTAATTTCCAAGGCTCCATTTTATGTGTTGGGTCCACAACCTGGCTCCATTTTCCTGCCTGACGGGGAGATACCAGATAAAGAATCTGTCAGTACTAAGCAAGCTTGGGATCAGGTTGTTCTGAAGATGTTCCCTGGTTCCCAGGACATTTTCAACTGCAGGCCCCTCTGAGAAGACAGTTAAAGCAATCCCAGCTATTCCTAATTTCCTAGCTCCAAATTGTGTGTGTGTGTGTGTGTGTGTGTGTGTGTGTGTGTGGCTTGTGCTCAGGCAGATCCTCTAGGTAACTCCCAAACTCTCTCTACCCACTTCGCCAGTCCTCTGCCTTTTCCCTTCTCTGACTGAATAGTACTGCCTTTCTCACCTAAAACGGCTTTCTTCTCATAACTCTGTCCCCTTTGCCTTAGCCATCCCATTTGCCATTCTACAACTTTCCCTTGCTGTTTTAACAGAGCATAAGGGCTAGTCATAGTGTGTATGCGAGGTGGACAGGAGCCAGCGCCACCAATGGTAGGGTGTCTCCAGTGATTATGGAGAAGAAGTGGCCATCTTGCCAAATCAGAAGTTTGGTTTCTGCTTTTCTTCCACAGGAGTCTGCTAGGACTGCCCTAACTAAATACCACAGACTGGGTGACTGAAACAACAGAAATCTGTTTTCTAACAGCTTTGGGGCCTGGCAGTCCAAGATCAAGGTGTCGGCAGGTTTGGATTCTTCAGAAGCCTCCTCGGTTTGCCCCTGGCTGCCTTCTCTGTGTGTCCTCACATGGTTTTTCCTCTGTGTGCCTGCCTCCCTGGTGGCTCTTCCTCTTCTTAGAGGGACGCCAGTCACATTGGACTAGGGACCCACCCTGATGGCTTCATTTTAACTTACCTCTTTAAAGACGTTGTCTCCAAGTGTGGTTATATTCTAAGGTACTGGTAATTGGAAATTCAACATATAAATTTGGGGGGGCAGACACCGTTCAGCCTCTAACTCCTTTTTTTCACTGCCAGCATATACACGCTGGAAAGGGAACATAACCTATCCATGTACAACACATCAAGTCAGAAAGACCTGGACCTGGGTCCCACCTGTGCCGCTTACTAACATTGTGACTTTAGGCATATGGTTGGACTTTGCTAAATCTCAGTTTCTCCAACCATAAAATGGGAATCTTGATAATATTACTTGCTCCTTAAGGTTTTTGTGAGAATTAAATAGGAGGGTACATGTTTGCACTGTTTAGCGCCTAGCTCAATAAATGTTCATTACAGTAATGTGAATGAAGTTGCATTGTGAAGCCCTCTTAGGAAAGGAGATTTGGGTTATAGGGGAAATTAACTGACGCCTGAAGTTTTTCACCTAAAATATGAATTTGCTAGGAGTCTTCTAGAGTTTTTGCTACGAGTTTCACTCTTTCTCCAAGTCAGAATTTGATGACTGTGTAGCCTAGAAGAGCAGGAATCCAAGAGAGCTGTGATGACTGTCTCTGCCAGATTTTCTGCAGCACTAACTTCAGATGCATTTGTATTGCCCCCCTAGGCATACTCCTGTTTAGAACATTTGTCCTGATCTTGGGGTTAGCCGTGGTCATCATAATAAGTATAGCACCGTCTACCACTTAATTCAGTGCATTGCATTTAGCTAAGAGATGAAATCCAATCCAAAGATTCATGGACTGTTTGCTTCACTTAAATGAATCAGTGATTCACAGTTACTGATCAACCTACTAATACTAATAATCCCATAAATGGGAATGGGCCAACCCCTGCTGGTATAATTATCAGAGGGAGGAGGAGTGGGATGGGCATTGAACAGCTGATGGCTCTTCTCACTTCTGGAAGGGGGCCCTTGATATGACAGCATTTAGGTGGGCAGGGCAGGGCAACTGTGACCACTCCCTGGGGAATTTACTGAGCCTCAGCTGTCAAAGAACAATAAATTTTCCTTCAAAATATAAAACATAAATCACTGTTTCCCAAACACTGAAAGGCAAGAAGAAACTAAATCCCCATAATAATGAAAAGAATCCTGTTAATTAAATCAGCAAGGTAGAGAGCCTCCCTCCTAGCACACGACCTGGCTGAACAGTAGAATACCTTGGAGACTGAAGCTGAAATCCAAGCCTTTTCTAGGTTACACGCCAGCATCCTGAGGGAACATTTAGAAGAAAAAAATCTGTAGGCACAGGACAAGTAAACACTTTTTTTTTTTTTTTTTTTTTTTTAGAAGTTGTACTTGGATTATGTTTATCTGGGAAGGGAAGTTGCAAAACAAATTGTAAACCAGGCTCAGCATATTTGTGCCAACCCTTATCAGATTTGCCACTAGTCAAGGGTAAACTGAAGGACAGGTCTCTGTGAACTACAACGTAAAAGCCAATCTATGGGATGCTTGCAGGAAGAGAGCGAAAAATGTCATTTCTTCCGATTTTTTCAAATTAATTTTTTCAACCATAACCTGTTTCAATTTATTTGGCTCCTGAACATCCTGGATCACAGAGTTTACAATGATTAAGTGTTTACTTCACACATCTTTCTTTTTGTCTTGCAAAGCCATTGATATAGATTTGCGGGTTTTTAAATGCTTGGTTAATTGGCTGGGCTACTAAGAGAGGATCTGTTGCTGTGGTTGAGGGAAGCTGCAAAAAAAAAAAAAAATAGAGATTAAGGTTTCTGATGAATCCGTCACTTTTGGGAATTGAGGGCCCTATAATATTACTACCCTCAAGCCACTGATGGCCATTTTTGTTCCCATCAGTGGGAGCCTCACTGAGAGGGTGAGAGAGTCACACCCTCTCAGCCCCAGCCAGCTTTTTGGTTTTACTCTCCAAACCAACTCACTTCCACCCATAATCTACTGACATTTAAATCGGTTTTGACTGCCAGAAGAGTGCTTTTCAAATGAACTGAAGCCCATTCACAGAATCTTGAGTTTTCCCTTCGGAACTTGCCCATATTCCAAAGTACAAAAACTACCCAACTCTCTTTGAGACCTCAACATTTAACTAATCTCTCACATAAAGATTAATTACATACTAGTCATTGTATCAATGTCTTTGAAAAGTACGTTATGCACATCATAGGGTATATTTGCAGTACATCAAAGTTCACTCAGACTTATATTTGCCTGCAGCAAGGATGTGTTTTTACTCTACCATCATCTGCATTTTCCTGGTATCACCCTTTATCTTTTATCACACATGTACACACTTGGAAATATCATTTTCAATATTAAAGGTGGCAAATGCTGCTGGGAGGCCAAGTAATGGGGTGTAGTTTTATTTTATTTTATTTTTTTAAAGATTTTATTTATCTATTTGACAGAGAGAGACACAGCGAGAGAGGGAACACAAGCAGGGGGAGTGGGAGAGGGAGAAGCAGGCTTCCCGCGGAGCAGGGAGCCCGATGCGGGGCTCGATCCCAGGACCCTGGGATGGAGCCCGATGCGGGGCTCGATCCCAGGACCCTGGGATCATGACCTGAGCCGAAGGCAGACGCTTAACGACTGAGCCACTCAGGCGCCCCTTATTTTTTTTAGTGGGGTATAGTTTTAGATTGATAAGTAGAATTGGGTCACAATCCCTCAGCTCCCACCACACCACCAAGTGCTTTGGCCCTGGAGGTGAGAATAGCTAGAAGAAAGGAAGTAGCCAACAAAATACAGCTCAACCCTAGCTCTCCAGGGCTAAGAAGAGCGTTAAGCAGCCAGTGGCCACAGTGCAATGTCCAGTTCATTTGATTCCTGGGGCGAAGCAAAACAATATGGTGGATCCCAACTCAGGCCCAACTCTGACGATCCCACCCACAGCCTGTCCTCAGGTGGTTTATGGGTCATGGTCTGATTTCCTGAGTATGGTGTATTTGTTTTCTTCCTTCCAACCCTTCCTGTGTGCTTGCAAAAAGAAAAAAAATCTCCTTAAGGTTTTTTCGTTTTTCATTTTTTGTTTTTAAACTGAGTGTCAAGTCAAGAGAGATTTAAAGTCCCAGGGTACCCTTAATGAAAAATGAGTCTGTGTGTGTGCATTCAGTGTATGTGCGTGTAGGCATATTGCAAGAGACAAATTTCGAGGTTTTTAAAATTATTATACATTTGCTTTGTCTTTATAATCTTTCCCTGCAGGACTTTAAGGAAATAGTTGCTTTAACATTTTGCTCTTTGGAAATGGCTAGTAGGTGGTATTAAAACTGTGTTTCACTGGCATTGTTAATGAATATCTTCAGTCACAGATACACGAGTGGCCATTATTTGATGAGGAATAACTCTTCAAGATGGTAACCACCTCCTGAAGGCTGAAACCTATGCTTGTTTAATGGAGAGTCTTGAACAAAATATAGGTTTTATGCAGATCCAAAGTATATGTTCACTTTTAATTTCTTAAAATACAAGCTCCTCAACCACACCTATGGATTAACTTGGAAAAATAACCTAGCTAACGTTTTTATTGAGCATCTGCTCTGACCAGGCTATCGAGCTAGGTGTGAGGAACAAAGTCAGTCAGTCAGAGCTTGATGTAGACAGTTCATTTCAAAGGGATTCCAAAATTAAATATTAGAAATAACATTAAATTTTACCTTCAGGTTAAAACATACAGTGTGTCTTATTTTGTGTATCCCTCTGTAACATAAACCACAAAGTAGCTTTTTCCCTTCTGTGTTTGGGTTTTTGAGGTATGGACAGTGGAAACAAACATCATAAAAACTAGCAAGGCCCTCCCTGTGGCCTGGGGGCCATTTTCTGTTTACACTGACATCATTTTGACACTTTAGCACCTTTTCCCCCCCCAGGAGTAGAGGGTGGGGGTCAAGTCTTCTTGGTACGAATTTTCAAAGACAAAGTTGTAAAAGGAAAAAAAAACTAAAGTTTGTGTTCCTTTATCTATGTGGATATGACAGATTAAAAGCAAGGCAGGTAGGCAGATCTTGTTTAATCCCTCACCAAGGTGGCAATCTCAGAGGCTTTGATGTTGTCTGGTCGCAAGGCCCCTGAGACTTTGAGGAACCAAATTCAGTTGACTTTATGTGGCTTGCCTATCCCTTCTGGTGTTCAAAAACGAAAGGAAAAGGTCCCTGCACCTTCTTGTCTCCTTCCTTTATTGTACAGTTTGCTTTGTTTGTTTGATTTTAAAACTGCCATTATGTGAAAGTGTTGCAAGTATAAATAATTGAGAAGATAACTCTGTAGGGAAACCACTTTTGCTGCCTTTGTGCAAAGGCAGCTCATTATGGCTCTGAGCTGCAGTATTCCATAAGCGCAATTATGCAACATCAGGATGTCATGGATATTAACCAAGGGGAGTAGATAAGAGACGGGGAAAATAATTTTGTAACTTACTTAATTAAATTTATTTGGTTTTTCAAATAGTTCCTCGAGTGTATAATTTTCCCGACCCCTCCATCGTTGCTGTGGTCTTTGTAGGAGTGTTGTTCACCGTTTGTTTTTTGGCATTCTTCCTCAGTTCTGTATGGACCTAAAATGTATTTATATTGGGGTTTAATTTCCACCCAAGGAGAGGTTACCCATGAAAATGGAAGCATAATTTGGTCATGAGGCTCTTATCCCCCCTGGGGCTTATATCGCCAGTTAATATATGTTAATACAGCAAAGTGAACAAAAGGTTAAATAAGTGGGTCAGGCTCCGAACAAGTCCTCTGCTGCTTCCTTCTGCTTAAACGGAAGGAAAAGCCCATAATGGCGCTCGCCTGACGTTCACCCCCATCATTTTAAGAATTGCTTTGCCAATCCTTCACAGCAAATAGTAATTTTAAGTGGACCAAAACAGAGCTCTCAGGGTGTTTGCACTCCATGGTAATGATAGAGTAGCTGTGCTCCCTGGAGTCAATAAAGCCCAACAATTGAGTCATTTTTGCCTCCTGTGAGTGAATCACTGCTGTTAGCCTGAATGACAGGATTGCTTCTGGAACTGGAGCCCTTCGCCGGGCTGACCTCATCCCAGGACAGCAAGGTTCAGAGGGCAGGCAGGTGATGTTTAACACAGTTCTAAGTAAAAGCTGATTTTGTACTTGTACGACGCTCTGTAAACAAGAGCGTAGCATCGGTGGAGGGAGGGGAGGGAGGGGCATTTGATGTCTGTCCATGTACTTTAACCAAAGCAGTGCTTCCCCTTTCCCTGTGGCCTTCTCCTTTCTTCCCGCCCCCCACCACCTCCTCCAGTCTCTGTTTCTCTCCGCCCCATCTCCCACCCTTCGTACACGTAAATATCCCGCACTTGTAGCTGGCATGCTAACGTCAGGTGGCCACAGCCCAGTCCCCCTTCTGATTAATGAAAGATGCGGATGGGATTGCCAAAAGGAAAATGATCTTAGGCTTGAGAGTCTTCTTCAGTGTCTAAGAATCATTCTGAAGCAGAAATTTTAGCCATCTATAGCCAAATACTAAATAATAGCTGTTGTTTTTGTAATAGGTCATTGAGAAAATATGAGGAAAATAGGAAACGGGAAAGGTTAGAGAAAACAGCCCAGCCTAAAATTGTCTAATGATTAAGATGTCTTTGAGATAGAAAAGTTCTAAAGAACATTTTCCAGCCCCATTTCTGAACCCCATTTTCAACATTCTGGGGGCCAAAGTCCTATGGAGTAGTCAGACTTTGTAATTTTGGAGGTGGGATTGTGAACAGTTAAGATACAAAAGAAGAACCCAAGAAATGGTTCTCCGTCTCTAGAGTCTGACTTGGGAAAATATGACCATGGAAGTCCTTTAATAGGATAATTGACAAATCCTATTTAATAGATTGTTTGATAAATTATTGATGAATTGTTTCAAAATACAACTTTGGTTAAAAACCAGAATCTTCATTTTTTCAAATCCTTGGAACCCTAGTGCCCCTAAAATCTTAATAAAGTTAGAAATTGATTTGTATCATCATTCCTTCTTACAGACTTAGAATATATTTAAGCCTATTAAAGTCTGTGGCATAACCATAGCAGCAACACCAAGAATTCATTTTGTTCCCCTTAGTGTTGTTCCCTACATTTATTTGCCCTACCACCCCTATTTTGGAGAAACACTTACTGATGCTAATATCCCTCAGAGCACAATTTGGGGAAAACTTCCTTAGAAAAATCTAATGAAAAAGAATCTATTTTAAGAAAGTTTTCTATTGTCCTTTACTTTCTGAATCTCACAAATCTTTCTCCTTCATTTCCTACTCACTATTCCTGTCCCAACACATACACACACACCCCATAAAAGTTCATTGACCTCAGTTCCCATTACTCTTAGCCTAGTCTCTCTTCTCAAGTCAACCAGACTTATCATGCTCCAGTATAACTATATCATCTGTTCCCCAGCCTAGAAAAGTCTGATACTCACTTTCTGCCAAATCAAGTCCTTCTCTTCCTTTACCCTCCATGGAAGAGATGACTGGCCTCTCTAGTGCCCAGATGGATTCACACCTTTAAACTAATGCCTCTAGTCTGTATCTTTAGTTCTTTCTGAATGCAAAGATAACCAGATCAGAGCCAGGAAGCCAGAGTTCTTTCCCATCCTAGCTCCTCAGGGATTCAGCTATCTATGCCCCTTGCAAAATGAGGATAAGAAAATTCCTACAAGCTCTTACATTCTCAGTTCTGCATTATTTCCAAGGTGGAGGAACCCTATTTTCATACACTCAGTTATTTGTTCACCAAACATTTTATTGAGGATGTACTATATTCTTGACTCAATAATATAGAATTGAGATGTGGTCCCTGCTCTCTGAGGCTATCTGGTGGGAAGCTGGACAAGTAAGTTTGTGATTATGGTATTGAATAAATGCTATGATGCGCATATTAGATAGGTGCTACCGACTGAGGAAGTGCTTCTTACTCAGACTGGAATCAGGGAAGTTACCTCAAAGAGATGTTCTCTGAAGAGAATTTTGGAGTGTGTGTTGACCAGATGGCCGTGGGAGAAATGCCAGCCCAGACAGAAGGGGTAGTGTGTTCCTGGTTAGTTGGCATATTAACTTTATACTTATTTTTTAAAGTTTATTTATTTATCTTAAGTAATCTCTACACTTGACGTGGGGCTCAAATTCACAACTCCAAGATCAAGAGTCCCATGCTCTTCGGACTGAGCCAGCCAGACACCCCACTTTATACTTATTACTTGCCTTTTTGTTTATTTGTACATTACCTGACTCCAAAGTCAGAATCTGTGGCACTTAAACCAATTTCTAAATTAAATTATTTTTGGATAGACAATGATGTTACTTTATCTTTATTGTGAAAATGGAGATCATTCAAATGCCATCATTTTTATTTCTAATAGTTAGATTAAACCACTTTAGGGGAAATTCTGATAGATGTGAAATATGAATATGCTCTAAAATTCCTTCAGATTGCAGTACAATGTGTTTGTGTCTTTGTCTATTGGAGATTATAGCTTTGTGTGGAATGTCAGAATCAAAGGTTGATGTCTTTATTTCTCTGCAAATCAGGGCAGGGGGAAATCCACTAACTAACCCTCTAAAGCTAAAATATTTAAGGACTAAAGCGGATGTGGCATAACTGCTGGTTTGCTGAGTCTCTTGTGGTTTATAAAGATATATTTTATGTCTTTTATGATTACGGGATGATGCTAAAAATTTTGTGGGTAATAATACCGTCACATTGGGAAGACTGCATACAACATCTCTGGAGAAGGTAGAGAATGCTACCTGGCTGTCAAGTCAAGGTGTTTAATTGGCTATTAAGAAAAGCAGCTAGGAAATTTTATTTGGAATTTGGTCTTTGATGTTTGAACATCATAAACATGAGAACATTAAGTCGCATGTTCATAAATACATATTTTTTTTTGCTTCTTGACACAATGGGATGTGTTTTATTAATTTTTAAACATTATTGTTAAATATATAGCCGTTAGAATTATAGCTTATTTTAAATGACTTTAAATTTGTTCAGATTTTTGATTTTTTTATTCCTTTGGCACCTCTACTAGATGCCGACATAAACTGGTTAAATAGCATTTGCTTTAAACAGAAAGACTGAAACATATATGCATATTTATGATATTTTGTTTGTTGGATCTCTCTTAATATTACTTGACTTTCTGTGTTTTAATCTCATTTTTTCGTATTTTGGGTTGAAGCCACTCCAAAGCTTAACACCTAGGAGATTTCTCACTTATGGTTCCCTTTAAAAGTGCTAAAATCTCAGCCTCTCAAACAAGAGACCAAGCTACAATTTAAAGAAAGCAGTGGTATTGATAAAGGGCCCTAAGAATGTTGCCACCTTCTGCATGTGTCTTCTTCTGCCACATCCTTTCTTTTAAACCAGCAGGAGAACTGAAAGAAGGATAAGAGCCTGGCCCATCCAAACACTTCTGGCATGACAAGCTGGTCTTCTGAAGTTTCCCCTGCTGCTTTAGAAAAAGGAGCCCTACAGACAAATGAAAGAGCCACGGGCACATTCACATGCATAGCACCTTCCCTCCAAACACCAAGTGGCTTTAGATTGCTGGCGTTGGGGTGGTTTGGCCTCAGATGAAGAATAGGGACTTGAGAACCATTTGTTTCCACACCATTTTGGGTGAAGTGCTGTATTTTTCACCTTAAAAGGCCATTTAAAAAGAAAAATATGGTTTGAGAGGAGGACACAATTTGGAAGCCATCACACTTAATGGAGTCCCTTTTAAATGTAACACTTTGTCCCATCAGTTCTCTTCTAAATTAGTTGTCACTACCTAGAGGAAGCCTACCCTTGATTGTCTTACGCTATTGCTTAAAAACATACAGTGTCCTATGTGTATTTTCTTATATCCGGTTTTCAAAATGCTCTCGTAAATTCTATCACTTAAGCTTACCCTTGTTAAGTATGGAGTGAAACACAACTTGTGCCCACAGGGTGGCCAGTGTGTTATTACCATTGGTCTCTACATCTGGTCACACAGATTATCTCAGGAGTACAAGGCAAAGCAAACTAGACCCCATAGAAAGAAGGCCCCGGCCACAGCGGTTCTTACTGACAATTGACTTGGCCAGCCCATTATTAGATAGACTTTGTAAAATCTGGAGGATATATGAAAAGGAAGTAGTTTTTGGAGGCAGCCAGGCCATTTATTGTACTTGTTGACACAGCTCTGGAATACTCACATAGTTTTGGAGTTTTGAAGAAACGAGAGGGTTTTGAAGTAAAATTGTTTCTTTCCAACCCTTCACTCTTCTTTTGTCCTTTGTCTTGAGTGTCCTGCATAGCTTCTCAGCCTGAGAGTCCCACTGTCCACTCAGAGGTAACATTTGGAAGGTTGGGTTTGCCTCTCCTCACCAAAACAAATAGGCATTCCTTCTAAATTTGCAATTTTCATCAACTGCACAGCATACCGTACCAAAGATACATTCTCGGGTTTATGCTCTTAATATCTTTCCTACTTGTATTTCTTCTTTGCTGAATTCCTCAGCAGCCCTCCATGCAACCTGTCCTACTTCCTTTTCACCTCTACCACCTTAATCTGCGTTCACTTTATCTCCCTCTCCTGCTTGGATTAGACCTTTCTACCTTCTCAGCTTCTACCTTCTCATCAGCATAACTCCTCAAGCACCATATTTTGTGTTATCATTCCACTATTAAGGAATTTCAGGGATTCAGTTGGTCACTCGAGAATGTTCACTAGTGTGGGAGAAATGGGCAGGTGTTGGTCAAAGGGTATGACTTCTAGTTGGAAGATGAATAAGTTCTGGAGATCTGATGCACAGCATGGTGGCTATGGTCAGCAATACTGTACTGTGTACTTGAATGTTGCTGAGAGAGTAGACCTTAAATGTTCTCACCACAAAATAGAAATGGTAATTACGTGACACGATGGAGGTGTTAGCAAATGCCCCAGTGGTCATCCTTTTGTGATATATATGGTTATCAAACCAACACATTATACCTGAACCTTACACAGTGATACAGGTCAATTATATCTCAATAAAATTGGGGGCAGCGGGGAGAAAGAACTTCCACCAGCTTGTCTGTTAACTGTAGTCAACTTTTCCAAAACCAGGAGCCAGTGTGGATTTAATCCCCTTGCACAAAATGGGCCCTCATCTGCCTTAGTTTCTAGAAAGTGCATGCCATTTCCTTATTTCCTTCCTCTCCAGTGTTCTCTGCTCTTTTCATCTGGTTCAGCTTTCCTCCTCCACGAATTCAGTGATTAACCTCCATCTGACTTTTAAAATTGACCCTCTCACACTAACTTACCGAGTGTGGACAAGTGTTGATTTGCAATTATGAGGTATTATCAAATTGTGCTTTTCAGTTAGTTTCTGTGGGTGTGAAGAGTAAAAATCTTTAAAGGTATGAACTGCATTTTCAAAATTTTAAATATATATAGAGAGAGGGTCACATTATATATTTATGTATTACATGTAATTTCTTATTACATACAACCTTGTTGTATTTTATCATTAAACTGGTGTTTTGTTAAGTATAGAATGTAGAAGATTTTTATGTGACACATGTACAGATTGCTGTGGACCTTAAAAAAAAATTCATTCCAATTTTTATAGGATAGAAAAAGAATGAAAATAGGCCTTACATGATCTCTGCTTCTCTATACCTTGCTTTCCCTTCCTACCCGCTGTTGTCCCTGCTTTGGAACCCAGTGTCTTACTGGGATACACACGAACACACACACACACCGAAAGCATCTACCAGTACAATTCTGTCAACATCGAGGAGGTGGGTGCTTAGTAACTTTTGCCTGACCAAAGGGCAACATAGGACAAAGCAAGAAATGAGGTTGAGAAAAATCTCTATTCCCCCTGGAAAGTGAGAGAGGGGGAGAAGAGAGCAAACACTAGAGTGTGGCACGACCGAAGTAGAAGCAAGGATTTTTTTTTAGCAACTGTTCTTTTCTCCTTTGTTTTCAGCATTCCCACCCACAACATTCCTGTCTTTGACCTATGTGACCTATGTGGCTAAATATCCTAGAGTTCATAACTCTTTCTCATATATATATCTTTATCACCCTTTCCTCCAGAGTAGCACAGAAAACCTACCCAGGTGTTAATCTCTGGCAAAGTGTATCGTCACTTGTATGTGGGTGCGTGTACGTGAATATATGTGTGCACGCACACACATACTTGTACATCTATAAATATGGTTGATGATGTCTCACAGTTTATCTCAAGGCCACATTGTTTCATGTTCCACTTGGTTGACAGGGCATCTCTGACCTGACAGATTTATCCATTAAGAATAGGATCATATGTATGAAACCAGCTTAATTCTTAGCAAGACAAACGCATATGGCTTATGTAGATTTTGTTGTTGATTTTCTCCCTTATATGTTACTCAGGAAGTCTGTGTCAGTATAAATCAGTGGTAATGAAATCAACATTATGGAATCTTTGATATTGCATTTGCTAAAAGCTTTCTGGATGTTTAATTCAGCTTTTAATGATTGATATTACTGACAGGGGATAAACATTTTTGATGGATATATTTGCTCACAGATTTAAAAAAAAAAATCTAATCCTTTTTTCCTCTTTGAGTTAAAGAGTGCAATGCTATTAGAGAGGAAACAGTTCAAATGTGGTCATCACAGGTTGGTGGCTCCAAAAATAGAAACTCACTTAGGGTAAAATTTGCTGTCAGGAAAAATGGAGCATTCTTTCTGAACTCAGGAACGTGTGGTTCATGCGAAGTTGCTTGTAGATGGTTGCTACAATAAGGCTTCTTTCATACAGGTGTGTTTATGCCCCAGGCTTGCTGGCCACAGTCCATTCCATTTACAGAAGCTGAATTAAACAATAACTACCGCATTGCAAAAAATGGTGGTGGTGGGGGGAGCGGAGGGGGAAAGGTGAGCGTCAAAGGAGATGCCTGAGAGCTTTGTTAGGGCCAAGAAAAACCCTGTTGCAGTTGTCAGAGCTTGTTGATGTTGCTGGGAACGGCACTTTTTTTTTTTTTCTCCTGGATTTTGTGGTTCTGCCTTAGGAAAGAAAGTAAAATAGAACGGAAGAACAAAGTCCTACTCTATAAATCAGCAGCTGCTCCTTGCCAGATCAAAGGAGTGACATTTTTGCTCCTGGACTACTTGTCCACTTGAGGGCTTGACAGGCAGCTAACAGCTGGCCTGCTAGACTGTATGGGAGAATCAGCCTACATCTTCTTCCGAGCAGATGACAAGCTAATCAGAGAGATATCCATAGCAGAGGGCATGTGAGTGTACCTTGATCTCCTCAAACATATCTAATACATAATTGCTAAACAGCTTGGTGCATTCTGGCAAGTTAATGCTTAGGTAGTTTCCACTGAGAAGTAGGATAAAGATATTAATACTTCAATCAAAGGTGATCATGAAGGCTAAAAAGATCCTAGATTTGTTGAGATCTTCTCCTCTTAGAGTGAATCAGTAAATGGTTAGGAACATAATGAGAATTGGCTTAAGTGTATATAACTGATATGAAGTGACTGGTTGACTTTTCAAAGCCCAGTCAGGCTTTCGTGTTTAGGTAGATGAACAGGTAATGGGTAATTGGTAATTTGAAAATGATGACTCCTGCTTTTTATGCTGATAGAATTGAATGAAGCTGTAGATGTTCTGTGTCTGCAAAAAGTTGTTTTCAGAAGCCTCGTAAGGTGTGTCTCTATACAGATCTGGAATTTTAATGTCAGTAGTAAAATTTCCAAAGTAATTCAGTTTCTTGTTGATTTCCATCTGCCATAAATCATGTACAAGATGAGGTAATACACTACAACTTATGTCTATTGACTTAGTATTTTATCTTTAAGAGGATAGATCCTAGATATGAATAGCTAAGGAAGTGTACGTGTTTTCCCCTCCCTTGCTTTCAAGTAGCTTTGAAGGATCACTTTTATAGTACCTGATAAATAGCCACATATGTATAATCTGATGGCATTCTGTAAGAGTAACAGTCCTTCAAAATCATAACCTGCTGGGATGTTTTGTTACATGCTATCAGGTCTGATTATACTCACGGAAGAGTGTTTATTGTTGCTTGGTATTATAAAGGAAATACAAGATAATTTCCTATCTTAAAGAAAATTTCCCAAATACTTTTGTTGAACAGTCTCTACTATTGGCCATAGAAACTTTCATCAGATAAGATGCCAAATTCTCCAGATCACCTTTAAAATTTTTTTTAATTATAAAAATAATTATGCTTATTATTAAAACTCAAACAGTAGGGGGACCTGGGTGGCTTAGTCAGTTAAGTGTCCGACTGAGTGTGGCTCCATGTTGGGTGTGGAGCCTGCTTAAGATTCTCTCCCTCCCTCTCTCCCTCTCATGCCAAACCCACACATGCTCATGCGTGCTCTCTCTAAAACAAACAAACAAACAAAAACAAACCTCAAACACTAAAGAAATAAATGTAAAAAAAAAAAAGAAGAGGAAAGAAAACTCTACCATCTTCTTCCTATCCATTCCTGAAGGACAGTTTCCACAAAAACATGTTATTGGCCAAAATTTTCCTTTAGGAAGTACAGATGGAGTAAAAATGAATTAAATTATTATAAATTTTTTGATCACTTGCCTTGAGCAACAAACGACTGTTTAGGTCTCAGGTAATTTAAGAGAATAATACGTGCATTTTCATAGCTAAGTTTCATGCTTAAAACGATCTTTGCAAG
The DNA here is from genome assembly GCF_054177405.1 of Leptonychotes weddellii. Classification (NCBI taxonomy): domain Eukaryota; kingdom Metazoa; phylum Chordata; class Mammalia; order Carnivora; family Phocidae; genus Leptonychotes; species Leptonychotes weddellii. The sequence goes on along the minus strand of NC_138377.1, from coordinate 70,588,887 downwards.
TTTCTGTTCTTCGGAAGAGCACTCGATCATTTCTGTGGTATGTGATCTAGAGCCCGACTTCTCAAACTTAAATGTGCATAGATCACCTGGAGATCTTTAAAGTACTGAGTCAGATTCAGTAGTGCCAGGGTGGGGACTACTAGATTTCTACAGTTCTAACAAACTCCAGGTGATGTTGATGTGACTGGTCTGTGGAACACACTTAGAACTGCAGGGGTGTCAAGAACCATTTTGGAGAGTGTGATTCCAAAATAGCTTGTCCCACTACCCTGTGCCTTACCAGGTGCCTACTCCAGTGTCTAAAATCCCCCCCACCATGGCATTATACATTTAAATTAGCTGTGGTCTTGGACCCTACCACATGGACACGTGCTACTTGTAAGGGTAAAACACATTATCACCCTCTGTTCAAACCAGCATGGATTTGCTTTATAGTCACCCAGCTAGTCTTAATTATTACCTTTGAGAGAACAGAGCTCTTTAGGAGGGGACTTTAGATAGGTACATTTTGAGTGTAAGCTAACATTTAATGAGCTGTTACTATGTGTCAGGTGCTATGCCAAGGATTTTACATATGACATCTCCCTTAATCCTCAAAACAATCTGGGCTCAAAAAAAAAAAAATCTGGGTTCAACCACTGCCCTATTATAGTCAGGAAACAAACTGAGGCCTGGAAGTTTAAGTAGACTTGCCCAAGGTCACACAGCAAGTAAAGGGCAGAGAATATGAGCCCATGCTCTCCATCACTTTGTTCTATGGAGAAGTCTGGAATATGGAACAATACTTGTGAAGGGTTTGCCCAAGGTAGGGTATTTTAGTAAAAAACCTATGTAAGCCCTTGTAACTCTAGGGAAGAATTAGATAAAAGAATATTGAAAAAATATAGTAGAAGTTCATTAAATTATTAGCTACTTTATAATTTCATCCAGAGCCTTTCATATGTTCAGCGTGAGCCTTCCACTACTTGGGGCATATTCATAAAGCTACAAAATGTTTGTGATTCCAGATTAGTAGCATGTGTTCATATTACAAATTTACGAGTAATTAGTTCATGTGTTTTTGGAGTTGTAGGTAAGTCTAGTATCTCTCAAATTATAAATTAATCTGTAGCTCAGGGAAATTATGAACTGTGAATATGTTTCTGAGCAGCCCATGAATCTCCTTCATTTACCTTACTTTGCTCACAGTTGTCTGTGAGAAAAGACTCCTTGTGTGGCCATCAATGAAAAACTTAACGTTGGCAACATGACCCCATCATTCACGGGCCTGAGTACATGTTCAAAGACATTAAACCTGCTTAGTTCACCGATTGAACCATTTTTATGTATCTTACTGAGAAAATCCCACTCTTAGCCATAACCGCAGCACAGAGAAAAAAAACTTGCTTCTTGTGTGTGTGAACTAAGAGAAACAGTGAAGAAGCCTGCGAACTGATTTGTCAGGGTTGAGGCTTCCTTGTTTCCGAGGCCAACCAGTAGCAAGCTTCATGAATGGGCACCCTCACTGAGGAGTCCCACGGCTGGGGAAAGTGGAGAAGCAGAACTTTTTCATTTTTCAACAGGTCCCCAGTCACCAAGCGGCCTCTAACACCTCTTCCAAGTTAATCTGATCCCTCTTCAACAGTTCAACCCCCTTCCTGGACCAGACCAGTCCATGGAAAAGCTTCCATGCAGGGATACCTGGTTCCTCCTCAGAGCGTTCAGGGCTGGCGGCCTTCCAGGTGACTCCACAGAGGCCTGTACTTTCTAACAAAAGGAATGCTGCCGAAAGAAGTTTGTTACCAGGTGTGGCATGAAGTTAGTGAACCAGAAAGAAGGGATTTATCAGTCATTTAAAAAGAAGGTGGGGGGGGCGGGGAGGGGGAGAAAGAAAAGAAAAGAAATCAACCAACAAGCAGGAATGACACCTAAGCCTACTTCTATCAATCTGAAATATGCTTTGGAGTGAAAAACCTTTCAAAGAAAAACCACGATGGTCAGATTTCAGTGGCAGAAAAATATGCAAAGCTGAAAAGTTTGGCTTTTCTGTTGGGGGGACTGAGGTGGGGTTTGGGGGTGGGGAGGTCTCCAGGAGCTGTCTCTCCAGCAAGACAGCAGGGTGGGATTTCAATGATGTTTTGCTCCCTTGGGTTTATTCTTTTTAATGTATTCTTTTTTTCATCTCTAAGTTGACTCGGAAAGGCCTCATGATTCTTGGAAAGTCATTGAATTTATTTCTATAATTGAGTTATTTTTAAGCTAACAGTCAGTATATAATTTTTAAGAATCGCACATACTAATGCATTTTCTATTTTTGTAAAATTTAGTGAGAAAGTAGATAGTCTTAGTAGATACTCTCCAGAGTCTTCGTGTGAGCCTGGATACTAACTTTGTGTTCAATACAAATCAATGGAACTAGTGCACTTTAGGGTACTCATTCCCTAAGGAGTCACTAATGGAATTATCTGTAGCCCTGAAAAAAAGTCACAATGAGGCTAATGAAAATTTTTGCTAAGTGAAATCTGGATAAGGCACTAAGCTTACTAGCACATTTTATTTATGGCATTTATCATATATGGCACATTTTACACACAAGTTTTACAAATCTCAGGATGTTTTTAAGAGCTATTTAATTTCTAAAAGACTTTGTAATTTCAGGTTAAATTGTTTATACCAATAAAGAAGTATATTATATATCCTCAACTTCAAAATCAGTTTGGGGATGACATTAAAACTTAGAAAAATTTTTAATATCAGATACAGATGAAAAACTTAACAGTCTTTGAATTGGAAATAACTTGTGGGGGTTTTCATTAAAGTTGGGTGCAGCTTGCTGCATTTTGGTTAGTTGGATGTCTTCAGCAATTTTTCAAATGTTTTGGGTTTGGCAAAGTCCAAAATGTTTTTGCCAAGACCCTCTTTTCCCCTTATTTTTTAAACCCGTGTGAAATTCAAGGATAACTTAATCCATATGTGTCTGATTCATTTACACTTAACTCATCAAAATGTTATTTTGTAAGACCCATTTAATATCCAAAAAACCTTTTGAGTCTTTTTAAGACAAATCTTTTGTCTTTGAACCAGTGAGTTGCATTTTTCCATATGAATGGAGCTTGGACCTTGAAAGATGGAAGATCGGTTGATTTTTCAACTTAGACTCTTCAAATTTTAAGTAGAATCAAAACTTGATATTCTGTTTGCTGCTTGAGCACTGAATAAGGTCATTTTAAAATATAGATCAGAGGAAGTGGAAAAAATTTCATGTCATGTAATTTGGGGAAAGACTGCATTTGGAAATTTTATCTTAGTAATACTAAAGAAATAAAAGTTACTCCTACTTTGATTTTTTTTAAGATCTATAATTAAATGGCTCCATTTTATATACATTGATATGTTTTCCAACAGAGGCCTGTGGATCATCAGTATGGTGGGGTAATCTCATTTTTTTTAGTGTTAACTCACAGTCAACTCATTAATTATTCATTTTTATAACAACATCTATGGTATTTACAAAAGATATCCCAAGATCAGGGGCATTGACAATTGGCAGGAGTTTGTAAGTTAAGAGATTTCTGAAAAATTGGGGCCCATATGTTTTAAAAATTCTGTGTGATTTGAAAGAATATGGTAGAATTATGAATCTGGCAAGATATAGCCCTATGGATCAAAAACATTGTTTGAGAACAAAAATTCAGAGACGCTGAATGGAACCCACGTCAAAAGTGCAGACTCTCCCGAACCCTTTGTAAAAGGATCTAGTTGAAAACCTTCAGAGGCTTCTATGCATATTTGTTTAGTAGAACTGGGCACGGAAAGGCCATCGCCATAACTGCTAGTGAACATCCAGGCCATGCTATGGTAACTAGTCGAAAATGTAAGACTGGAGTGGCATTTCCAAGTTCAGCGCTTCTATAAAGACCTGCTAGCACACAGAATGCTTTTTTAATGTCCTGCATTGTTGTGTGTCCCCATTGAACAACCTTTTGAGCGGACCCCTGTTTTTACTAATGTAAACATTCTGACGAGTATCCAAAGAAATGACCTTTGAGTGAACCTCTAACCTTCCCCGTAATTATTTGTTTGAAGACAGTGTGGAGTTCTCCTGCTGCGAACTAAGAGCCATGATGCCTTGCAGCTCTGCGAGGAAGGGAGTGTTTGGGGGAACTGGAGAGAAAGACATAAATAAGGGAACAACCTCCAGATGTAAATAATGAAAGAGTAAAAGGGTGAAATTAAAAAGGGAAAAAATAGCAATTCGTTTTACCTAAAGAGTTGGCCCATAGGAAAAAACAAAACTAGGATTAGTAGCACTTAAAAAGAGGTGAAACCTCTGCCATGTGTGTCCTCCCTTAGAAACTTCAAGGAGGAGAGAAAAGGTTTCTCCAGGCTCTCCTGAGCCTCCCAGTTGGTCTTAACCTGAGCTGATAAAGAGAGTTCCTGGGGGTGCAAATCACGGGTCAGTCCTCCTTGGTCCCAGTAAAAACAGTGGGGAAAGAGTAGATAAATTCCTTTTCCGATTTAAGAGATGCTTCTGGAACGCCTTGTGATCTGGTCAGATAGCCCTCAGTGATGTTTACGTGCCAGGCGGGAATAAATGTGCAGTTTCAACTCTCCTTTTGTTTTCACCTCTCACTGCCTGTCACTTCTCCCCCCACCGCACCCCCCCAAACCTGAGGGGGTGTAGCATTTTTTGACCACTGAGCTATACTTGCTTAAGTAATAAAGAAGTTCATTGTTTTGCAAACAAACACCATATGCAAAAGACACCTTTGGTTGTTCTTGCAGCTCTTATTCTTTGGCCTAACTGTATTCCCACTAGAGTGCTCCCAGGAGGCCCGACCAAAGTGTGGGCTGCTGTCCTCCTAGGAAGGGACTTCAACTCCTTAGGAACGCAGAGCTGCCAACACACACTAGAATTTTTCTGGCTAATTTCAAAGAATGGGTTTTCAGTTCCTGCCTGTGGCCCCATGCGGACTCATTAATCATGAAGTCCCCCTGCACTTAAGATTTGAGACTAGAAATACTGGGAAATGTTGTAAGTGGGTATATTTTTATATTTTTAAAGAACCACTAGCTGTCTTCTAGGCATCCTGCCCTCCCTCCGTGACCCCCCCCCCTGCCAAAATGCACAGCCAAGTGAATCCCGTACATCAGCTCAAATGTGCGGGCAATGCGCATCATGAAATGCACAGGGACAAGGGTAACTTGCAAACAGTAGAAAATGGTTTTGTTTTTATTAAATTTGGAGAAATAAAGGAGATTTCTTATCATCTTACTGTTTGTACATGAATATTTGATGGGCATTATTAAACATTAAAGTAACACGAAGTAGGCACTTATTTTTGGATTTCCCACAAAATTAGATCCAGGCTTCTAGACGAAGTAACTGCTGCTCCTTACATTCCTGTGATTCAGCCACCACCTGATTTGAGAACGTTTTTTGGGCTCTAATATCAACCATGTGTACCTGAGGCTCTGTCTTTCTAGTGGGTTGAAAGGTGGCTCGGTTTATGGTTGGCAGTTACCTTATCCCTGCCCTGAGTGTCCCAGCCTAGACTGGAAAGGCCGCCCCCAGCTGGCACTGACCTCTAAATGACCCCAAACTTTACAGGCTTAAACTGCGGGAGTTGCCGAAGAGCAGAAGTCTTTCTGGCCAGCACTTATTACTGCTGTGTTGGTGATAAAACTTCAGACAGCCTAATTGATGGCTTTGCTGACCTAACAATACCTTGTGAAAGCACAGGGCCAGAGCCTGGTCTCCATTTATGACCAGCTGCAAAGGGGAAGCTAGATCTCCCTATGATGGGGAGTTTAGGGAAAGGGGGGGAAAAAATCCTCCAGCCTGTGAACTTTAACCAGATTCCAGCTTGTTCAAGAAGCAGAAACACGATGGCAAATTAATAGACGTTTTCTCAGGGAACCCTTTTCTCCCCCCAGCTCTCCCCACCTTCCCTGAGTCTTTGTCACAAGTCAACTTCGAGTGGGTTGGGAGGTGATGGAGATGATCCAGTCAACTATTTTTGAACCCTGGAAAGGGAAAACTGCCTTTGGATTTAAGAATTGAGAATTTTCAGGAGATGTTTGACCACGTTGTATTCTCCTCAGCGTTCGTGCGAAAGTGCTCCCGGGGCACCGAAACCGCCTTAGATGATTGGGCTTCTCTGTTCTGTTTCAGGTTTATTAATGCCAGAAGAAGAATAGTACAGCCCATGATTGACCAGTCAAATCGAGCAGGCAAGTTCCAACTAGTATCTCCATTCATGTCCCATAGGCACAAATCCTCATCAAGTTATACTCTAGGAGTTTCACCAGCTGGTAAATAAATGCTTCCATCAGGCATCCTGGGAGGATTTTTTTTTTTTTAATGTCCCCAGAATTCCATTCTAGGAAGCAACTTCACTAATTGGTGCTAATTGGAGATTTCCCACCCTGACTCTCCTGAAACTGCTTTTTACTTTCCTTCTGAATTGGTAATTGGGCACGAGTATTAGTGCCACAAGCAGTTTGTTTGACTGTGAGCTCTGGAATTACTCATTGCTTGTCTGCATCAATCATTAGCACACTCTCATTTTCTTGTTACCCACAATTCCTTGGTGTTCACGTTGCTTTCACTCCTAGAGCATCCCCTGTTAAACTCATTGTATCCATTCATTTGCTCCGACTATTCATAATATTCTATTAGGGCCTGACGTGCTGCATCGACAGCATATTTTTTATTAGAAGATTATTAACTTTGTTTGAAATGCTTCACATCCATCCCACTAAAATACGTGTGGGGTTTTCTCACAGTGTGTCTGAGTTTCTCTGAGGCAGTTATTGCGTGGTACTTTCGAGCCATGCCCATGAACTCTCCTAATCATCCCACTCTGAGATTTCCTTAGTTTACTGAGGCATTTCGCTGTCCTGCAAGAAGGTCTGTGGGAAAACACTATTTTCCCTGGGGGTGATGACTGTTGTCAGTAACGAGTGTGTCCAACGTGGAGATTTAAATTGTGGCCTCAGTTTTAAAGAATGTAAGAAAATCCGTTTCCTTCGGCAAAATTTTCCCACTAACACCGAAATGTTGTTCCACTCCTGGAGGCCAGGGGGCCTGTTCGAGAAGAATTTACAACAATTGCCACCTTAGGACTCCCATGTTTACATTTTCCTTGGTTCGAGTAAAAAGGCAAATGTTCCGTGGGGTCTGTTTAACCTTGCAAAACTGTGCTCGAATCCCAAGTGTTTGGGTCTGATGTGAAAATCTGTTTTTAAGCCCCCAGAGAGGGCAGGATCACCAAGTTTTCTAACTAAATCGCACATTGCGGTATTAATATTCTGGCTGGTCCCAAGCTCCCTGTCCTCCTTCCCCCTAACCGAGGCAAAAGGAAAGCACCAAAGGCTATAGAGGATGAGCCACCTGTTAACCGGCCGGAGGCAGTCTCTCCTCCAGACCATTTTTATTTATTTATTTATTTTTTTTTTTTTAAGATTTTATTTATTTATTTGACAGAGAGAGAGAGAGACAGAGAGAGAGGGGACACAAGCAGGGGGAGCGGGAGAGGGAGAAGCAGGCCTCCCGCCGAGCAGGGAGCCCGATGCGGGGCTCGATCCCGGGACCCTGGGATCATGACCTGAGCCGAAGGCAGACGCTTAACCATCTGAGCCACCCAGGCGCCCCTCCTCCAGACCATTTTTAAAGCTACTTGCCCCCTTCCCTCAGTTTCCATAGAACAGCACAGACAGACCCCACCCCCAGTGTGAAAGCGCCACCCCCCACGTTGTTGCTAGAACATTTCAGTGCTGCAGCGACAACAATTGCTGATTGTTTGGTATATCTTTTCTTCTTTCTCCTCTGTGTCCTCGAATGACTACAATCAGGTTTTCTTCTTGATCCTTCAGTGAGCCAAGGAGCAGCATATAGTCCAGAGGGTCAGCCCATGGGGAGCTTTGTGTTGGATGGTCAGCAACACATGGGAATCCGGCCTGCAGGTAGGTTTGCTCGTCCCTCCCCTGGGCTTCCCCCGGGGAAGTGTCCTGCTCCACCAGCCTCGTTCATCACTCCGCTCTCTCCTGGTGGGTTAAACATTTGCCTGCTGCCTGCTCTGCCTGCTTTCTTTGACCTGGGGTGGGGGAGAAGATCCTCTTTTAAAGAGTAAAGAGTTGACCACAGTACCATTTTACTCTGCCCCATACACACTCTTTTTTTTCTTTTTCTTTTTCTTTTTTTCTTTTTAAACCAAAACAATCAGTGAGAAAGGAATCTGAGTTTCCTCCTATTTTTTCACCATCAATTATTGCTGATTTTCCGGCCTCTTCTCGGATTTTATCTCCTTTCTAGGACCTATGAGTGGAATGGGCATGAATATGGGCATGGATGGGCAATGGCACTACATGTAACCTTCATCATGTAAAGCAATCGCAAAGCAAGGGGGAAGTAAGTACAGTCGGGTGCAATCTGTCTTCACTATCACTGCAGAGCCTTTATTTTATTTTTTATAATTTGCCCCCCGTTTTATTTTTCCTTGCCCATAACTGCATGCCTTTCCAAACTAAGGACCTGTTTTTAAATACCTGTCACCCTCTCTAAAGGCACAGAGGACACTGAGACACACTTTTGAAAAGGCCAACTGACAAGCCTGTGGGTGTTTCAAGCAGGGGAGACCGGCCCTTGGCCTATTTACCGAGGCCCCGGTGTGCACAAACACAGACATCAGGCAGATATTGGACATTTAAGAGTAAAAATAATGTCTTGGGGGCACCAGTTGACTGAGAGAAATTAAGCAGGCTTCAGTGAAGCGATAAAAAAAAAAGGAAAAGTAGAACTGTCCTTTGAGTGACATAAATCTGTCAGAACACGATTGATGCCCAAATTATCTTATATGCAAAGATGAAATGCTGCAGTTCATTATGCTTAGTCTAGATATATGACAGCAGTGACACCATTGATTCTTCACTAGGGAGTCAGTGTGTTTTGATTATTTTTTACATGTGCCTACTGACTTTCGACATGAGACAGAAAGACAGGAAAGTCAGTCAATAAATTTAAAGGGAAAGACATTTAGGAGCAACTGAATATGAAGGAATGGATTTTTCACTGAGGCTGAATGGCTGCAGTTGGATTAAGAAACCCATTAGACTTTAAAGCTTCAAGTGTTTTTGACATCTGAAAAAAATTCTGAGTCTGCCAACGAGATATATCCTTTGCCGAAGACACCAGAGCATAAAGAAATTCATATAACATCGAAACTTCCTTGTTTAATGAGGCTGAATATAACAACACGTACCTTGATTAAATCATCCTCTATATGTAAATAGAGGCCGACATTTTATATGAGATCTCAGGGGGTCACCATGGCACACCATTGATGAAGCCAATTTCCTTCCTTTCTTCCTTTACTGATGCAGTCAAAAAATGTAGAAAGCAATGTTCCCTAAAACAGCTATAGAGAAAACATTTGCTCAGCTTGGATAATTCTTAATATAGGCCATATAATTTCTAGCCTATTTAATTACATAACATATTTTATGCTTCATGACCAATTACATTAATAGCTTAATACAGAAGAATATTATCCTCTCTTGATTTGATTATGCAGCCACACAATATGGTATATTTGGTACTTAATTATCATCATCCATTGAGCAGGCTGCTGTGGTAGAATAAACAGAGAGCTGGGACCATGCAGGCTGTGTTATTGTCTTTAGATGGTTTTGCCACTTTTGTTAATAATGGACTGCGGATCTACTTAACAAAATGACTGCAGCGTATAAGCCTTTAGATTACCAGCTTACAGTGTCAAAAACATCTGTTCGGCTTTTCAACTGTATGTACTGGAGGTTAAATAGAGGTGAATAAAGCTGTCCTTTTAGCTCCGGGGATGGGCAACAATAAATGTAGCATAACCTTATTTCAACGAACAGGTAACTTGCAAGAGAAATCCAAATCCTTCAACTGCTGACTTCCCAACATTTTAACTCACAACTTCCCATCTTGATTTACAAGATTAAGGATTTCTAGATGGGTTAGATCTTATTCCTCATATCGAGGCATTCTATTTTGGAATTTTCAGACATAAACTACTGGGCATGTCATATGACCTTATACTGACTTCTTACCTTTGACCTTTGCAATCTCTTGGGTGTACGGCTCCAAGAATGCCTCTAATTCAAAAAAGGGGCTTCATTTTAAATATACATAAAAGCTCATCCCTTCAAAATGAATACGCCATAATGTTTTGTATAATAAATTTTTCATGAAGAAATATAGATATGATAAGACGTCAATTTTATTTTAATACCTACAGTTTTTGTCCATATGTATAAATGCAACAAAGGAAAATAAGTGATATAGCAACAGTTAATTGATAAAACTCGACTTAGAATTTATATTCTTATTGCATTTATCAAAGGAATGTACTGAATACCATTTTGAAAAACAGTTCCACTTTATGACATTTAGTTGCATTAAATATTTAGTTCTGTTGTGTTGCATTATACTGCTGTGCGATGAAATTAAATGCAAACTACAATTTGAATGTCTGCAAACATTGGCAAGAATCTGCAGCTAAATTTAGATATAAGATTTGCAGTGTCTGTTTTTTTTTTTCTTTTCATCTTTGATGGGTAAAGTATAAAAATGTTGAGGAATTTGACCTGCTTTCTTTTTCCCTCTCTCTTTTCAGGTTTGCAGAGCATGCCAGGGGACTACGTTTCTCAGGGTGGTCCTATGGGAATGAGTATGGCACAGCCAAGTTACACTCCTCCCCAGATGACCCCACACCCTACTCAATTAAGACATGGACCCCCAATGCATTCATATTTGCCAAGCCATCCCCACCACCCAGCCATGATGATGCACGGAGGACCCCCTACCCACCCTGGAATGACTATGTCAGCACAGAGTCCCACGATGTTAAATTCTGTAGATCCCAATGTTGGCGGACAGGTTATGGACATCCATGCCCAATAGTATAAGGGAACTCAAGGGAAAAGGAAACACACGCAAAAACTATTTTAAGACTTTCTGAACTTTGACCAGATGTTGACACTTAATATGAAATTCCAGACAGCTGTGATTATTTTTTACTTTTGTCATTTTTCATCAAGCCACAGAGGACCAATGAGACAAGAACACAAATGTGAAATCATGGGCTCACTGAGACAATTCTGTCCGTGTAAAGATCCTCTGGAAAAAGACTCCGAGAGTTATAACTACTGTAGTATAAACATAGGAACTAAGTTAAACTTGTACATTTCTGTTGATCACTCCGTTATGTTGCCTCAAATAGTTTTAGAAGAGAAAAAAAAAAAATATATCCTTGTTTTCCACACTATGTGTGTTGTTCCCAAAAGAATGACTGTTTTGGTTCATCAGTGAAATCACTATCCAGGAGAGACTGTGGTATATTTTAAACCTGTTGGGCCAATGAGAAAAGAACCGCGCTGGAGACCATGGTGAACGTTTGGCTGAACCTCATCCCTTGGACTCCAGCTTCAAGAATGTGTTTTCATGCCCGGCCTTTGTTCCTCCATAAATGTGTCCTTTAGTTTCAAACAGATCTTTATAGTTTGTGCTTCATAAGCCAATTCTTCTTATTTTTGGGGGACTCTTCTTCAAAGAGCTTGCCAGTGAAGATTTAAACACAGAGCAGGAGCTTCTTCCAGGAGTTCTAAGCTTTGGCTGTGGACAAAACAATCTCAAGTTGGGCAGCTTTCCTCAACACAAGAAAGTTATTAATGGTCCTAGCACCACAACTAGGATGTTATCAGAAACTCAAGGCTTGGGGGATAAAAAGGAGCAAGAAAATACTGTAACAAACTTCGTACAGAGTTCGGTCTATTAATTGTTTCATGTTAGATATTCTATGTGTTTACCTCAATTGAAAAAAAAAAAGAATGTTTTTGCTAGTATCAGATCTGCTGTGGAATTGGTATTGTATGTCCATGAATTCTTTTCTCAGCACGTGTTCCTCACTAGAAGAAAATGCTGTTACCTTTAAGCTTTGTCAAATTTACATTAAAATACTTGTATGAGGACTGTGACGTTATGTTAAAAAAAAAAGTGTTAAGTCACAAAATGCGGTAATAAATATTTCATTTTTGATTTTTTGTTAGGCTTTTTTTTGTGTTTTTCATAGTTTTAAGGCAAGGTTGCACAGTGCCTGCTATATATATATGGTGTTACAAGTAGGTGGTGGTTTTGCCCCCCCAGAAGTTGGCCAGATTTGCAATTTACCGACAGTTTTTAAGGTAACCTTCTGTAGCGGGTAGTGTATATTTGGCTTATACAGAAGAAAACTTCTAAAGGTATGAAATTGTGTGTGTGTGTGTGTGTATATGCATGAGATGAGCCAGGTTGAAAGATTACCTTCATTCAATATGTCTAACCTCCTTTTTAGATGCATGATGCTGGAAAAAAATACTTTCAGATAAAGCTTTTCATGTTCATCCTCTGCCAGAATAAAGGGCTTTTTCAGGGTTAATTTTACATCATAAGAAATAACTAACGTCTGTGCTCAAAGATAATTCATCTGCCTGTGTTTTTTCTGTCTTACTTACTAAAATGCTGTTGAATATGTAAATTAAAATTTACATATAGATGTTCATAGATGAGTAAACAACTTCTATGGAGTTTGAAATCCTGAGTTGAAAACATTAATCATTAATATTTAATATAAATTTTATTATGAGGTCTTTTTATTTCAGACACCGCCACGTGCAGACACGCTAGTGTGAGGAGTTGGGTGACTAAACGTAAATTTTTTCCTAAAACAACAGCAAAACAGGCAATATAATGCCATTTTCAGAGTATCACACAGCATTCCTAGAAATCTGGGTTACTGGCTTGCTGGTACTGTCAACGCCTGATAGTGTGCAAAGCGGAAAAAAAAGTGTGAGGTATTTGCATGCCCCCTCAATTTCTAAAATAAATGTACTATTCCTGGAATTTTGAAACACCTACATTTTTAATCCTATGTGTAGAAGCGATAGTATCATAAAACTAGTTCTGCGATGTCAGCTTGATAGGGAAATAGTTCACCAGCTCAGAAATCCAAGTTTGTATCTTACTTGGACTTCTGCCATCTTCCCAGTGCAGAAAACATGAAGGAAAGTTGTATGTAAAGAAACAACGAAACAAATTTCTATTGTTTTTGTATTATTTTTAGGTAGATTTTTTTATAAACACATTTATCAGCTTAATTGATAGGCTGCTTTTTCAATGTAGAAATAACACTTCTGACACAAACTGTTGATTAACGGAGAAATTCTATGCCACTTGGAAAAGAGCTTCCCCCTCACTTTTGTTATCCCCACGCACGTGGAGTCTTTTTGCAAAATCTAAGTTATTTGTATATTTTTACTTTAAATGCTTTTAGGTAAAGTTCTGCATTTACAAATTAACTCACATCCGCTGGGGGGAAAAAAAAATTTTTTTTCTTCCTTTCCTCTCAGTAAAGGACATGCTGCAGAGTTTACTTGGTAAGGGTTCATGTTTAGGACGTGTTTAATGAAATTATTACTAAGCTATTTCATCAAAGTTGAGATCTCAAAACTCTCTACCCTTGGTTTTAATGAATAAAATCATCTCAGGCTTAGCTCCTTAAACAAATCCTGTTAACCTTAAACGTCTTCAATATTTGGAGATAATAACTGTAATAATATTTGTTTGTATTTTCTTGCCCCCACCCCATATGCTAAGACCAAGAGGTAGTAGAGTTGTCCAATTTTTATAATGCTTTTTTTATACCACCTCAGAAGGCATTTGCTCCTATCTCGGGTTTACTATTTAGTATAAAGAGTTCCGATTTGGGTATATTTAAGAAAGACTCAGCTGTCAAAAGCAAAGAAACTGGGAATGGTGTTTTGACAACCATATAGTGTTAAAGGAAATACTGTAGTCTGAATAAAATTGCTTATGTTCTCCAAAACAAGAGTAACATAAAAACACTTTTTATTTATATGGAAAAGCAAAAGCAGAAATAAATTCCAAAGGTTTCCCTTTCTTTAAGAAATTCTGAGAGAACTGCAGTCGCCATCTGTTAAGGGTTGGGAATTGAGCAAGAAGCCACATTTAAACGGAAAAAGAAAAGACCAGGAAAGTCTGTGTCTTCCAACCACCTCTTCTCCCTCCCACCACCCAGGTCAGCACTTCCAGGTCCGCGCCACCCCCACCCCCACCCCCACCCCCACCCCCAGCTCACCCTAGTTAGATTGGCCAAGAAGAGCAGGACCGTCCTGGCCTCCTCGCCCCTCCCGCCCCCGTGGGCCTGTTAACCCGGAGCAGGTTTGGGAAGGGAAATGTGGCTAATATCTCTAACAGCTGTCAGAGGAAGGCCCTTCCTTCAAAGGGACTAGACTGGGATCCCCACAAGTTCCCCATTAGTCTTGCAGGCCAGCAATTTGATAAGGAGCCTGGGCCTCTGCTGCAAGTTGCCACTGTGTTAGAAGGGCCGGTGTCTGGATGTGCCGAGCCCCCTCGCTCCGCAATCGCTGCGGGCCACCGCCCACCAAGCAGGGTTGGTGCGGACGTGCGCGCGCCCCGAGGCGGGGAGGAGGCTGAGCCCGGGCAAGGGCAGCGGGCGTGGGCAGGCTCTCCGCCTCCGCGCCGGCTGCCCCTGCCCTCACCTGGCCTTCCCTTTGCGTGGTGTTAGAGGTAGCCCAACGTGCTTCAAATTGATGGGGGGTGGTGGAAGGGGGCACCTAACAGCCGCAGTAATCAACTCAGGGTGTCGCACGCGTCGTCGAGCTCCCTCCGTTGGGCCGGGGCTGGGAGGAAGCTGCGGTGCGCGGGGAGGGCGAAATGCAGGTCTGATGGGGGAGGCCGGTCAGACTGTGATGAGAATGGAGACCGTCGGGGCAGTGTTTGAAGGGAGGTTTTAATATTAATAGTTTCAGTGTAGAGACAGAAGGGAGATTGCGTCTACGGCTCCTCGGGGCAGACTCTGGGTGACAGCGATGATGGATGATCCAGCAGAGCCCAACAGCTCCTCCCCTCCAGCCCCAACAGTGTCAAAGCTACTTTAGTTGAAGCTTTAGAAATAAAATAAATAAACAGCATCGCCCCCCCCCTTACTCTTCATACACCTCCACTCCCACCCCCACCCCCGCTTTCCGACATCGATTTATAGATCATTATGAATCAATTACTGCTCTCAATACTTTCCCATTGGCTTAAATAAAACAGTCAAAAGATGAAAACATGGGGTTCGGTTTTTGTTTTGTTTTGTTTTTTTCCCCTGACAGGAACAATCGCAAAATCCATTATCTCATAATCAGAGGCACCGAGTTAGGAGGTGTGGAGAAAGGAAGGGGTCGCCCAGTAAATAACTGAGGGGGGGGATGCTGGTGGGGGGAGGAGAATACTGGAGGGGGGTGTCACCCAGCTGCTGCCTTTGTTCAGATGGGTTTGGTTTGTTGTTTGTTTGGTTTTTTTTTTTTGAACGGGGGAACCCGCGTGAGAATGAGATGCCTACAGGTTTTGTAACCTAATTATTTAACTCCTTTGGAGAAACCTATTTGAATGTGTGTCTCGGCAAACATCAGATGTTGTTGGTAGTGAGGTCGCACATGGGAAAAGGTGTGGAGGAATGGGTCCGTCTGGAGGGCGGATTTTCACTTTGTTGTGAGCAACTGTGGGAGGGTTTGCTGCTGGGAAGGGGGATTCTCCCACCCGCAACGCCCGCCTCTCTCCCCGCGGTTGGCTGTTTTTTGTCGTTGCAACCGGTTTGGATCTGGGACTGGTCGCCCCCAATCGCCCCCACCCCCACCTCGGCCGCCCGGGGCTTTTCTTCCCTCTCTTGCCCCTTCGCGGCGGTGCTCGAGGTTCTCTAGGTGTTTCTATGACTACATTGTGTGTGTGGGAGGGTCAGATGTGGGGGTTGCCCGCGAGAGGGCCGTTCCTGGGCGATCATTTATCAATGTCACCCACATAATGATTCTCTCTGCAGCCTCCTATTGATGAGGATAATTACATTAGCTCAGAGTGACTGATCAATGAAAAACCACCACACAAAAACTTCTTTACTCCTCTATAATACCAAAAACCGATACAGAAATAACATAGAAAGCCTGATTTTCTTTCCCTTTCCTATCCACCAATGGATTCTGCCCCCCCTCCCCCAAAAAGGACTGGGAGTAAAGTAAGAAAATAGACCCAGGTTTGTTTCGTTTAAAGGAGGACGCAATTTTGTCCCTGAATGCATTTTCTCAAAATGCGTTGGCTTCATTCCTCCTTTGCTAAAGAATATCAACGGATTTGCTAATGTGAGTTTCTTTTAGATTGGTCTGTGGTTTTCCGTTCTTTTTTATTTCTTTCCTCCCCTTTGGGAATTTTTTTTCTGCTTCAAAAAAAATAGACAATTCTTTTATAAATAACTGGAAAAGGAAATTACTCTAGGTTCTCTTTTTTGTTTAGCCTTTGCTTAAGTCGGGTTATCTTTTGTCTTTATCACTTCATAAAGTAGCACAATTAAAGATGTGATGTTGCATGGGTATAAAGGGTGGATCCATAATACGGCGACATAATACGCTATATTCTCGCCTGAAAGTTTGCAGCTAAATTACGATTTCGCCTTTTCTAGACTTAAAAAAATCAATATTTTCTCACTTAAAGAGAATTTTAATGCTTTACTTGCGAGTTGTTAAAGGCGCTGTAAATTTTATTGTAACGCTTCTTGGCTTCGGAGTAGATGCAGGAGACCGGTTGATTCTCGTGGTCTTTTTCCTCTCAGAGAACCTAGTCCAGGGACATCCAATGTGTCAGATCAAATCCCAGCAACAAAGGTAGAGTGTTCGGAGAGGGAAGGGCAAAGGGTGGGGAGCCCTCCAGGGGAGCCCTCCAGCGCCAGAGGCCATTGTCTTGTATATTTTCACCTCTCTGTGTCCCGCCTCCTGAAAGTGACAGAAGTGTCCATTTTACTCTAATCTTTCTCAAAGAGGAGCACGTTCGACTCCCATCTGCTCTGTGAAGCCCAGAAAAGCAGCAGCATTTGGGGGAGCACTCTAAACTCTTTCCAGCATCCCCCCCTTTTCTCTTTCCTCTCCTTATTTTGCCAAAATTTAACTCTGAACTCTTTCACAAATTCTGCCATATTTTATATGTGTTCTGACCTCTATGTCAGAACTCATTCCCCACCCTCAAGAGCGCTCACTGTTTACAGATGTTTTCTCCTTCCACACGTCCCACCTAGTAAAAGTTCCCGCAGAGAATTAACTGTGGTGTGTTAATAGCCCAGGTCTGCTACCGCGCTCTCCTGCAAAGCTGAAATCTGGTGAGGTGGAGAATGGCATTGAACTAATGTTGGGGAGCTGCCCCAGGCCCACAGAAGTCCAGACTTGAGATTTCCAGGCCCAGGGATTTGGTGGGAAGCAAGTTAGTGAAACTTTCAGGATGTAAGGCAGAGAGGAAGATAAAATGAGGCTAGAATGGAACCTAATAAGAGGAGAAGAGGCTAAGGCAGAAAAATGAGCCTTTGGGGCCTCTTTGTAATTTAAAAAGAAATAATAATGAAGGAAAATCGAATATCTAAGGCTTGCTATTAATTTATTTATTTTTAACCCAGTGCCTGTTTAGGAACAAGTCCTCAGAGATGCCAGGAAGGGCCTGAGTTTCCAAACAGAACTGCTCACAAAGTTCCTTTGCAGTTCTCCCTTCAGTTAATTTGCTGGGACTGTGAAGACTGGGGAGAGGGCTATGTGTGTGGTGTACCAAGGGCTTGAGTAAGAGTATGATGGGAAGGGGCACCTAGATATAATGAGGCCGCTGTTTTAAGCTGAACAGAGAAGTGGGGAATGGAGAAAAAGCCGCACAACACCACAGTACACTTTAAAATTGTTCACACCTTGCTGCCTTTTTCCCTTTAACCACACTATCAAATATTATACATAGGTGGGGAAATTTCTAGTTCATCATGTTTGGTCTGTAGCCCCACCCAAATGATCCCCCTTTGCTTAGATGCCTGACATGTAAGCCTAGACCCTGGCCTTTTTATAAAGTGAGTGGGGCTTTGTTAATGTATTTGTACTTTTCAGCTTTCAGTGTAAGTTTCTCGCTTTGGAGGAACGAGGGGTGCAAGAACGGAGGGGGAGGGGTGCAGAACACAAAGACTATCTAGTTCTCACCAAGCAGGTTTCAAAATAGGAACTTAATGGGAAGGGGAAAAAATGAAAGAATGGAAAAAAAAAATAAAGGGGGTGTGAGAATTGCTTATCACAACAGGTTTGCTTGTCTGGAAGAGAGGTGATCCTGCGAATATTTTTCCCTTTGAGGATTCTGTTTTCTTCATATTGAAACATTTTCAAGTTTTAGTCCTTTAGCAGACAAAAATCTCAATATAAATATGACATGGGCCACTGGCAAAAAAACCGAACTTAAACTCAGTGCTGAGAGGAGGGGGTAGGGTTGGGGGGGGGAGAGCCCTTTCTGATTAATAACTAGCAGGGTAATGTTGAGGGCTTTTTCTGCCCGATTGCCTTTTTGAATTAGAGCCGATTTCTTCACACTTCAATAGTGCCTGTCTCCTTTAAAATGACTGGCAGATTTGTTTTTTTTTTTTTCCTCTCCCTGAGACTTAATGATGTAAATTTTCTAATTAGTTAAATCATATTGCTTAAAGGCCTAATATTTACCATGTAAGAAATGATCATCCTGATTTGGACCTCTTGAAATATTCTGAGAAATAACATTTGGCTTTTAGGTTGAGGGATGAGAGAGTAGGAAGCTGTGTTATGGGAAGCGGTTGAGAGGAGAGAAGGCACAGACCCGGGCAACATGTTAAATTAATAGTTGAAGTTGAGCTGGGCTCACACCCCAAGTCCGCTTTTATTTTTCAATCAGCAAAGATTTAATTGGCAGCCCTCAGGCCGGGCGATCTGATATTTTCTCATTAGTTTCCCATCACTAATCTTGAGTGTTAGATTGGCTTAAAGGTTGTCAACATTTGACCAATTTTATTTAAGGAAAAAAAAAAATCACGCATTATGGCTCCAGGATGTGAGATCTGCAAATAAATCCTGCTTGGATCAGCGGAACTAACAGGCGAAAAAAATGTTGACTATTCATCGTCGCATTTAATAAGTTGCCTTAATGTATATTTCAAAGCCAGGGAGAGAGATTATACAGGAGCTGCATAGATGCAGACGAAAAGAGGTTGATGGGGAGGAGGTTGCAGTAAGCGAGGTGGGAAGGGAAAGTGAGGTGTAGGTACATTTCAAACAGAGGGTAAATAACCCAAATGGAGTAGCTGTTGAGGGTTTAGGACCTACAGTCCCTCCTCCCTTTCCTTTTGCAGCTGCGTGAAACTGCAAAGCCGGTCTCCAAGCTCAGAGCGGCTCGGCTGTCTCGTCCACATATAACATCAGAGCGCCCCCTGCTGGCGAGCGGAGTAGACCGCTGCGGGTCGGCCCCCTGCAAAGCAAATCGTGTTTTTCGACGTCCCCCGCCGCCCCCCCATCACACTGACTCCCTTCCACCACCCCCACCTCGGTTCTGCAGCAAAACCCCGCGGCAGGGGAATAGCTTGCCAAGGCTGAACATTTAAATGAATAAATGATTAAAAAAATAATAAAGTACGAAGGAACCCCAACCTTCACTTGGCCTCCGGGGAATAAACTATCAAGTGACTCGGAAAGGGACACATTTTCTTTCTCTAAATTCTTTTCTCCTCTGGGTTTTTGCTGCGATTTGTTTGTTTCTGCCAAACTGTAGATTCCGAGTCTAAGGAAATGTTTTTAATAGATGCTGTAGAAGTTTTTAAAAAATGGATCTCTGATGGGGAAGAGGCTAATACAAAAGAGTATTTTGCAGCTTCGCAAAACAAAACTCCCGAGGAACTCGCCCTATTTCAGTAAAGTCCCAGAGAATCGCTTTCGGAATTCAGTTCCTCGTCTTGAACGACCTTTTCCTACACCGCAAAGAAATACTGGTCCTTGTCTGATTTTCGCCCCCCCCCCCCCAAATTAGAGAATGCGTTTAAAAGTTGTCACCTACCTATGTACACACACACACGGTCTTTTCCCGCGTGTTCCTAGTCTTTCTTCGCTTGTGCTTCTCAGTTTTGCTGGAAACGGAAAGGGTGGCTGAAGTGCACCAAAATAAACCGCCAATGTCTTTGACACTTGATCGTACTCGAGTGCTTCACGTCAAATGCAAGCGTGGGACTCGTACTCTTTGAGGGTGTCTGGTTATGTTTTCAACTGTTTTGGTGCATACAGGCGTTTTCTCGGCTTCCCAATTAATCTTCACGGATTTCTGACCACTCTAGGCGAGGGCGCACAGGTAACGCGAGCCTGGGCAATCTCGGGCTGGCAGACGCCGCGACTCCATGGACAGCCTCGACTCTTGGGAGAGGCGCTAGCAAAGCAGCCCTGACCCAGGGAAATTCTTCTGACCACAGCTAGACCCCACACCAAGAGTGTCAATCTGCAAGCAGGAACGACTTTAGTTTGTGGGGAGTTGGGGGGTTTGCTTTTTAGAGTACCGGATTTCGGGATTTTGTGCAAACTGCTCTCAGAACCGAGGCGCGGGGGAAGGCAGGGAGGACGGCGTGGGGGCGGGGGGGAGTGGGTCTCTTGACGCTCATTTCTTGCCAGGCTACCAGGAGCTCCTCGTTGAAGAATCCACTGTCTTCCCTCGCTTCTCCCTAGACCCGCCCTGTGTCACACCTTCTCCAACCCTCCTCCTTGGGGACACTCTGAACCGGGACGGGGACCAGGGCGCGTCCGGGAAGGAGCGCTCCTAGGGCAAGGCGGAGGCGGCCCGGGTCTTCGCGCCAGTGAAGTGTTGCCTCAGTCGGATTGTTATTTGAAGAATTACTGGGGCTATTGTGACAACCGAGGTAAATTAAATATTTATACTCCAAGTTGTTCTCATTATTATTTTTTAGGTCTGTTGTGAAGAAGTTCAGGGAGTTCAAACTTACTTTAAATAGAAATCCTGGTCTGGGGAGGGAGCAGAACCTGCCACCTGCCACTGAAGTTGACTTTTGGAAAGGTCTTCATTAAGCTCAGAAGTGGAACGGAAGTTATCTGCAAACACTGTTGGTTCATTTAAATATCTATGTATCTGTAAAACACGTTTATATATCTGTACTTATCTACCTAGAATAAAGAAAAGGAAGCCAGTGTGTGTCCCCAATGCAGTTGAAGCCAAGTAGCAATATTTCCAGTTAGATACTCTCACAGATGAAGAAAATATGAACATCTCATTGTATTTGTCTCAGTCTGACTTAATGAAATTTGGAGACACTGACAGTCTGGTCAATGTTCTACGTAAATTAATGCAAAGGTCCTTAGGAAGAAACTGAAGACACCTCTTGCCATTAATCTTAAACCACTTGAAGATTATGATTAAATGAATGGGATCACTAAGCATTATCATTTCAAATAGCCGTTAACTGTCTCCACCCCTGTATTGTAGCAACAAAATAAACTCTCCGGGAGGAATGGTGTTTCTTCCTTCTTCATCTTTGCTTTAAGAAGAAAGGGGGAAAACAGAAGAGAAGAAAACCATCTAGAAAGTCTTGGATTTCCTGCTGTTAAAAAGCTGCTGTTCGTTTCTGATTTCCTCTTCTTTTGCTACACAGGAAAAAGAAATCGAATGATGCGTCTACATTTGATAAGAACTAAACACTAAAACAACAGTGAAGGTGCATTTGCTTTGTTTTCTTTTCCCCTGAAAAAAAAAGAAAAAAGAAAAAACAAAACAGCCACCAGTTTAGGGAGTTGAAAATTGTGGAGATGTGGAAGATGTTCACTTGTCCACATCTATTCGCTGACTTTCATCACTTGAATTTTGTAGGCTTTTGTGTCGGATAGAAATTATGGAAAAGAGAATTAGACACTTGCCAAGGAACAACAATATTATACACTTTCAAGTAAACTCCATCTAATCCTGTATTTGAGTGCTGAGGGGGTGTGTGCTATTTTCCCCTAATAAACCTCAAAGCCCTCATTAGACATAGAAAATAGAGGGGTGGAGAACTCTATTACTGGGCATTCTGACAAAAAATGGAAGCAGCGTCTCTGTGCTTCTAGAGCCCTAGGAGAGGACACCCCGAAAATAGGCAAAAGCCTTTGTGTTTTCCTTGAGAGCCCTGAGTTGGGCAGACCTTTCAGAGAAAGACACAGAAATTAACATTATAAAAAGCAAAATGTTGAAACAAAGGCAGTGGCTAACAACCACCACAACAAAACATGCTAAAAATTATTCTTCAAACCCTGCGAATTTCCAGATGCCACAGAAAATCAATGCAAAAGCGCCCCCTCCTAACTGAGCAGACAACTCTCTTGCGGGGTGCTGTTTCCAGTAGAAAGTGGAGTTGGAGATCCCACCTCCTCTGGAGCCATGGGAGATGTTGCCCTGAGGCTACGGGGAGGGGAAGTAGGGGGTGTTGCCCTCCCTCCCCAGCCGGGTCTTCCCACCTGTGCCCCCCTCCCCTAGCTGGGGCGCGGGAGAGGGAGAAGTTGGGCCAATTCCGCGCCCAGTGTCTCCAAGGGGTACCGCAAGCTGAGGCTCCTGCCAAGCCAAGGAGGAAACCCAAATAGGTCCCCAGAGGCCAAAGATCCGGCCAGAGGGACCGAGGAATCCTGGTCTGAGGTTCATGCAACCGCCTGCTCAGTCGCGGGGCCAGGCTCCCGTGCCTGGTTGGACAAAAGGCTCATAGGCCACGTTGGTCCTGCATCGAGTGTGAAATGCAAAAAAGGGGGAAGTCGCTCCCCTCCCCGTGTGTCTGTGTGTGTGCACGCGCGCACGTGTGTGAAACACGTGCACTTAGAACGGGCCTCTGGCCACAGACGTCAGCTGGGAAAGTTCACCCTCCTGGCTTCCCGGGTCCTGAACCCACACCTTCCCTTGTCCTCACCCACCGCCTCAGTCACCCACACCAGCTCCCCAGATTCCGGACCACGCCTGCACAGGTGTGGTGCCTTTAACTGCAAAGTGCCTGAGAAAAGATCCACGAGAGGAAAGGCGGCGGGGGAGGGGGTGTAAGGGGCTGGGAAGAAAGATGGTATTTCTAGAGCTCAGACATCCCTATCTTCGAGTAATTGTCATCACACTCAATCTTTTCGCCCTGACCTACTGTATCCGAAAAAGCAGAGATCGGTTCGCGGGAAAATCAGGCTTACCAAAACGTCGGGGTTAGACGCGGGCTCTCGAGACCTACGCAGGCTTTGCTTAGATTCAAAAGTAGGATTTTAATTTTCTTAATGAAGGCGCGCTCTAGAGCTCAGCTGGTAATGACTGTGCTGAGTTTAATAGACTTCTGTCGAACAGAAAAAGACGGATAACTATCGGTTATAAGTAATCTGCTCTAATGCAATTATTTTCCCAGGTTCGAACGTCATTGTGCAGAGAGGGCAGGAGTGAATTAGAGCCCCGGGGACCGCGCACGGGGGGCCAGGAGACCGCC
This sequence comes from Leptonychotes weddellii, assembly GCF_054177405.1. Classification (NCBI taxonomy): domain Eukaryota; kingdom Metazoa; phylum Chordata; class Mammalia; order Carnivora; family Phocidae; genus Leptonychotes; species Leptonychotes weddellii. The sequence continues at coordinate 70,565,521 of NC_138377.1, read as the reverse complement.
TGAAAGACAAGCCGAGCCTGTTTTGTGAGATGCACTCAGGTTTGGGGGTCAGGTCGAAGGCTTCAAAGCCCTCGGTCTGCAAGTGTGAAAATCTCTGTCTCTCCCTGGCCCCGTCCTCCCCGCCCCCTCTCCCTCCCTCTCCTCTCTCCATCTCTCCTTGTTTTCTCTCTAGCTCCCTCTTCCCTTTGTCATCTCTGCCCGAGTTAATGTGAATTTCCCTTTCCCCTCCTCTATTTTTCCTGTCTTTGTGGATTTCAGGCAGATCCATTAAGTCCAAAGTATTTCTTCACAACACACTGACACAGAAGTAGGCTCTTGGGCTGTGTCAACCCATTCACTTTTTGAAATCAGTAGAAGTGGGATGTTTAAGAAACCCATACGTAGTAATATATCAAGAGGATTATTTCTACCCCAGTACAGGGCCAATCCGGTCACTGTCCAAAAGTAACCCCATTTTCGCTTTAACACAAACTGTCGTTCATGGTAGTTTTTATTGGGAATTATCCAAACTCTTTAGCTCTCCAGTGATGCCTGGTAGACACTCTCAGGTAAAAAATGTGACTTCGAAAAATAATAATAATCAATACGATTCACAATTTCCCTTCGTATAGAAAATAAGCCAAATCAGTGGAAGGAGAGTCCTGTGTTCTTAAGATGAAGGTTTTGAAGGCAGGTGGGCCTGCAGGCAGAGGGGTGAGCACTGGGCAGCTCAGCCAGGCACCCTGGGGCCCAACTCTCCTGCCTGTACCTCTGCCACCTGCCATGCCAGCCCCAATGTCCACTTCAGCCCCTCTTTCCCCCCACCAGCCTCCCTCTCTGCATCCTGGGGAACAAAGAAAGTTCTTGGGGCTGATGCATAAAAAGGCTCAAAGAGACCCCTGAGGTATATAGGTGTCTGTTGCAGACCTGCGAGGTGAGGCAACAGTCGTTGGGGTCTGGTGTGTCTCTGACTCAAGTTACAGAGCCACTTTGTCTAGAGTTCCCTAGCTTCCTACCTTCTGTCTGTCTGTCTCTGCTCCCCACCCCCACCTCCTTCTACAAACATGCAGGGTGCCCTAGGCATACGTGTACAGAAATAGCCACAAAGCTCTGCAGTGGCTATCTCTTCTCTGACTCAGTCCTGCTCTGTTCCCTCAAAAAAGAGAAAGGAAGAACATCAAAACCAAAACCAAAAACGTATTTGCAAAAAAACCCTTCAGGTCTCCCTGGCTGAGGAGGAACACAGCTGGTGTCCCTTGGGGAGGACTCCGTGCAGAGCGAGGGACCTGTGCAGCTCCGGGTCTTGGGGAGGACACCCATCTGCAGGGTCGGGGGGCAGGTAGCTTTTCACCTTCCTCTTCCTCCGTGCTCTTTGCCTTCCCTGGCTGCCCGGAGAGAATTAGGAAGAGATCTAGTCCTCTGGTCCTACACAGGTGAGAAATTCTGTGATTGGAAGAGCCCTGCCCGAACTTAAGCGGTCAACCTCTGGCACCTTTTTAAAAATCGAGAAGGTGGCTGGGCTGTGACAAGGCCCAGGCTGCTCCAGCACTAGCCCCCTGCAGCAGCCTCTGCTGGGAGGGGGTCATCAGGGCCTCAGTGGGACTTGGGGTGGCATCAAGGACGAAAAGAAGGTCTGCCTCTGGGTCTTTGAGCAGTTTTGGAATGAGAGAAGGGGTGACTGTCAGAACCCCCCACCCCCAAGTTCTTCTATCATCCCTAGATCTCTGTCATCCTTCGGCAGCTCCCCGGCAGGAAAACTGCTGTGTTTATTGGAGCAACAGCAAAGACCCAGAAAGCTCCACAAGTTTAGGTGGGTCTAATTCTGCTTTTGAAATGTCAGTGAGAGAGGAGAGGGATTCTGTTACCCAACAAGGTAATAGATTTTTTCTAAGAACCCTCTCAGCCAAGCAAGATTGAGAAGGGCTTGGTGGAGAGGAAAAGCCAGTTAACCCCCATCCTCTCCAGGGCAGAACCTGCAAAGAGCGAGACTCACATCCCCCAAAGCAACAGAGAACTCCTTGCAAAGGTGTCTTGGAGTTTCAGCCTGTGGCACTTGTCTTCTGTGGGCTCTCAGCTCAGTGGCAAGCCCGCAGCTGCTGACTGCCTGCCTTAGGTCTGAGAACAGAAGGAGGCCCACTCAGACTTAGGGGAGTAACTGAGGGAGAAGCACACTATGTTGTTTTTTTTTAAGATTTTATTTATTTGAGAGAGAAAATGAGAGAGAGAGAGCACGAGCATGAGCAGGGGGGAGGGGCAGAGAGAGGGGGAGGGGCAGAGGGAGAAGCAGACTCTCTGCCCAGCAGGGAGCCCAGTGGGGGACTTGATCCCAGGACTCTGGGATCATGACCTGAGCTGAAGGCAGACGACTGAGCCACCCAGGTGCCCTAGTTACTCTCCTTTTTTAAATGTCAGTAGAGGAAGACTTTTTTTTTTCCCCAGTAAATCAAATGTGTAATTATACTCCCATAGAATTAGGGTAAAAAACTAACATATAAACTGTGCTTAGACATTTTAAAAGAATTGCCATGAACATAGCAGGCTTTTATAGAACAAGACACTTGCATACAAGCTTTAAGGATAAAGAACACTAGGAGTGTCTGATGTCCCCTCATACCACCTTCACATAATTAAATGGAAGCAGGGGGTGGTCTCAAGAATAGCTCAGGTGACAAGAGCTCCTAAAACAAACTAACCAACACACACACACACACACACACACTTTTGCATCTTTAAGGTAAGTCTCCCTAAAGGAAAGTTAGAGGCAAATACCTAACTCCAAAGTTAAGTTTTTTCCGCTTATTTATCCAAGTCTCTTAATTTTAATATAGATTAAATCATCTGTTCAGAAGGAGTGATAACCTCCCCCCCACCAAGACACACACACACACACAACAGAGTGAGAGCAGTTGTTTATACTTGAAGCTTATCCACCGGCCTTAGGACTTTAGAATGTTCAAGTGAAGTGTAAATAGAATAAGGTCACAGGTGATTGACAAGTTCAAGTTACTTAGCTCAATTATCAAAATTTTATTTCTAAATTATGTTCAGTTTGATTTTCCTGCTTTGCTATAAATGACCTTAGAAAATCCAACGGGAGCAGACAATTTGCACCATGTCCTATGTACCATGATTTATTTGTCCAGTCACTTTGTCATGTACGCCCCCTTCAGTGTTTCTGCGGAGACCAAGTCTTTACAATTAGATTTAGAAATGCAGCTATCATTCTAATTCAAAGGCAGTCACTTTAAAGGCCCAATCATCACTAAATTTTGACAACTTTCTAAGATGGCTCTGAATTTCTAGACTGCAGGCAGAACCTGCAGACTGTTTAACATCTAATGCTCTGGATATTGGCATGCTCTACTCAGTGTCCATCTCTCACCAAACACTAGATAAGAGGGCAATTTGTAAATATATCCCCTCCAATTCACTTTCAACGTAGTATCTCAAAGTCTTCCTACACATTATTTGATAGATAACCAAGCGCTTCAGATCAAGGCTCATGCCGCCACATCTGGGAATGTTTCTCTTGCTCTCATCTTCACCCCCCTCCCCAGTCAGCCACCAATGAAAGAGCTGAAGCCTCTTCTTCCTCCACTTCACGATAGCATCAGCTTTTAATCAGTGAGAGGCACTTCTATTTAAATTTACAGGATGACTCTTTATTTCATTTATCTTTTCTTTCGGAGGAAAGTGAAACAAGAGCACCACCCTTATTAATTATAAGATTGATGGGGTGAAAAAAGCCACATGAATTTGGCTTGCAAATTATTAGTAGAGGTATGAATATTTATGACTGTGCCAGGAACTGCAGTCGTGAACCCTGGGTATCAAGCCTGGGAGACAGTCAGACCAATGCATTCAGTGAGGGTTCAGTCTCCCCAAATCTGACATGACATAAATGGAAACTTCTAAATTAGACCCAGGGTGGGCTCCCATCAATTCCATTCCCCCACCCCGTTTTTTTGGTATGATCTTGCTAAACATGAACTTACTTCCAGTGGCCTCTATCAGAAACTTAAATTTTTTTTTTTTTTTTTTTTATTCATGAGAGACAGAGGGAGAGAGAAAGGCAGAGGGAGAAGCAGGCTCCCAAGGAGCAGGGAGCCCGACGCGGGACTCGATCCCAGGACCCTGAGATCATGACCTGAGCCGAAGGCAGACGCTTAACCATCTGAGCCACCCAGGCACCCGAAACTTAAATCTTTTAAGGTGAAAGCAGATACCTACAAGTTTTGGGAAGAAAATCTACATTTGTGCTTTTCTCACTTGATATTCACTTATGTTTTAAATCAAGTTAATCTGTAAAATATTTGTGACATGATGGCTTTAAAATTTAAGGCTATTTTTATTTGATGTAAAAATACTGCAAACCTAAAATATCCCGGGTATAAAGAGAATTTCAACAGACATAATCTAAGTTAGATACAAACAGAAATGAGAGGGGAAAGAACACAGCAGGGCAAGGTAGAGGAGCCAAGTTTTCTCTTCGCTAGTTTTCCTCTTTCTGCACCAGACTTACTCATGCTTTCGTCTCAAAGTGGGGAAATTTGAATGAAAGGTGGAGGAAGAAAGGGTTTTAATCAAGGTAGAAAGGGAGAGGATGAAAACAAGGATTTCATATTTTAGTAAAAGACAAACTCTTTGGGGGCACCTGGGTGGCGCAGTTGGCTAAGCACCTGACTCTTGGTTTTGGCTCAGGTCATTATTTCAGGGTCTTGGGAAGGAGCCCCGTGACAGGTTCCCGTGCCCAGCATGGCATTGGCTTGAGATTCTCTCTCCCTCTGCCCCTCCTGCTCATGCTGTCTTGCTCTCTCTCCAAAATAAATCTTAAAAAAAAAGGCAAACTCTTTTTTCCTCCTCTTGATAGACATTCAAGAGTTTGGTAGTGTTTTGGAAAAGGGGCTGAAGGTTTGAGACTTAATAGCACCACTAATCTCACTCTCTTTTTTAAAATTATTTATTTAAGTAATCTCTACCCCCAATGTGGGGCTCAAACCTACCAACCCAGGATAATGCTCTCTGGACAGAGCCAGCCAGGTGCCCCCCACCCCCACCCCCACCCCACTAGTTTCTTTTCTGTACAAGAACCATTGAGTGGGGGCTGACCCAACCCTGTGAAGATAGCTCATTCTGACCTCAGAGCCAGCTTAGCACATACATTTTGAAAAGGAAGACAAGTTGTTTTCAAAACAGAAATGCTAAGCGTTCTGAAAAGCATAAACACTTGTAAAAATGCTCAAATTTTCTGAAAAACTCCCAACTACACAGATATACAGATATATTCACCTCTCTCTCTATATACACATACACACACACATATATGTTCACAGATATATTCACAATTGTAAGTGGATGTTTGTGCTAAAGTGGTGCTTTATGTATATCTTGTCTCAATTTGTCTGTTCTCTGTAAGGGTATAATTTTTTTTTTTTTTTTGAAAGAAGCGATACCACTGACAAGCTACTGAAATTCACAAACCTTGAAACTGAGGCATCTCCTATCAATCACACTCAGTAGATACAGTAAAACACATTCAACATTTGTGTATCAATAATGGCACACACACAAATCTGTTTTGTTCAATTGAAATGCTCTTCAACATGTCATTTCATATTTTTCTGAAACATGTTATGGGTTAGTCATCCTGTTCCAGCTGATTGTTAAATCCTTAACCCAATGAAAATTCAAAATAAGATATTTACTTGTCGTAGATTTCAGAGCTGAAAGGTGGGCTTTGGGGAGAAGTTTGGTCAACCGCCTTCACCTTTCTGACAGAGAATTGGAAGCCCAAAGATGGCAACTAACCAGGTCCAACTCGTAAAACTAGTTAGCTCTACCTCCTGACAAGATTCCAAAGCTCTTAACTTGAGGCTAATTTTTCTTACAATGTAGTGCTTTTCCATCTTCTGTCCTTTATATTAGAGCAGTATTTATAATGCTACATGCAGACTTTTCTACTAATATTTTTCTTCTCAGCGCAATGACAATGAAATTCTTATTAAATAATAATAAGATATTGACTGGTCTGTTTGCCAGTATGAAGATTTGTTGTTGATCTGTGATGCCCGTATTGATTAGGCAAGAAGGAGGATCTATCTTCTACCTGAAGGATAAATAGATTTCGGTACTGGCACAAAAACAAACTTTGTATTAATAGAAATCCCAACCTTCTCTATTTATTGGTTATACGTCATCTCAGTCAATCAAGCTAGAAACAGATATAAATAGGAATAGCTGAGAGTGATACCTCAAAATCTCCAAAAATGTTCACTAGGGATATTTAAACTGCTATGAGAGTTCTTTGACGTCAGCCCTAGTAGCTTGCTTCTAGGTAAACTGCCTGCCTGGCTCTCTCTCTTCACCCCAAATTGAATCCTACACGTGCTCCATATTTTTTACATTAAGGGAAATCTTATTCATGCCTGAGATGATCTTATATTTATGATGGCCTCTTCTGTCAAATTGTTATTTCTATAGCTTGCTGTCAAAAATGTCACTCAAACTTTTCTTTCCACCTCTCTTTACCCTCTGTCATAGTAACTTAGAAGGTCTAATCCAAGTGGAATTTACTTCACCTATGAAATACAGCTAGGAGAACTTCTTTTTCACTTCCTGTCTGCTTCCCTCTCCCCCCAACCCCCAGCTTTATCTTCATTCTGTGTAAGGGCTGTGTTCCTTGCTTCTCCTTATAGTAAAATTGTTCATCCAAGCAGTTTCTCCTCAGGCTCAAAAACCTCGCTTTTGTGAGAAAAGTTCGTGTATAAATATGTTTGGCATATTTTCTGAGTTTGTGCTACTCAGGTTAATACTTAAGCAAAGAAAGAACACAACACTGAAACAAAAATGCCCTCCAATTACAAAGTTCTGGAGCCTAAGTAGCAGATAGTTGATTTTTGAAAGGATAAAAAATAAAACATTGAACTTGTTAGCATTTAGAACTCCTTTCTTTATCAGTGTGGCTTCCTTTTCGCTACATTTTCATTTCATTACTTTTGCATGGATATGATAAATTGTCATTAAATCTAACCATTTTTATTTAATGTTCATAAAAACTGGTCGGTTTTCAAACAGATGTGGCCTGATATGGTTCAGTGAATTTAGTGGACTTCTCATATAAATGGAATAATAACCATACGGAAGATGAATTTTATACCCTTGTTTACCTCTTGCAGAACTCACCCTTATTATAATTACAAATAGTGTTTATTATGTATTATGCAATGTATGTAGCATTGTCCAGACACCGCACAAACCTTGACTTGATCACTGCCATCTAGAGTTTATAATCCGAGATAGCATTGACACCGAAAAGCACAGAGAAATGTGGACAAATAGAAGATATTGCACAGTTATAGATTCTTTTTCCTATGAAAAAGAAAATGTAATGGAGCCTAGCTCATTAATGAATAAATATTTATCTTCTCTTCACTTAAATATTTTTCTTTCAGACCCAATGAAGTGGCTGGGAAAGAGAGAATAGTACGTTTCAGTTCTTTTCTATCAATTAGAGATAACTTTGAGGAATAATTCTTCCCCTTTTAACTTTTTTTTTTTTTTAAGAGATCAGCAAGGAGAATATACTTGCAGTCAGAGCTGCTAGATGGAGAGGATATATAGGATTAACTAATTAAAGGTGGGAGAACATTTAAAACATACCTTTATAGTCACACCGCCAGATGTAATCACTGGCTTGGCCACCAATTAACTATGTGACCTTAGGCAATAACTAACTTTTCTAAACTCCTCATAGGGCTTTGCTGGGATGATCAAATGAATTAATGCATGAAAGAATTTATCCTCGTACTCAGTTCATGGTGAGGCTTCAACAAATACGTTGCCATTATTATTGTTGTTGTTATCAATGAACTAGTCAACCTCCTGTACCCAATCCCAGCCTAGACAGGACCACACATGAACAATCTACACAATTCAGACATCTTTTGCTTTTATTAATCATGCACAAATTCAGTAATAGTATAGATTCTGAATTTGTTCTATAACTCTTAGGTCATTTCAGTTATATGTTTGTACCTGTATATGTATCTTTTAAGAATTCCACCTTTAAAAAGTGCCTTTTTCAGTATTTTCATATCCCACCTTTTAGTATTTCTTAGTATTCTACCTTTTAAAAAGACCTACATGGCATACATTTTATGTGCAAGTCATTGAGTAAATAGTTTCTTGGGCTGTTTGGTAATCAGACAATGGGAAAACCACTAGCCTGGGAGCCAGAAAAATATGAATTCTAAATATGTTTCTGCCGCTAATATGTGATGGAGCCTCAGTGCCACTTCCACCCCCTCCCCCGCACCAGTAAAATACACTGGAGTAGAAAATATCCAAAGTTCATTCTGGTTCTAACAGTCAAAGATTGCATGACTCACATAGGAGACTTCCCTAGTAGAACTTCTTTCTCTCTTCCAAGTGTATATTGAGATGATTATTATGTGTTTGACACTGTGCTAGGCCCTAGGACTCAAAGAGAAAGAAGTTCTGTCCTTAAGAAATTTATGGTCTTGTGGAGGGACAAACATTACATTACAGTGTGATGAGTATTGTGAGAAATATGTATAAGGAATTCTAAGACCAAATAGAAGCAGCATCTAACCAATGGGAAGATAAGGCAAAGCTTTGTGGAGAAGTTGGCACCTGAATTGAATCTTGAAGAGGTGAGAAAGACATATCAAAAAGGAATAGTATGTGGAGAGAAATAAAAGACAGAGAAAGAATAGGTCCTATCGAGAACTAGTAGTTCAGATGGCTGTAGGGTAGGGTATGGGTCAATAAGTAGACACGAGGCTTTTCCTCACTCTTCCGTATCTCTGTAGCCAATCTCATATCCTCCTTTGGCCTCAGTTACCCTCCATTTGCTGATGACTCCCCAATTTATATCTTCAGCACAGAGCTGCCCTTGAACTCTAGACCTATATATCCAACTATCCATGGACATCTCCACATGTCTGGAGGCACCTCAAACTCATAATTTTCACTTCCAAGGAAACACCTTCTCCTGTGTTCATTATCTTGGTAAACGGTATCATTGTTCACTCAGTTGTTTGTGCTAGAAATTTAGGTTTTATTCTTATTACCTTTCTTTTTTGATTACTGATATCCGCCAATGCAATAAATTTCAGGGTCTCATCATTATAACTCCTAGATGCATCTTTAATCCGTATGCTTCTCTAGGTCTTCTTTGCCACCACCCTGGTCCAAGCTGCCATTATTTGCACTTGGTGTTTGGGGGCTCTGGAGTCAAATCTGATCCTACTGTATTCTTATTTAAAATTCTTCAATGGAGGGGCACCTGGGTGGCTCAGTCGGTTGAGCATCTGCCTTTGGCTCAGGTCATGATCCCAGGGTCCTGGGATCGAGCCCCAAGTTGGGCTCCTGCTCAACAGGGAGCCTGCTTCTCCTTCTCCCTCTGCCATCCTCCCCTCCATTCCCCCAGCTTGTGCTCTGTCAAATAAATGGATAAAAATCTTTAAAAATAAATAAAATTCTTCAATGGAAACAAATCATTCTTAGGATAAAGTCCAAATGTGAGTGATTTCACACTTAAGTCCCAATCTCCAGCCCCCACCTGGAACCCCCTTATTCTCTTTGACCTGGTCACATTGCCCTTTTTTATGTTGCCAGTCTACCCTCCTGCCCATCTTAGGGCTCTTGCATTTTGTTTTCTTAGTCTAGAAGGTTCTTCTCTCCTTCACCATCTCTAATTGGGCTAACCACTCTTCATTTTTCAGATCTCAGTTTAAGTGCCATTTCCACAAGTTTTTTGTTTTGTTTTTTTTTTAACCATTTCCCCTCTAGATTAGGCTGGGCCCCCTATTCTCATAACATTTAAATTTTCTTTGTAGCATATCACATTTACATTTATTTAATAATTAATCATGTCATTCTTTGTTTAATGTCTGTTTCTCCTGGACTCTGCATTCCATAAGGACAAGGTCAGGTATGTTTGGATAAGTATAGTATCCTCAATATCTAAGGGTGATCTTTTTTGAAGGAAAAACAAAATAAAGGAGAGGGTGCAGTTAAATAAGATAAGGCCTGAAAAGTGTCCAATGAATTTAGCAACTAAAAGGTGACTTTGGAGGAGGCAATTTCAGTGAAATGGTATGGGCAGATGGCAATGTGGTTTGAGGAGCAAAAGGGAGGTGAGAAAAGTGGAGGCAGTGGGTGCAAACTATTTCAAGAATCTTATTCATGGGAAAAATAAAAACAATATGGCAATTGATAAAGGGAAGATGTAGGATCAAAGGATGTTTTACTTTTAAAGAGAAGAGAGAATGGAGCTTATTTATATAGCTGAAGAGAAAGCAATAAAAGAAGATATACAGAATAATGGAGAGATGAAATATGTAGGAAAAAGTAGATATAATTTAATGGAGGAAAGTTGTAGTACAAGCTGGGATCAAGACCATAAGATATGTTTCATGAAAGTTAAAAGTCACCTCTTCATTGAGACAAAGAAGAAAGGAAGTAAAGGCAGGTGTACATATGGATTAAATAGAGGTGTTGCTTCTGTTCCATAGCCTGGGTTTTTCCCCAATTGTAGGAGGCATTCAGAGAAAGGGGGTGGTGGGGAAAGGACATAGAGAGAAAAGCTTAGAATCATGGTTAAGGGGCTGGGGGGCGGGGAGCAGCTGATCAGGATCAGGTCAGAAGCTTGCTGAAACTTGCCAACCATGCTTATCATTGTGTGATTTTCTCCAGAAATTCTCAGGCATTTCAGGGAAGCAGGAGATGTGTGGAGTCTTCCAAGTCTGAGAGTTTGCAGGGAAGGAACAGTTAGGAAGCGGAGGCTAGAGTTTGGGGAATATTTGAATCACTGAACTGCTGGATCTAAGTTAGATAAAGGAAGAAGACACAAGGTGGTGACTGACTGGGAGTAAAGTCAGTGATACCGGGGTGGGATGTTTTCTTGGGAAAAGGAAATAGAGAGGTTCTGAGCACTAGGATAATGTGGGAGAATGGGGTGTGAGGTCATTATGGTAGGATTTCAGATGTAGTGGTGGAGATTATGGGGTGGGGGAGGGGGAGTATATCCTGATTGGCCACAGGGGTAGATATCCTAAGAGGTATCTTCACATCTGCCCTAAAGCCTCTGACCATCCTCAGTTTCTTCTCTTCTCACTTTTATGCTCCTTGGGCCAAATCACTGAAAAAAAAATAGTGATAGGATTAATTTGTTAACTCTTTGTCAGTTTAATTCCATTCACTTTAACAAATATTTGGTGTGTGGATACCAGGTGCCAAGGCATTGCTGGTGTGGTGGAAGAGATTCAGTGTTTTCATTTGAAGTATATCATTCTGTTAACTTTGTGGAAAGTAGATTTGGTGGGTGGGTGGAGGTAGTGAGAGTGAGACTAGAAGAAGCAACACTGGTGGTTTCACCATGTCATAGCTCTAGGACTTTGGGATATTTGTTTAACCTCTCTGACTTAGTTCCTTCAGCCATATAATAGAAACAGTAATAATACCTATTTTGTAGGTTTGTTGGAAAATTATTTATTTATAATGATGCCTTACAATGCTACCCAGAGCAATCTACACATTCAAAGCAGTCCTTATCAAAATACTATCAACATTTTTCACAGAGCTGGAACAAATGATCCTAAAATTTGTATGGAACAAGTAAAGAACCCTAATAGCCAGAGGAAAGTTGAAAAAGAAAACCAAACCTGGGGGCATCATAATGCCTGACTTCAAGCTATATTACCAAGCTGTGATCATCAAAACAGCATGGTATTGGCACAAAAACAGACACATAGATCAATGGAACAGAATAGAGAACCCAGAAATGGACCCTCAATTCCGTGGTCAACAAATCTTTGACAAAGCAGGAAAGAATATCCAATGGAAAAAAGACAGTATGGTGCTGGAAAAATTGGACAGCCAAATGCAGAAGAATGAAACTGGACCATTCTCTTACACCATACACAAAGATAAACTCAAAATGGATGAAAGACCTAAATGTGAGACAGGAATTCATCCAAATCCTAGAGGAGAACATAGGCAGCAACCTCTGTGACCTCGGCTGCAGCAACTTCTTGCAAGACACGTCTCTAAAGGCAAGAGAAACAAAAGCAAAAATGAACTATTGGGACTTCAAGATTAAAAAGCTCTGCACAGCAAAGGAAATAGTCAACAAAACTAAAAAGCAATCTATGGAATGGGAGAAGATATTTGGAAATGTCTTATCAGATAAGGGGCTGGTATCCAAGATCTATAGAGAACTTCTCAAACTCAACACCCTAAAAACAAATAATCCAGTCAAGAAATGGGCAGAAGACATGAACAGACATTTCTCCAAAGAAGACATAAACATAACAGACACATGAAAAAATGCTCAATATCTCTTGTTATAAGGGAAATACAAATCAAAACTACAATGAGATACCTTACACCAGTTAGAATGGCTAAAATTAACAAGACAGGAAACAAAAATGTTGGCAAGGATGTGGAGAAAGGGGAACTCTCTTACACTGTTGGTGGGAATGCAAGTTGGTACAGCCACTCTGGAAAACAATATGGAGGTTCCTCAAGACATTAAAAATAGAGCTACCCTATGACCCAGCAACTGCGCTACTAGGTATTTACCTCGAAGATACAGATGTAGTGAAAAGAAGGGGCACTTGCACCCCAATGTTCATAGCAGCAATGTCCACAATAGCCAAACTGTGGAAGGAACTGAGATGTCCTTCAACAGATGAATTGATAAAGATGATGTGATACATATATACAATGGAATATTCCTCAGCCATTCAAAAGGGTGAATGCCCACCATTTGCATTGACATGGGTGGAATTGGAGGGTATTAAGCTAAGTGAAATAAGTCAAGCAGAGAAAGACAATTATCATATGGTTTCACTCATGTGGAATATAAGGAATAGTGCAGAGGATCATAGGGGAAGGGAGGGAAAACTGAATGGGAAGAAAGAGAGATGAACCATGAGAGACTCTTAACTTAGGAAACTGAGGGTTGCTGAAGGGGAGGTGGAGGGGGGCTGGGGCAACTGGGTGATGAGCACTGGGTGTTATATGCAACTGATGAATTATTGAACACTACATCTGAAACTAATGATGTACTATATGTTGGCTAATTGAATTTAAATAAGAAAATGCCTTACAAATTCCATAGCAGGATCAGGAAAGGTAAAAATCGAGCCTGGAACATCTTGCAGGGATAATGTAAGCACCAAAACAAATAAGAAAGTAATGAATCAAAATCTACTAAATAAAATAAGAATTTATGAGTCTATAATGATAAATAAGGAGAGAAAGCCCTTTTCTATAGTAGTATGTCAACTCACAAATACAGAAGGAATGATGAAATTAAAAAAAAAATCAGAAAAAAATGGATTCGGGCAAGAATCACCAAAGAATGCTAAATTTAATGGAAGACAGTTATATATACAATGGAATATTGCTCAGCCATCAGAAAGGATGAATACCTACCATTTGCATCAACATGGGTGGAACTGGAGGGTATTATGCTAAGTGAAATAAGTCAAGCAGAGAAAGAATCATCATATGGTTTCACTCATATGTGGAATATAAGGAATAGTGCAGAGGATCATAGGGGAAGGGAGGGGAAAGTGAATGGGAAGAAATCAGAGAGGGAGATGAACCATGAGAGACTCTGGACTCTGGGAAACAAATGGAGGGTTACAGAAAGGAGGGGGGTGAGGGATAGGGTAACTGGGTGATGGGTATTAAGGAGGGCACGTGATCTGAGGAGCACTGGGTGTTCTATGCAACTGAGGAATTACTGAACACTACATCTGAAAATAATGATGTACTATATGTTGGCTAATTGAACTTAAAAAATAATGGAAGAAAGTTGAAGAACAGATTATTTAATATTATATGGAAGTATCTTACTATATATTATTTAGTTAGTAAAAAAGGAAAAAATAGCTATAGAGTGGAGAAAACAGACAACCACCTTAACCAAGTGATCAAACCTAACATCACCAAAAAAGGTGATTTACCTCTAACATGACACTGTGAAAAGGATACAACCTCATTTCTTGGTATTCCAGCCCCAAATGAACAATGTGAATGTAGTCCTCTGAAACATCACACAAACCCATATTGATGGACATTCTATAAATAAGCTAACTGGCCTACATTACTCAAAGGAAATCCCAAGTAACTATTCCATACCAATAGAGACTAAAGAGACAGGACAGCTGTGATTTATGAGGCTGGACTAGACTCTTTACTGGGGGAAAAATGCCATAAAGGACACTGTTGGGCTAATAAATGAAACTGGAATACAGACTTTAGATAAAAGGATTGTGCCAATGTTCAATTTCCTGTTTTATACCTATATTAGTTATGTAAGAAAATACACACTGAAATGTAAGTGGTGAAATACAATGATACATGCAACCAACTCTTAATTGTTCAGGAAAAAATATGAAGAGGAAGAGAGAATGCTAAGGCAAATGTTGTAAAATTATATAAAAACTGATGAATCTGTGGAAAAGACATACAAGATATCTGCATATTTCTTGCTACTTGTCCCCAAGTTTGAAATTATTTAAAAAAGAAAATGTTTTTGACATGAATGTGAGAAAAAAGGCTGACCCAATCAAAGCTCTCAATAAAATTTAACTAAGCGCTCCATGATACCGCCAAGCAGAATTTCTCCCTTTGGTTTATATAAAGTATTTTCCCCACATCTACACAAATATAGTGTCATTAAAATTTGACATAAATATTCCAACTTTCTAAAATGCACTTTCAGTCTTTTTTTTTTTTTTTCTTCTCTGCTTAGGTCTTAAGACTTTAGGGACTAGAAATGTAAATACTTCAGGAGTGAGAAAGTTGTTGAATGCTTGTTCAGGAGTGAGATGAAGGAAACCTGAGATTAAAAATACTTCAGAGGGGTGCCTGGGTGGCTCAGTTGGTTTAGCATCTGACTCTTGATTTCAGCTCAGGTCATGATCTCAGGGTTCTGAGATGGAGCCGCAAAGTGGGCTCTGTGCTCAGCGGAGAGTTGGCTTTTCTCTTTCTCCCTCTCCCCCTCTGTGCACTCTCTCGCTCTCTCTCTCTAGAATAAATAAATCTTAAATAAATTTTCAAAAAATCTTTAAAAAAAGATAGTTCTGTTCTCCATGAGGCCTGGTTTAAGACTATAAGCAACTACTGGGTATTTACCCCAAAGATACAAATGTAGGGATCTGAAGGGGTACGTGCACCCCGATGTTTATAGCAGCAATGTCCACAATAGCCAAACTGTGGAAAGAGCCAAGATGTCCATCGACAGATGAATGGATAAAGAAGATGTGGTATATATATATAATGGAATATTATGCAGCCATCAAAAGGAATGAGATCTTGCCATTTGCAACGACGTGGATGGAACTGGAGGGTATTATGCTGAGCGAAATAAGTCAAACAGAGAAAGACATGTATCATATGATCTCACTGATATGAGGAATTCTTAATTGCAGGAAACAAACTGAGGGTTGCTGGAGTGGGGGGTGGG
>NC_138377.1:70529839-70549537 GCF_054177405.1 Leptonychotes weddellii | reverse complement strand
AGAAGGTAGCGGGAGGGGAAGAATGAAGCGGGGGAAATCGGAGGGGTGGACGAACCATGAGAGACGATGGACTCTGAAAAACAGGCTGGGGGTTCTAGAGGGGAGGGGGGTGGGAGGATGGGTTGGAGAGCATGTATTGAATGGAGCACTGGGTGTTATATGCAAACAAGGAATCATGGAACATTACATCAAAAACTAATGATGTGGGCGCCTGGGTGGCTCAGTTGGTTAAGTGACTGCCTTCGGCTCAGGTCATGATCCTGGAGTCCCAGGATCGAGTCCCACATCGGGCTCCCTGCTCAGCGGGGGGTCTGCTTCTCCCTCTGACCCTCTTCCCTCTCGTGCTGTCTCTCATTCTCTCTCTCTCAAATAAATAAATAAAATCTTTAAAAAAAACACTAATGATGTAATGTATGGTGAATAACATAATAAAATAAAAGAAAATAAAAGACTAAGCAAAATAGGGAATCTAATATTGATGTATGCAAATCATTTTACCCTTAGAAACTTAGGCTCCTTTGTAGAGCATTAATTTTTATGTCCTATTAAGTAGAGCTAATACAACTTTGTGTATAACAACTTTATCATTATTTACTTTTTCTTTCCTTCCAGAAACTGTTGTCTTTCCAACTCCATCTTTAGGCACAAATGGTCAGCTGAGTGACATCATTAATAGAAGGATCTATTTTAGAAACTCTACTTCTGGAAGTGGAATTAAAAGGGAGGTGTAACCCAGAGTTTAAGATACCCACTGATAATGAGAGTATTTGAGTGATGGTAATTGGCGAGGAAAAAAACTTAAAGATCTATCTAGAGACCAACCCTCACACTCCAGGCATGTTGCCAGATAAAGACTAAAACAGCGTGTAAGATGGCAAGAAAAATATGCTCCTTGGTTTCTTCATTGCCATAAAAGCCATTGAGAAGAGCTTAAAGAGATACACCATTCCTGAATGGTAACATTCGATTTCGTGTTCTGTGACTGGAGTGAAGACTTTTGCCATTATAGAATGGAACCAAGGACTACTGTCTTCAACAAGGTGTAGCCCTCTGGTCTATGGTCACGGTCAGCACAGTAAGTGAGGTTGAGGAATGGTCATCCCTTTAAATTCAGTGCTGCTCTTGGAACCAGATCAGTAATTCAACAACGCTGTTTCTTTCTTTTAGACTAAGATATGGAACCTCTTTAACCTTGAGGATGACAATTTCGTCAGCCATATGTGCTTGGTTTTTGTACCCCCACACAAGATTTGGTAGTACACAACAAAATTACAAAATATAGCCACAGCTTCTTGCTCCAGGAAATGTCTATCAATTTAATGATTAAAACCTGTTTCATGTTGGTGTCTTTGTGAGCAGAATCTTCACGATGACTCAAGCCAATCTGTGGATTATTCCATTATTTCAGTGACATTGAACATGTCCCTTTCAACTGTCAAGCTGTGTCACCCCAAACCTAAGACAGTAAGTAAATTACACTGGTTCAGTCAGTGAATAAATCAGCTAATATGGTTCCATGACTGAACCAAGTCATTTGACACATTTGACATAACTGAAACATTGAAGGAAATTGAAAGAAGATGCTATTGACCTAGGAGACATGAGTGTGTCTCTGAGCATGTTTCCTTTTCTATAAAATGGGTACATTAATACTTTGCCCAGATGGGTTGTAGTAAAGGTTAGAAATAATGCATATAAACTATCTAACATGTAGCAGATACTTGGTAAATGGTTGCTATAGTTTATTATTATTATTATTATTGTATCAAAGTTCATGTTACTTTGAGGAAATTAAGAAATTAATTACTGGTCTATGCAGAGTTTTTTAAAAAGCTTTATTTCTTACTCTTTTATTTAACCATCTTAACTATAATGGTGAGAGGCAGTTTAAAGCTGGATTAATCCAAGTTGTTAAGCAGTTAACTCGAAAGCCAGTCATGTCTTTTAGTTTATTATTTGTCTGCCTTCATTTTGAATAAGCTTTTAGTTTCATCTGTTTATGAAATGTTTTTTAGTAAGTAGCTGATCTAACTGGTATTCTGCTAATAGTAAAAACAAAGAAGGAGAATAATAATGATTGTTTGAGGAAGGAGGAGGTTATTGTTTCTAGTTCAACATTTTGTACAATGGATTGCAAGTAAAATAAAGGCAGTGTTCTCATATAGCAGAATCCCCTATACGTTAATGCTGGCACTGTAAAGATTGTAAGCAAAAAGGCAATAAATATGTCAAAAGAAACTTTAGAAATGATTTTTTTTGCAAGCTAAGAGATTGCCAAATAACTTGGAGACCGTATATGTACTAATGCATTTGTCTTTCTGACCTTCTGATCTTGATTAGTTTTTCAATGCCATTGGCATCTTTGAGGTTACAATTTGGAGGAGATTCGGGATTGCAGTTGTGCTGTCAAAGGGTCATTCTTTCTGGTAATAAGGTAGCTAGTGGTTCCTGGGAGAGAGGAGAAAACAATCAGGTCTTGAAAGCTGAATCACATTGAAGTCGAGAGGAGGCTGGCAGAAATCCAGCTCCTTTTTCTCAAAGTGTTTGTCATGACTGCAATGAAGAAGACAATGGTGGGGTTTGCACCTACGGCCATAAAGTGTGGACCCAAATAACAAACAGAGCCACTGAAACTGCAGACTGGGATATATATATGGGGACTAGCTTTGGGAGCACTTTATTTTTTCATGCGTCACGCTGTTGAGTCACATGTTAAAGGATGTAGGTCCCCTTAAAAAGAAGCACACTGCTTATTTTGAAGCAAATTCTTATCAAATGACTATGCTTCAAAACATTTCTTAATTTCAATGTGAAGTGAAGTCATTTGAGTTTGAAGCATATGCCTTTGCTAAATTGTTGCCAAAAAAAAAAAAAAAAGCAACTTAATTTTTGCATTCACTGCTTATAAAACTGTTGATTCAAGATGTGATGGAAAGTTTAAGTCCTGACAGTAAAGCTGATTTCTTTTGGCCTGGAGTGACCTTCACTCATTATCATTAGTGAGTTTTCACTTTATAAAGCCAACGGTAAACTTGAATAATTGCTACATTTAGTCCAAATGAAGGTGGCAAACTAACCCGTGAGTTGTATCTATAATTTAAACCTAAATAAAAATCTTAATAACTTCAGGGCAAACCATTTAAAAGTAGAGGATACATGTTCGTGTGTATCACAGGATGTTAAAGTATCTGCAGAATATTATTTGGGGAGAACCCATCTCTCCACGTATAATTCTCAAGTTCATGGACTATATATACATGCACTAAATTTTCATCTACACACACTGTCTAAACTAAGCTTTAGCCTTTATGGGACAGTTTCCTCATTGGTTTTTCCCATCTTGGAGATAAAGTTTGTTTTCTTAACATTTTATTATTTTTCTTAATGGCTACTATGTCAATATGGAAAGAAACTCAAGCAGTATGAAAGGATATACCAGGAAGGTAAAGACTTCTTTCCATTCCCAACCCTCAGTGGCATTTTTCTCCCCCTGACAGTTACTGTTAGCATTTTTAATATACCATAAATGTATTCTCTGCATATTTGAGTGTGCATTTGAGTATGTATTTCTATACCTCTGCCACTCGCTGTCTTATTAACAAAAAGCATATTTGGGTCATAACAAGAAACAGAGGGTAACTCAAATTTGGAAAATTAGAGGACAGTTTCTCCAAATATATGGGTTTCACTATAGTGGAGCCACAAAGAGTTAGCGCAGTGATGCAGGACAGAAGCAGTGGAGCTCTTCTATCCCCTAGGCTCAAAGAAAGGAGGAAAGGGAGTGGTTACTTGAACTTAGAAGGAAGCACTCATTTAGGGGGGGAGCAGTGATGCAGCTCGTCTAAGGCAGGAAAGGGATTAACACACAGACCTCACTCTCCTTTCCTCTGATCCCACGCAGAGGTTCCCCACTGGCCAAATACAACCAGCAGCCAGAGGACCCAGGAGCCCAGTGAGGCAATCCATAGAGGTTAGTCTCCAAGGGCAAAGGATGGAACAGAGAAGAGTGGAGAGTGGCTCAGGATGGGCAACTGGAATCAATCTGCCATTCATGCTTGAGCCCCATGCTTTTTACAGTTAACAATATATGTTGGAGATCAGTCCGTGTATCAATACATATAGATCTCCCCTCTTCTTTTGAAGGAGGTAATCATTGCATGGATAAAATGTAATTTATTTAATTGGTCCTCTATTGCTAAACATTTAGATTGATATCCTGTCTTTTGTGAACACAAACACTGCAACAAATATGTTTGTACATATGTCTTCATGTACATGTGTGCTATATCTGTTGTCTAAATTCCTAAAGTAGAATTGCTTCCTCATTAATTTAGGGTATCAAAGTAGATTTTTGGTGCTTATTTCTCCAAATAGCAAAAAAAAATTATTGTCATATTTGGGCATAAAGTTGTCAAAAATGTGTTTTGAGTCTTTATTGCCCCCAAACTTAAATTCCTTATTGCCTAAAAATCCAAATTCTTTTTGATTTGCAGAATTGTAGATAGGGTAGAAGTTAAGAACATGTACTCAGGAACTAGTGAGCCTGTGTGGGAATTCTGGTTGTGATGCATGACCTTGGGCGAGTTTTACCAGCTCTGATTGATCTATTAGGCAATACTTGCATGCCTTCTAGAAAATTAGCTAGGATCTACTCTTAGATCTTCACATATAATCATTCAGTGACTGTCCCGTGGACTTTTTCAAGCTCCAACATGTCTTTCTTACAAAGGCATGATGACCACATTGCAAAAAAGTGTTCCTGGTTCAGATGACTTGTGATATGGGCCAGAGAAATGATAATGGTTTACTTTTTCCTGACCATACTGAATACTGTAGGCATCTCATTTGCTATGGTTCTCTATTATCAATAACTGACACTGAAGAAGTGAGAGCTCAAAGGCTGGTATTAGTGTCCTCATTTACTCTGAATTTCTCATCATTTTCTATTAGGTTGACTAGGTTGACTAAGGACCTAGAAAATGGTTAGTAACAATTATGATGAAATCAACCCTCCACAGGATTGTTATTTTGATTTTCCAGATGGACTCATCAATTGAAACAATAATTCTGTTGTAGAACCAACATAACAAGAATATCAGAAATACAAAGAAGAAAAACAAATATGTCTTCACCTTAACAAGTAACCTGTTTTTATTTTTTGGTATTATTTTCCTATTCCTGTCCATAGGTACATATCCTTTGTAATAGATAAAATCTTATTGAAAGTAACACTTTCATCATGATTTGGATTTCTCATAAGTTTATTCTCTAAAGACAACTTGGCCTTTCAAGGTTTAAAAAAATAGTTCCCCCCCCACCCCGAGAAGGGTATAGGTAGATTGATTTATATGATTATTAGATTTTGAATCACTAGGTACCAAGTTAATTATTTTGTGCTCTTGTATAGATACATAATAATGTAGTTATCTTTGATTTCATTGTATTAGTCCAGAAAGATTGATAACTGAAGATACCTTCTCTGTCTCAGGCCTCAGTCATGAAGATTATAGGCCCAGGAGGTAGAGGACAGGTCAACCTGGAAGAAAGAGGCCAGTGATCAGCTTGGAGTCTCAAAACTGACCTCTTTAATTATGCAGAGCGAGAAAGTAATTTTCTAAATGCCTTTATCTCCCCATTTAACATATTCTAACCCAGCTTGGAAGATTCCCTTCTAGGGTATATGCTGCAATGCATAGCCCTAGCCTGTGGAAGGGTAGAAGAAAGATGTGACTTTTGTCCTAAGGGACTAGGTAGGTAAAAAGGATGAGCAAGAGACTAAGAACCTCACATACCTGAGTTATTGTTCTCTCCTCTCCTTACCCAGGACCCATCCCAATTCTTACCATGAGAAAAACTGAAATAAGAGTAATGCTGAAGTCAAGACTCTGGGGGTATACAGAGTTAAGATGTTAAGATTCTGTAACAGTTATTCTGGCTTATTTCTCTGGAAAGAATTTTTAGTTAGGAATATTCTTTTGGGGGTTCAATCAGGTAAATAATCAACTAACAAATCACTAACAGATCAGAACCCTAATTGGCTAGTGCTAGACAAATGCCCTTTTAAAATTCATAGTTCACTCTTGCTGGTTTTAATGTTAAAATAGCTTAATTAGTAGTTGGTGGAGGGGAGTAATTTACTATGACAAATAAAAAAAAAAAAGCACCAGGGAATTTAAGTTTTATTTATTTAAGTAATCTCTACACCCAACATGGGGCTCAAACTCATGACCCCAAGATCAAGAGTCGTATGCTCTTCTGACTGAACCACCAGTAGCTCCTCGTGCTACTTTCTCTAAAAACAGAATTAAATTATTTTCTTTCTTTAAAAAAATGCTGTGAGATTATTTCTTACGATGGTCTACAGATGTTTTCAAGCTTTTGTTTTAATTTTTATCACATCATTTCTAGTCTTTCCCTCAACCTTCACTGATAGTTAGCATTCTTAAAATTTTTCATGGCTATTTTTGACCCTTCACTCTTTGAATTTTTGGCCTATTTGAGGGACAGCCAATATGTTCATCTTATTGAGGCTCCCTATCTATGACCATGGAATAGCTCTTCATCTATTTAGATCTTCCTATAGGTCCTCAATTAGATCTTATCATTTTCTCTGTAGGAATTTGCATATTTGAATAATTTATTTACAGTGTACTTATGTTGCTAGAAAATTTATAATGTTTCTCATTTTTATTTTTTAAGATTTTCTTTATTTGACAGAGAGAGAGCACAAGTAGGCAGAGCGTCAGGCAGAGGGAGAGGGAGAAGCAGGCTCTCCACTGAGCAGGGAGCCTGACGTGGGGCTCAATCCCAGAACCCTGGGATCATGACCTGAGCCGAAGGTAGATGCTTAACCGACTGAGCCACCCAGGTGCCCCATGTTTCTCATTTTTAAAAATCAAATGGGGTTGGGGCACAATTTTTAGACAGTAAAATGCACCCATCTTTTGTGTATAGTTTGAGGAGTTTTGGCAAATATTTACATCCATGTAATTACCACTCCAAGCAAGATACAGACCAATTCCTCCAGGCTCATTTGTGATCAAAACTTAACACCAAATCACAGCCAGAGGCAAACACCTAGTCTTCTTATCACTTCAGATTTGTTTGCTCTAGATTTTCATAAAAATGGAATATTATATACACTCCTTTGTTTCTGGCTTCTTTGCTTAGTAAAATACTTTTAAATTTATCTTTGTTATTGGGTGTATGCGTAGCTTGTTCCTTTTTATTCCTGAGTAGTATTCATTGTAAAGATATACCATTATTTGTTTACCCATTTAACTGTTGATGGAAATTTGAAGCATTTCCAGTTTGGGGCTATTCAGAATAAAGTTGCTTACAAGTCTTGCCTACAAGACTTTTTGTGGACATCTGGCCCTAATTTTAAGTTCAGAGCAGGAGCATATAAACAATCATTAACGTGAAACAGACCTCAGTTCTGTTAATCATAACATCATAATGTGCCTTGGTATAGTTTTTTATTGTTTATTTTGCCCTAGGTTTATCGAGCTTTTTGGATCTCTGAATTTACAATTTTCAACAAAATTGGAAAATTTTCAGCCAAGTATTTCTTCTGCCTCTCCACTTTCTCCTCTTCAAGATCTCCAGTTACCCATATGTTAGACCTCTAAATTGTCCCACAGGTTATTGAGGCTTGGTTAAGTTTTTTCACCATCTTTTCTCTGTGCTTTAATTTGGATAATTTATATCCTATTTTTCAAGTGTACTGATGTTTTCTTTTAGAGTGTGTAATCTGCTGTTAAGCTCATCCAGTGAATTTTTCGCTTCAGTTATTTCATTTTTCAGATCTAGAAGTTTTTACTTACTCATTTCTTTAACAGGAGAAAATCAAATATAATTTTGTATGTATGGGGCATCCGCACAGACATGAAATTCCAACGACAGTCAGGCAACATGAGGCTTATATGACATCCTGAGCTAAGGAGAGGGGTAGGGGTCTGAGGAATACAAAGGGGAAGAAGACCATTAGCAGGAAGGTGAGAGATGTTTGCAAAGCACAGGTTTCCCTGTTATACGGATAGTTTCTTAAAGAGAAATCTCTGTTAATAGATCTTTTCCTGGGTGACACAGGGTCTCCTTTCCAATGTAAATTTAGGTAGATGAGGAGGAGCTTTTCCTGAATCTGCTTGGTTTTGATTGCTTTTTAAAGATTTTTATTTATTTGAGAGAGACAGAAACAGACAGAGAGATTGGGGGGGGCAGGGAGAGAAACAGAGGGAGAGAGACAAGCAGACTCTGAGCTAAGTGCAGAGCCTGATGCGGGGCTCAGTGCCAGGACTCCCCAGATCATGATCTGAGCTGAAACCAAGAGTTGGACACCCAACCAATTGAGCCACCCAGGCGCCCCTTGATTGCTTTTAACTCAAAATAATCTTCATGCCAAAGCGGCCCATCATGGAGCAGCCTGCCCTTGGCCCCTACAGTTCCCTCCTCTAAAACTTCCCTGTAGTTTCATACATTAAAAGCTGAGTTGGTAGATCGTTCTGTTTGTTTAACCAGTCTTTTAGCCCTGCCAATAGGGAAATTTCTACTCTACTTGTTTTTTTAAAAAATATCTTTTATCTTCATATTATGTTCATGTTTTCCTTTAAATCCTTGAATATATGTACAATAGCTGTTTTTAAGTCATTTTGCTAATTCTATCATCTCTGTCATTTTTGGATTGTTAAATTGAATTCATGTTCTCCTTGTTTTGTGACATACTCTTCATGTCTAGCATTTTTTTTAATTGAGTGCTAGATATTGTAAATGTTACACTGTTGAGCATCTGGATTTTATTGTTTTTCTTTAAAGAATATATATATATTTTGGCAAGTTATTTGTAGACCATTGTGATCCTCTTAAGTCTTGTTTTTAAGCTTTGTTAGGGTAGCTCTAGAGTATTTTTTACTCTAAGGCTAATTCAACCTTACTGGTAAAGAATAATCCTTCTGGGATCTCTAATGAATGCACTGGGAGTTCAAAAAGGTCTCTCCATTCTGACTGTTCAGAATTCAGTTGTCTCCCAGCCCTTTGTGATTTCTGGGAATTTTTCAGCTTATAGCTTCCTGGTATTCTTAGGTTATTCTTTACCTAGCCTTGTAAATTCTTACTCTGTAAATATAAACAGATTGGTATTTAGCCAAAGACTCAGGAGGACTTATATGCAGATATCTAGAATTTCATTCTGTTAGTATGGTGAAATACATTAATAGATTTTCAAATGTTAATTCATGCCTGCATTTTGAGATAAACTCAAGTAGTTCATAGTATCTTTTCTCTCTTGCATTTAGTTTGCTACAGTTTTGTTCAGGATTTTTCCATCTATGTTAATCAGTGACACAGACTTATAAATTTCCCTTATCATACTCTTATCTACTTTTGGTACTAAAGTGATATTAGACTTATAAGCTGGAGCACTTTTTCTCTTGTGTAGGAGAAGGGTTATGTCTTTCTTTGGTAAAACTGTCTGAACTTGTTTTTCTGTGTAAGCAAATTTTAAAGAGCTAGTTCAATTTCTTTAACTTCCAAATTTATGACTCTTTAAAATACTTTTGTGTGTGTATGCATATAAATATATACATATATATTTTTTTCAGTAGGCTCTGTGCTCAATGTGGGACTTGAACTCATGACCCTGAGATCAAGAGTCGTATGCTCCACAAACTGAGCCATTCAGATGCCCCCTTCTTAATATACTTTTTTTTTAAAGAGAGACAGTGTGCACGAGCATGCAAGCAGGGAAGGGACAGAGGGAGAGGGAGATCCCAAGCAGACTCTCCGCTGAGTGTGGAGCCCCAACGTGGGGCTTGATCTCATGACCCTGAGATTATGATCTGAGCTGAAATCAAGAGTCAGATGCTTAACTGACTGAGCCATCCAGGCACCCTCTTTAATATACTTTTAAATAGAGGTACAACATATACAGGGAAGAGCATCAAACTTAAGTGTACAATCTGGTAATTTTTTATTTATGTGTACATATATAACACATGATATATACAAATATTTGTGTGTATGTATATGTGTGTGTGTGAATAGAGAGAGAGAGAGAGAGAAATGTTCTGCCATCCAGAACTTAGAACATTTCTACTACTTAGAAGTTTGTTTCTTTGCATGGTCTCTCAGTTAATACCTTACCCCAGAAGTAAGTATTATTCCAGTTTCTATTTCCATGGAGTAGTTTCCCTATTCTTGAAATTCTTATAAAGCTAATAACATAGTTATTATATATATATATTTTATATTTGGCCTCTTTTACTTAACATATGAGATTTATCGATGTTGTTCTGTACACCAGCAATTCATTCTTTTTATTGCTCTATAATATTCCATTGTATAAATATAACACAATTCATCCATTCTCTTGTTGATGGACATTTGGTTTGTTTCATGTTTGGAGTGGTTATGAATAAAGCTGCCACAAGCATTCTTATATACACCTTATAGTAAATATATGCACTCATTTCTCTTAGGCATATACTTAGGAGTGGAGTTGTTGAGTCATAGGGGAGACATATGCATAACTTTAGTAGGTACTGCCAAATAGTTTTCAAGATGGTTTTAACAGCTTATACTCCCACGAGCAATATATGAGAGTAACAATGCCTCCAAATCCTTGTAAACCATCGTAATGTCAATCTTTAATATTAACCATTTTTGGAGTATATATTAGTATCTTACTCTGGTTTTGCATTTTCATGATTAGTAATGATGTCAGGTACATTTTTATACTCTTATTGTTCATTTGAATATCCCTTTTTTGAAGTATTTCTTTATGTATAGTTTTTTTGGTTACTGGTTTCCAACTAAACATTAGAGAACTTTTTAAATGACTATCTTGTAATATTAATGGAAGATTACTTTATGACATTCTTTGGTAAATGTATTTATAAATTATGTGGCCTAATTGTTGGGTGGTTCAAATCTTTTACATCCTAATTGTTTTTTCTTTTAAATTATTTTTTTTCTTGGGGCGCCTGGGTGGCTCAATCGTTAAGCCTCTGCCTTCGGCTCAAGTCATGATCCCAGGGTCCTGGGATCGAGCCCTGCATCGGGCTCCCTGCTCAGCGGGAGGCCTACTTCTCCCTCTGCCACACCCCTTGCTTGTGTTCCCTTCTCTCACTGTCTCTCTCTGTCAAATAAATAAATAAAATCTTAAAAAAAATTTTTTTTTCTTAATCTATCAATTACTGAGAGAAGTGCATTGAAATCTTCTGTTTATGAATTTGTCAGTTTCTTTTTGTAATTCAGTCCATATTTTCTTTATATAATTTGAGGATATTTGTTAAGTGAATACATGTTTGGAATAGTTCTACCTTCCTGATGAATTTTTCTTTTCATCATTATTTGGTCATCTTTATTCCTAATAATGCTTTTATATTTGGTGTTACTATAGATATATTCACTCACTTTACTTTGGCTAGTATTTGCATGGTATATCTTTTCATCTTTGTATTCCTAACGTTGCTAGGCCCCTGTGTTTTAAACATTCCACTTGTAAACAGCTTAGAGTTTTCAATTGTTTTAATTAATCTGTAGATTAGTCTTTTACCTGGACAGTTTAATAGGATTTCTGAACACGTTTAGGTAGCTTTTTGTAAGTTAAAACCCTAGAAGGAAACACATGGCACTGTAGTGGGTTAAGGGAAATTTAATAAAAGACCATATACAAAGTTGTGGTCAGGGTATGGAGAAACCAAAAAGAAAGGACTCCAGATCTAGTCATGACAGACTCCATTTTTACTGTAAGGAATGAAGGAATGAGAGGGAGAACTGATTATTGGAACCTAGAGACAGAGAAGGCTACATGTAGAGTGACCTTACAAGAACTGAAACCGCTGGTTGAGGAATTCACCCAGCCTGATGGAACCCTGCAGTGGGAAAAAGGGGAACTAAACACCTGATCTTCTCCTTCTACTTTCTGATTTTCTGCTATTCCTCCCCTTTGGCTCGACCCCAACAAAACCTAAAGAGCAAGGAAGTCTCTGGATTTTGCCCACAGAACTCAATCTCTCAGGGTCCAGAGCAGGGTAGAAAAGGATAGACCTACCTATCCACCTACCTATCAAAACAGAGTGAGAGCATGCACCTGAGAGCAAGAGCATGTGAGCACATATCTGGAAAGCCAAAAAAGATATTCAGCACACGTTTCTACTCTAATTTGTGTTTTCTACTTCCTGCTTTTAAAATTTTGCTTTACTTAGGTATAACTGGCATACAATAAACTGCACATAAAATACATACTATGACAAATTTGGATATATGTATACACCCATGAAACCATCACCACGAAGATGATAATAAACATAATCCATCACCTTCAATGAGATTTCTCATTCCCTTTTGTAATCCCTCTTCATTTCCCCCTTCCTCTGTCCCTAGGCAACTACTGACCTGTTTTTTGTCACAATAGTTAAGTTTGAATTTTCTAGAATTTTATATAAATGGAATCATACTGTACGCAATCTTTTTTGTCCCATTTTTCATTCAGCATAATTATTTTGATATTCCTTCATGTTGTTGTGTGTTTCAATGGTTATTTTTAACTGCTGAGTAGTATTCTTTTGTGCAGATATACCAGAATTTGTTTATCTATTCACCTGTTGATGGCCATTTTGGTTGTTTCCAGTTTTGGGCTATTACAAATAAAACCAAGAACATTTGCTTACAAGTCTTTGTATGAATATATGCATTTATCGCTCTTGTTTAAATACCTAGGAGTAGAGCTGGATCATATGGTAGTTGTATGTTTAATTTTTAAGTAACTGCCAAGTTCCCACCAGCAGTGAAGGAGAGTTCTCATTCCTCCACAATCTCACTTACCTGGTGTGGTCCATCTTTTTTAATTTTAGTCATTTTAATAGGGGGCAATAGTATTTCATGTGATTTTGATTTGCATTTCACTAATGTCTAGTAATATTGAGTATCTTTTCAAGTATTTGCTTACAATTCATGTATTTTCTTTGGTGAGGGGTCTATTCAAATTTTTTGCCCATTTTCAAACTTTGATTGTTTTCTTATTATTGATGTATAAGAGCTCTTTATAGTTTATGGACATGGCAGAAGATATGAGACTTACAAATATTTTCTTTTAGACCCTGATTATCTTAACAGTGTCTTTCCAAGAACAGGAGTTTATAATTTCTATGAAATTCAATTTTTCAACTTCTTTTATGGACCATGATTTTGGTGTCCAAGTAAGAAATTATTGCCTAATGCAAGGTTAGAAATTTTGTCGATTTTCTCAAGAAATTTCATGGTTTCAGATTTTACATTTAGGTTTATGATCTTGAGTTAATTTTTTATATGATGCAAGGCATGGATTGGATTTCTATTTTTGATTATGGATATAAATTGCCCCAGCATCATCTGTTGAAAAGCTTATCTTCTCTCCAATGAACTGCCTGTGCACCTTTGTTAAAAATGTGCACTAATTCTGATCTCTATGCTGTTCCATTGATTTGTCTATTTTGATGGAAATACCACATTTTCTTGAATACTATAACTTTATAAGTGTTAGTCCTTCAACTTTGTTTCTCTTTTTAAAAGTTGTTTTAGCTAGGTCTTGCTTTTAAGATTTGTTACTGGGAACAGAGCAGTGCTTAGTCTAGGGAGAATGATTCCCCACTAATAACGAAAGATCCTTCCAAAAAAAAAAAATCTGTGAAACACATAATTAATTTTGCATCACCAATCTGGCTGTTGGATACA
Organism: Leptonychotes weddellii; assembly: GCF_054177405.1. Classification (NCBI taxonomy): domain Eukaryota; kingdom Metazoa; phylum Chordata; class Mammalia; order Carnivora; family Phocidae; genus Leptonychotes; species Leptonychotes weddellii. The sequence continues at coordinate 70,535,824 of NC_138377.1, read as the reverse complement.
GATACTATTTCTAGCCCTGTATGAGTGCCTGGTACCATTCCCTCTAATCATTTTTGGATGATCCTTTTCCTATAGCCTCGCCTAGTTTCCTCACACAATGCATTGATTAGTATTTTGCTGAAAACCCAGGGGCACCCTCTGTTCATCTCCAGAGTTCTCTCTCAAAACCACTCTCAGTTCTGTGGGAGTTTGTCCTGTGAACTCTAGCTCCCTCAGTCTCCTCAGACTCTCATCTCCACCTCAACTCAGGGAGTCTGCTGGGCTCTACCTGAGCTCCACCTCCTTGTACGATGGCTTGGAAACCCTCTCAGGCAATAAGATGGATCAAGATTAAGATTCATATCACTTGTTGTCCATTTCTCAGAGACCACTGACCTTCACTGCCTGATACACAGTGACTTGAAAACCATTGTTCCATTTGTTTACTTGTTTGCTTAGGTCTTTCAGTCAGGAGGGTAAACCCAGTCCCTGGTACTTTATTTTGGATGGAAACAGAAATCCTCCTACCCTGTTTATTTTTATCTTTTTTCTACCCTTTTATTGGGTTGATTGAGTTTTTATTCAATAGTTTCTTCCCTCTACCAATTTGGAAGTAGTAGGCTTATTTCTAGTTTTTTTTAGGTGTTTACCTTCAAAATTTTAACATGAATGCATGAATTGAATAGTTCTAAGATTAATCATCTTTACCTTCATCTGAGACAGATTTAATAAAACTTTAATTCCTCCCATTTTGCCAATTATTGTTTAATATTTTAGTTATACCTTTTTATTGTCACCCCAAAGTAATCATTGTTACTATCATTGTATCTGGTTGACCCTTTAGAATTGCCCACATATTAATTTCTTTGCTTACCATTTCTTCTTGCACCCACTTATTCCTTCTATGTTCAATTTCCAGTGGGGTTGTGCTAATAATAAATTCTGTTTTATATTTTCTAAAAAAATTTTTTATCTTTATTGAATAATTGTTATCCAGGTATATTTATGGTAATTTATTCTGCTTGGGATTCATTGTGATTCCTGAAATTGATTCTTCAATTCTGGGATATTCTTTTGATACTACCACTTTAAATACTGTTCCTGTCATATATTCTGTATTTGTTCCATTAGGCAAGTTTCAGAACTTTTCATTTTGTCTTTCATGTCTCTTAATATCTTTTATATTTTCCAACTCCACATTTCTCTTCCCTTTGAATAATTCTTTCAGTTCTATTTTCTTTCTCTTCACATCTGCCTGGTATTTCTTGGAAATTCCTTTAAATCATTTTTTATTCCTTTTACATTTTAAAACAATTTCAAATACTTATTTTAAAGTATCTGTGTGATCACTTTCTTTTCTGAAGTTCTTGAGATCTGCTTCTGCTGTCTGTTTGGCTCCTGACTCCATCAAACAGTCACGGGAGATGGCTTCTTTTTGTGTTTTGTAATTTTGGATTGTCATCTCATGCTGGCTAGGGCTTTATCTGTGGCAACTACATCAAGAATTGAGGGTGTGTTTGTCCAGAGAGGTTTTGCATTTACTTCCTCCAGCTGGCCCAGTACTATCACCTACACAGAACTTTTTATATTATATTCTTGATAAGATACCCAGATCATGCATTATAAACTATGTATAATATATATTGTGTATATCTATGTCTAGTAAATAGAAATAGAAGTAAAACCTTTGCAAGGATAGGATTATAGACTACAAGTTGTCAAGGAAAATCTTTTTTACCCTCCCATCAACTGTACTTTGCTTAGTCTATTTGTGGCCAGTACCATACTATTTTAATTACTGTCAATTTATATTTTAATATTTTATATAATTAAGAAAGATCTTATCTCATTACTATCACAGATTCCATACTCATTTGAAAAAATAAGATTCCTTATCATCTTGCTGCCAACAGATATATTATTTTTTTTCCCCACAAATTACCTAGCCCTTCAGAATTTGAAGATTTATCCAGATTGGGGTCAGCTCACAGTTACCACTTGAATTTTTATTTCTCTCTTTATTTTTGGCCCTTTGGATATCCCTTACTTGTGAGTTTAGTCATTAGTTGAAAAGATGCGTGTAATTTTTTAAATGGGAAGGTATATTAATTAGCTAATGCTCTGCAACAAACAAAATTTCAGTGGCATTCAAAAATAGGCTTTTTTTCTGCCTCACATATCTGTAAGACTAGTGGACCTGTTCTGCTCTATGTGTCTCTCAGAGCATGTACTCATGGCTCTGGCAGTCATGTAAGAGGTTTTTATATTAATTTCTCTAATTAATGTGGTGTGTGTCCCATTTATTCAATTTTTAAAAAAGATTTTAGAGAGAGAGCATGCATGGATGGGGGGAGGGGCAGAGGGAAAGGGAGAGAAGGAAACCTCAAGTAGACTCCCCACTGAGAGCAGAGCCTGACTTGGGGATTGATCCCAGGACCCTGAGATCATGACCTGAGCCAAAATCAAGAGCCTGCCACTTAGCAGATGGAGCCATGCAGGCAACCCCCATTTATTGAATTCTTGGTATTTTTTCTACAAAACTGCCTTTTTGGAGGTCATGTATCTTTTTGATAAAAAAATAGGAAAAAAATAACATTTTTATCACATTAATAAAATATCAAAATTTCCATAGAAAAATTTAGTATGAAGAACTGCATAGAGTTTACTATCATTAAAACATAAATGTTGGGGCACCTGGGTGGCTCAGTCGTTAAGCGTCTGCCTTTGGCTCAGGTCATGATCCCAGAGTCCTGGGATCAGGCTCTGCATCGGGCTCCCGGCTCCGCGGAAAGCCTGCTTCTCCCTCTCCCACTCCCTCTGCTTGTGTTCCCTCTCCCGCTGTGTCTCTTTCTGTCAAATAAATAAATATTAAAAATATATACATAAATGTTGCTCTCAAACTTTGAGGTGCACCAGAATAACCAGAGAAGATGGTTAATTTTGGAGATTTCTAGGCCTCATTGCAGACCTATTGAATCAGAATCCTCAGAGATGAGGCACTAGAAGCTGTATTTTTAACAAGCCTCCCAAGAGGATTCTTCTAGAGGTGAAAGTTTAAGAACTATTAAAGCAGATTGATCTTGGCCAACATTTGCGTTAGCATAAATCTTTGATGTCTCTAATCTTCCTATTTTATACTCATTTTACTTTAAGCAGTGTTTTTTCCCAAGACTTATTAGGAAGATTACTAAATAATAAGCCTTTAAGGGAGTACTTACAATATTAGATTTAAAACAAAAATAATACAACTTTATTTCTAGTTGATGACTTGTAAAATGCTTCAGAAAATGGAGTTCAGATACTATTTAGGTCCTCGGGGCATCTGGATACATTTCATGCAATCATTATTCAGTATCTTGAATTGATCTGGTTGGTAACTAACCACTTTTTCTAATAGAATTCTTGAATTTCACTCTGGCCAATCCCGCCTTGTGTCCAACTATAAAAAGTCTGGTTAATGTGCTAATAATACCAGTGAGCTCTTTCTGTCTTTTCCTGACAAATTGCTTAGCACAATAAGAGCAGTTCCTTTTAGACTGGCAGCAAGAAATAGTGCTTTCTGTTCCTCAGTCCGATGGTTCATTTGGCTTATTATTTTAAATTGGGCATAATAAGCTTCCCAGGATGATTTTCGTTCAGCGTTGACTGGTCTCTGCATTGGCTGATTACACAAATTGACTGTATTGCCACTTGTTTCTGGTTCTTGAGGCTAGAAACTTGATTCAGGATTCCATGATGGAAAAGAATACTGCAATACTCTGGCTTACAAGAGACTTTCTTTGCTTGATTGCTAACATTAGAGGTAAACAAAGTTGCTGGAAATTCTTATGTTTTCTTCAGTGTTTTTTATTCCTTATATTAAATATTTTGATAATCAATACTTCTGTGCCCTTTGAATTCTTGACCTTTTTCTCTGCCTACCTAATTGTAAAATTCACCTATATTTTTTTGTTATTATTGTTTTATTTTTTAAGCAGACATGCTTTGAGCAGGCAAGTTTCCTTTTGCAAATCCTGGCTGACATCTGCCATTTAGCCTGAGATTTTCACACTTATTCTACACCATTGTTTATATTTTTAATGGCTTTGAAGTTATTTGAAATTTCTTTAGCTTCTGAGAATCAACGTTAGGCTTTGCTGCATCAAACTCAGGACATTTTGATTGTTTACCTTGCTCATTCATTTGTGTACATTTAACTATGCAGATCTCAGTTAAAAAACTGAGGGTTCAGTTGAGAGGAGGTTATGGAGATGTGTTTTCCTTTTCTTTGTCCCTTTCCTAAAAAAATTGTTTTCTATCATACTTAATTGGAACAATGTGTAGACACGGCACATACTTTTATTGCAGCAAATAATATATATGTCCTAATAGAAATAGCAGATTCCAATTATGTAAAGAGCAGGCTTACCTTGAATGTTTTCTGGTCCAGCTTCCATGGTATTTATGACACTTCATTGTGCTGTTCTTGACTCATGTGAGATAACTTCTACTAAGAAGAGCCATCTCAGTGGTGGATTTCAAGTTACTTAATCACACAGGTACCAGCAATTATTTTTATACCCAGCTATTTATAACTCTGGTTATTAATAACTTCTACAATATACCACTCATGAGTATCATTTTCAACTCTTGGAATGGTGCCCCTTTAGAAATTATTATTTTTTGGAATCTATTAGATAATTTCCCATAAAATGACTTACTTCTATCACTCCAACATTCATCTGTGGGAGAATATAATGGGAAACACTTCTGATTTTGCCTCCCAAGATAGCCAGTAACCATCCTTGGGGTGGGAGAAAAAGGGGTGAAGAGGCAAAATGTCTGGATTCACCTTGAAGACTGGCTTTTATGCATGAGGACCTCATTATCTGATTATTCATATCCAAGTCCTGAAGTTATCAGGCAATGGTTAGGGAAAAGTTTTATTATCCATTACTGAACTAGCCACTTATACAATTAATCCCCATCCAACCATCTTTCCTGGCTTAGCAGAACATTTATTTGGGCCCTGGTCAGTCTCTCACTATCAAATATAAAAAGCCAACATTATGATGCAATAGAATATAAATAAATTGCAAAGAAAAATTATGTATCTTTCAAAAGATGAAGAGTTGTATGAAATCGATGAAAGTAATATTGGTGAACTGCATAAATCACATTTTAAGCCACTAGTCAACATACAAGGATTTGGTAGAGTTCAGTTAACAACTAGAGAGGAGAAATCAAGGAGGAGGAGGATACTAAACAGAGAATGTGAGTATCCAAGGCTTTGAGGGAGACCTTTAGAAAAACCAAGTTGAAAAAAATTTCAGGTATTTTCCAAGTGATAATATTGTGCTTCTGAAGTGAAATGTGAAATGATGGGTGTGTCATGCTGTCTTACAATGTTGTTGGGAAAATTACAGCCACCACCAAAAAACTGGTCCTTGATTCATTCCCCTTGATTCTAGGAAGTACTGCATTGAATTATAATATATTGTTTTTTATAAAATAAAATGCATTTGCTTTCATAATTTTTCCTTTCATTTTTAAGAGTCCTAAGCAAATCTTTTGGAACTATTTACTATCAAATTATGGTTCTATTTCCAGTGGGTTAGCTGGGAAATGCCTTTTGCTTGCATCAGTTAGCCCCAGGAGATGACGACTTCTTGTGCAATGAAGCCATCTACTTCCTCTTCTCCTTCAAACTTTCTCCAACCTTCTTCTGCTTCCTTGCAATCTCTACCTCTGTGCTTGTTATATTTAAATTTTCTTCCTTCCTATCCATTATCTCTTCTCTTTTGGAGAGGCTCCAGCTCCTAGAAAATCGAGCGGGTGTAGTCGGTCCCCTGAAATGCTTGTTGACCTGCTGACTTCTTTGCAATTTTACTTTGTTAGAAAACCTAGAAAAATGCATCTATACATCCACCCCTCCCTCCTTATTTCTGACAACTTCAAATAAGTAATTATAGCCTGTACAGGCTACTTAATTTTTAATTAACCTTCTTGTGGAAGAGAAAAATTGCC
>NC_138377.1:70522077-70529339 GCF_054177405.1 Leptonychotes weddellii | reverse complement strand
TATATAACTCTCAGGTTTACTATATGGATCAGTGTTTCTCAACTATACTTTAGAGAACCATGAGGGGAGCTTTAAATCCTGATGTGCAGGCCCTATCTGGAACAGAATCTTTGGGGTGGGAACCAGCATTAGTATTTATAAAGTTCGCTTAGCGATTCCAGTGCCAAACTCGAAAACCATTGTTTTACATGTTGTCACTTCTGCGTACTTCCCTCAAGGTAGATTCTTCATGGTTTGGAGGTCTCAAATAGTCCTTTTAATTTTCTACAGCAGACATGAATGCAAGTTATTCAGTTTGAATGGGGAGACTCAAAATTGTCCCGGAGGGACCCCTGGAGGGTTGGGTGAAGGCTTTTTGCACATACACAATTCTCAGACAGACCTGCCACAACTTCTCTTCCCCTTTAGGATACCTGACATTGTTTTAATGCAGACGGCAGCTCTCTCAAGGGGCTGGGAGATTGAAGGAGTCCTCCCTCACGTGGCTGTCCTCTTTTTCCTCTTATGGTTGTTGTCAGGCTCACTTCTTGAGGGGTCAAGGACTAAATACCTCTCTGGTCTTCTTTTCCCCCCACCCTCACTCTTTGGAGGAGAGGCAGCACAAAACATTCTAGAAACACTACTACCACGCTCTCTCCCCCCCACCCCCGCAACCATGGTCAAATAGGAGCCCAGAAAACAAATTAGATAGACAAAAACTCCTTCCCTGGCAAGAAGCCTACATTTTACACTGTGCACATTGCAAAAAGAACATTGGCTAGGATGTAATGTAAACATTGACTTACAAGCTTTGGTGTGTTCCGTGTTTGTGTTGTGCAAGTAGCTTGTTGAAACTGAAGGGGAAAGAGATTTATCATCTTACTTACGGAAGTCAGGCAACGTTCTGTGGAGGAAGGGGGATTTTTAGGAGCTAAGTGGGGGAGAAAGCGGGTATTTGGTCTTAGTAAGCAGAGAAATGAAACAAGAGTGTACCATTTAAAGAGATTAATCTACCCAGGAAAGCCAACTTACTGTATTAAGTAATGGTCTCGAGGTGTAACTAAGTTTTCTGCCCCTACTCAGCCAAAGACAGCTGCAAACTCTTCTATGTATATTCATTTAAATATTTGACATTATGATAAACATAGCTACCATTATGTGCTTAGTACATATAAAACGATTTATTTCTTGCGACAATTCCCTGTGACAGGGACGTTATCATACCCACTTTACAGATGAGGCATTGAGAAATTGTGCAACTCGCACAAGGTTGCACAAACTGCAGCTGAGACCATCTGGCTCTGGATTCCACGTGCCTTAAAGTGACTTTGGGGGCGCCTGGGTGGCTCAGTCAGTTAAGCGTCTGCCTTCGGCTCAGGTTATGATCCCAGGGACCTGGGATCGAGTCCCGCATCGGGCTCCCTGCTCAGCGGGGAGTCTGCTTCTCCCTCTCCTCCCTGCTCATGCTCTCTCGCTATCTTTCTCTCTCAAATAAATAAAATCTTTAAAAAAAAGGTGACTTTGTTCTGTGTTATTCCATTTGGTCTAATTGCTGAAATTGCTCTTTTACATTCTTGCAACTGAGAAAATCTTATAGATTGATTATTTTAATTCTACTGGGTTCATTTGAGATGAATGATAATTGTTAGTGCCATCTAGTGATGTTTATTTTACTGATCTAATAAATGGAAAATTTCTGGCAGGACATTGGAATGTAAGTTAATTGATTTATTCATAAGTATTTATTTTCCTGGAGTGGAAATTACATTTAGTTATTTAATAACTATTCTTTCTTTGATAAAGATGGGAGAAGTAAAATAATTCCAATTTTTTTAAAGTTTCTATAATTGCTAAATCAAACTCATTTGGAAATTTGATAAGGAGGGAATTTTATGAATAATAGAGTAGATTATAATAGCTTGAAGAAGTTTAGAAGTTGTATAAATTGCAGACCCTTTCCTGAAAGGCATCTTACAACATGAAGTGAGGGTAACTTTCCTAGAACTGGTTCAATAGCCTCCTCAAATTGTGTCGTATATCACAGTTACAGTTGAGGGCAATATCCTAGAAATCCAGAATTTAAAGATCTATAGTACCTGCCCTTAGTAGGCATACAATAAATACTTGCTGAATAGATATAACAGAGTGAATTCAAATTGCTGGCAACAAGACAGAGGAAACAGGTTCTAACTTCTGGCTTTTGGAACATTTTTTATTTCCCATTTTTTTTTTTATTTTCCCTAAAGTGCGTATTGCTAACATCACCAATAAATTAAAGAATGGGTCAGCTTCAGCTACATGACATTTCAGATGACAGATTATCTTGAAAGAAGACAGTAACCACATTTCTTCGGACTTCCACAAGCCATGTACTCAACTTATGTTCTGAGGTCCTGTTTCGAGCATTGGTGTTGGTCTTTTCCTGGAAATCCCCCCCCTTTTTAAAACAAACAAACAAACCAACCAAAAGCTTGATTCTCATTCTTTAGTTGTGTAAAATACATTGTCCATGTTCAATCTCATTAAAGAGAACACATAAACTTGGGAAATTTTACCAAGTCACCTACGATGAGTTCCTTTTGTTTTCAATCATGTCCTTTTTAGGAAAAATAAGTAATTCTACCCAAATCCTGTCTCTCCTGTCCTTTCTAGGTCCCCGTGCAGGTGGCTGAGCACCTCCGGAGGCTGAACGCTCACTTCCCCACCCCAGGCTCGCACTGCCAATGTGGAAATACACGCAGATGCTCACCAGCGCCCAGCCTCTCTTCACCTCCACATGTTCGCTCTTCCATGCGATGTTTTACATCCATGTTCTTCTTCGAGTGGAGATTGGCCCAGAGGAGACAAAACAGATGTAACAAGCCAAAACCCAAACTGGCCATCAGGCGTCCCTGTCAGCATCTCTAAGCTGGTGGATAACACCAGGGAAACCAGAGGTGACAATTTTGTGCTCCGGTTTCTGCCCTGTCATGATGCAGAGAATCATATTTGCCTGGCAAGTGGTTGGTGAACTTCAGGTACACATTACTGTCAATAATGGCCACAGGACTGTCTGGTTTTAACCCAGTCTCTTGTTGAATCGGAAGCAAAACCCAAGAAGGGGAGCGATGACTTTGTCTCAAAAGGGGAGCTTAGGTTGAACAGCTGAATTTCCATGCCTGGAATGAAGACCACTCAGAACCTGTCTTTGCCTGAGCTTTCGGTTGGGGCAAAGAGTGCCCCGGAGTTCTAATTTTCAGTCTGTGTTTCAAAGGTAATGTCTAGAAATCAATTTTCTGCTTGTCCTCTTGTTTAGTCAAGGGGAGAAATTTGCTACTTATGAAGGCTTGAGGGCCTGACACCACTTCAAGAGAGCTCTCCAGGATCACAGATTAAGGTATCTTCTGCGTCAGCTTGCCCTCCCCACACCGCAGAAAGCCTCAACTTTGACCTAGAGGGAATTTCCTTTCTAGAGGAGAGCAAGGAAATTCCGTTTCCATGTTAACAGAGGGAGGTCTCCCCCTGTCACTGTCTGCCACTGTTAGCTCTGTGGGCTCTGGGAGCCCAATTATGTGCGGAGGCATTAAAAAGGGAGCTGGTGTTCAGACTGGCGTGCAGAAGACACGGACACAGATCCTGTCAACAAATAATGGAAGGTGCTGGTGTGTTGGCATACACATCTGTGGTTTGCAAGATTACCTTTCAAAGTGGACTTACTGTACAGCTGGAAAGGAGTGGAGGCCCCTATTTCCCTACCTTTCCTGCTTGGATGGTCTGGATGCCATCGACACAGGCAGTGGAGAAAATAACAGCAGGGTTCACTGTTCATGCAAGTGTAATAATAGTCTTTAACAGAAGAAGAGTAATTACCTTTGTCTAGTTTTCCCTGCTGTAAAACATAATAAAATAGAGGGCCAGTGTCTACTGTGATATGCCCATGCCGCTCTTCCGAAATGCACACCAAGGACTCTGAAACACCCTTTGCTCACAAGCTAAATTCACATCTTAATTTTGAAAACTCCGTTACCGTTGGGTAGATTCCCCGAGGGCATTTGACAGCTCTCAGGCCAGCGCTATTAGGCGAGAAATCTCAAAGCCATCGGAGATTTACAGCCTGGGAGATCATAGAGCATGAGTGGGTGCCGTCCCATCCCCCATCGATTCTCCAGCATCACGATGACAGGACGTATCTGTGTAGCAGAAGGAAGAGCTCGAGAGGGGTGGCTTCATCTGGAAATAGAAGCCCCTGTGAGCAGCCGGAAGCAGTGGTGCTGAAAAGCAATTGCTGGTGTCAAGAACTTTCTTAGCTAAGCAGTGCAGCTGGTGGCAATAAATAGCATTCTAATAAAGGAGGATGTTCAGCCCATGACATAAGTGCACACTGTTTCAACTACCAAACATAATTGATGAGACTGCATATGTCTGAAATGGGTTCTCCCCCTATACATTTATAAATAAAAATGCAAAGATTTCAATAGGAAGAAAAGATCTGCATTTTAAATCAAAGTAAAATGGGAAGATCAATGAGAAGTGCACTGTTTTTTTAAGTACACCATGATACATAACATTTTACAGGATGCTTCGGGTGTCACACTGCACAATTACTTTCATTCCTAAAAAAGATGGATGCTGTTTTCTAGGATAGTGAATGCCGTATTTATGACAAGAGATCTCATTGTGCCCCGCCTCTTCCAGAAGCAGCAAAAAGGCAAATGCTTACGTTGAGTACCTTGGACCTCCCTTTCAAAGATAGGAGCACATGTTCTTACATAAGCCATTAATGAAATCCAGTCAATTTCACCTAATCCTTAAAATGGTTCTGAAGGAACGGTTGAAAATGATGAACCAGAAAAGCCACGTGTACTATTAGCAAGGCTTAAACACCGGGGCTCATCTGACCTCTTAACTCATTGACTCTGCATGAGTAAATAAGTTATTAGTTTTGACATAACCAGTGGTTTATTTTACCATCTACTGCTGTTCTTTGTTACATGTTCTATTCATACCACATGTTATTGCTCTTTATAATTACTGTGGAACATAGCAATTGCACAGACTGTATCATATCCCACTGGGATAAACATTGTGGATGAGGGACCAGAAGAACTTGCCTTTGACTTAAAGTTTATTCCTACTGCTTTCTTTACATGAGAAAGATTTTTCACTGATGCCATTCACAAAACTAACTCTTATGTTTTAAGGACTATGGAGCCACTTTGAATAGCACTTTATCCAGGAACTCCAAATGCCAATTTGTTTTCTACTGTGAGGTGTGTGTTCAAGCTTATGAAATGAATAGCTGGTTAATCTTTGAAGCTATTATACTCAAGATAAAAATCTACTGAACCTGAAAGCGAAATACAGCATTCACACTGCTATCCTTTGAAATTCATTTTTCCCTACTGTGCCTGTGTAACTGTTTGTTAATATCATATTTTGCTTTAAAGAGTGAGAGTATGGTAACCTCAGATGTCAACGAGCACCAGTATTTTCCTTATTATTTTGCGGACTCTGAAACTCATTACTTAGGGATAGAGAAGCCGAATTTCTAGTCTCTTCGGGATGAAAACATTAAAAATTAGTAGCTACAGCAGAAAGGCAGGGGCTAAGTGGGTATTATTTTTATGTGTTTTAATTGCAGGTTTGAACCCAGCCTATGGGCAGAGAAATTTCAAAGCACGATTATTGTAGAGTCAAGAAGGATGAGGAAATAATGTGAAAACTTTGGCAAGTTCTACTTGGTCAAGAGAAAAATCCTTTAGGTAATCAAAAGGTGCAGCGCTACCAGCAGGATTTTGCTTCACCGTGTCCCCTAAACTGTTAAGAACCAGATGGCTTCAGAGAAATTATATATGAAACTGATAAAGATTTGAATCCAGTGGTTTCTGGGGAATTCTAGGCAGATGCCATCAGGATGCGCATAAAAAGTTAAACAGCAGTAATGAATTCCCTTAAAGGTCTCTTAAAACGCATATGGATTCTGAAAGTCCATATTTTGATTTTGTGTGTGCGGCTGATAGCTCCACTATCAAAACAGGGGAATGGAGTTACTCAAGATTTTAAATCACTTGCACACATATTCTTTCTCTAAGTCAGCAACAGAGAAAATACGAAAGTTTATCTTACTTTTCAAGAAAGCATAGATGGGCATATGGTGAACATTAGTTATCTGAAAAAAAAAATCAGTTTTGGTCAGGACTGAATACTGCCTCTTTTATTCTGAAATCAGCTCAGGACTGAACTGACTTGCCACGCATGCATGACATTAAAGGAAATAGTGACAAACATATTCTCCGTTACGACTCCCCACATGGGGGTGAGAACACACCTTTGTGGTTGATTGTGAATGGGACTTGGTCCCTTGTAGCTACAGTAGGGGAGTTAGGTACCACTCTGATCCTCACAGAGAATCCCACCATGCGAATTGAGGTTTTAGAATCATCTGAAGTTCCTTTTGAAAATAGAACTTAGTGGCGGTTTTCTCAACCTGTCGCCTTTCATCAGGAATCTTCAGTTTTCTCACTTTTAACAGAGAAATGTGGGTCTTTCTACTGCTAATGGAGTTCTTGTGGTGTGTAGGACGTAACAATGGGACATTCTGAAGAACATATACACCTAATGACAATGATTTCCAAGTCTGGATTGTCAAGCCCAACCTCTCTCTTGAGTCTGGATGCATGTTTTTATCTGTCCACTGGCTCTCAGCTTGACGTATATTCAGCACTGACCCTTTCCAAGAGGAGAAATTTCTTTCTGTTCAATGTGCCACGGAAGCGGAGTTCTCATTTTCTTATTTTCACCCTTTGGACGTTGTGGATCTTGCACCGAAACTCTTCTCTTTGCTCTGGCCATTAAGAAACTCCAAGCCAAATCTGCCTCATATCAAGTCATTATATAAATCATATAGTATGCACTTAAAGTACTCCTTTTTGTCTAGATTAACATTTCTGTTCATCTCCATTTCCCATTTATTTATTTTTAACCTGTTGTAACATCTCTACCCCCTGCAAAAGCACTCCCAAATGCATTTATACAAGGAGGAGGAGCATGAATAAATAAGCTAAATTTTAAATATCCTCTTCTTCCCCATAGCCTCTTCTACCCTTAATGCTGTCAAGTGGTGACGGAGTTTTCCCTTTTTCCCCAGCCACTACTTCTATTCATTCTCTCTGTTATCATCCCTGGAAGCCACTCCACCCTTTTCTCGTTTGACTGCCATTGCTTTAGTTCAGGTAAGCCACCTTGGTCTCCCCCCAAGGATATGGTTATTAATTCCCTGCTTATGAATACAAACATTATTATTA
>NC_138377.1:70368614-70521977 GCF_054177405.1 Leptonychotes weddellii | reverse complement strand
TATTCCACAGCATAGTTTAAGGATTTGTTTACTTGTCTCCTCCCTTGATGAAAGCCGAATTCTTCAACAATAGGGTCTTCTTATTGTTCTTTGCGACCCTCGTGTCCAGCACAAGGCTTGGAAATATGGTTATCGTAGATGTATGGTTAAAGTTACAGTGAAGTCACGATGGAGTAGTGTGGGCCCCCACTCCAGTAGGATTTATAAGACGATGACCATGAAGACAGATACACAGGGAGAGCACTGTGTAATGACAGAAGCAGAAATTCGGAGCTGCAAGCCAGGAAAAGCCAAAGATCGCCATAAAGCGCTAGAATCTAGGAAGAGGCAAAGAAGGGTTCCCCTATAGGCTTCAGAGGAAGTGTGACTCTGCGAACACCTTAATCTCAGACTTCTAGTTTCTAGAACTGCAGAGGCAATAATCTTGGTTGTTTCACACCACCCAGTTTAGGATACTTTTTTACAGCAGCTTAGGAAACTAATAGGCCCTCTATGCTCATTTTAAATGTAAGCATTAATTTTACATACTTCTTTTCATTTTGATAATGATATAGAACTCCCTTTGATGTATGTTAACCTCCGTAAGGTTTCTAAACAATGTTTCTCTCAAAGGTTTCAAATACCTCAAATGAAAAATGTCACTATTGATCAGAACTATATGGACCTAAAAGACGGACCTAGCAGAGCATCATGAAGGGGAGTCCCCTTCCTGCCTTGTGCTGGAGGCTTAAAGCATCTGTGACCAGGATTCATGTAGTTTTTCTAAAAATAATTTCTGAGGCGATATCACTTACATCCAAAAATGAATCCATTTAAGTGCAAAGTTTAATGAATTCTGGCCAATAGACACTGCACATAATCACCAGCATAATCTAAAGAAAGAACACTTTCATCACCCCAAAAGGTTTCCTTGTGCCCCTTCCCAGAATCAACCTCCCTGCCCCCAGGAAGCTATTGATCTCCTGTTCCCAAAGAGTCATCGTTTCTAGAGTTTCCTGTGAATGGATTCATACTTCTTTATGTCCAACTTCTTTCACTAGGTATTAGATTTTTAAGATTTATCCAAGATGTTGCATGTATCAATACTGCATTCTTTTTCTATTGCTGAATAGTATTCCATTACATGGATATATAACTATTTATTTACCCATTCACCTGTTGATGGACATTTGGATTGTTCCCAGCTTTTGGCTATTATGAATAGAGTTCCTATAACTGTTCATGTACAAGTCTTTGTGTTGACCTATGTTTTCATTTCTCCTAGATAAATATGCAAGGGCGGAATTGCTGGGTCATAGGGTAAGTGTATGTTTAACATTTTAAGAAATTACTAAACTGTGTCAAAGTGGTGCTTATGAAGCCTTGGTATTGCCAGTCTTTAATATTTTGGTTGTTCTAATGGATGTGCATATTTTGTGGTTTTAATTTGCATTTTTCCGTTGACTAAATGATGTTCATTATCTCATCTTGTGCTTATGGGCCATTTGCATATCATCTTTTGTGAAGTTTCTGTTCAAATCTTTTGCTCAGTTTTAAAAATCAGTTCATCTTATTATTGAGTTATAAGATTTTTATATATCCTGGATACACACCTTTATCAGATGTCTGTTCTGCAAATACTTTCTACCAGTCTATGGTTTGCCTTTCCATTTTCTTAGTGGTATCTTTTTTTTTTTTTTTAAAGATTTTATTTATTTATTCATGAGAGATAGAGAGAGGCAGAGGGAGAAGCAGGCTCCCAAGGAGCAGGGAGCCCGATGTGGGACTCGATCCCAGGACCCTGGGATCATGACCTGAGCCAAAGGCAGACGCTTAACCATCTGAGCCACCCAGGTGCCCTTAGTGGTATCTTTCAATGAACAGTTGTTTTTAATTTTGATCAAGTCCAATTTATCATTTCTCTTTTCATGAGTCACTCTTTGTGTCCAAAGTAACCTTTGCCAAAGTCACAATTTTTTTCTCTTAAATAATTTTTTATTATCTTTTATGTTTAGGTTTCTGATCCATTTTGGGTAAATTTTTGCATATGGTGTGAGGCCTGAATTCATTTCCTCCTCCTTATAAATATTAATTTGTTCCAACACCATTCTTTTGAAATTACTATGTTTCTCCATTGAATTATCTCAGCATCTTTGTCAAAAATCAATTGAAATCTATGTGTAGGTCTATTTCTGGACTCTCTAGTCTGTTCTGTTGATCTATAGGTCTATTTTTCACATGCTTTAGATTACCGGAGCTCTACATGAAGTGTGAAATGAGTTCTATTAGTTCTTTAGTTTTTCTTTTTCAAAATTGTCTTGGCTATTCTAGGTTCTTGGCATTTCTATGTAAGTTTCAGAATCAACACATCAATTTCTAAAATCAAAAAAACAAAAAAACAAAAAACCACTGCTGGGATTTTGCTTAAGGTTACATTGAATCTCTAGATCAATTTGGTGAGAACTGAGATCTTAACAATGGTAGGTCTTCTAATCCGTGAACCTGATAGACCATTTATTTCAGCCTTCTTTATTTCTCTCCATAGTAACTCACACATTTAAAAACAGTTTTTGTTAACATTTATTTCTCAGAGAGGAACCATAATTCTTTCCTTGTGACTTAGGTCTTTTTATACTCTAAGCAGGACAATATATGGGTCGTTGAACCATTTTGATATTGGGCATAAATAATTTATTCTCCCTTCTCCCATGTAATGGTCATGTTCACAGAGTAATATTGCAGATGAAGATCACCTGAAGAGATTAAATTTTCCTTTATAGTTTGAAAAGAAATGACAATCACATAGGCCATAGGCTTTTAAATTTTAACATTATGGATGTGAACATAATTGAGGTGAAGATACAGAACTTTCATCTGAAGCATATATGGCATGAACATCTTCTCAAATGCCCTAGTTGGAAGAGAATTGCCCCTTTTCAGAACATTTTCACTTTCCTTCTTTGACAGTCATGAATCCGAAGCTACGGGACTCTATACTGGTTATATACTGACGTTATGTACTAGTGGTAGATTACAGGAGATTAATAGAGTATATAAGAACAGACTGTAGATTATAGACTGAGAGTTCACAGGTAGGCTGGCTGTAGGCTGTAGTAGATTTACCTGCAATGTTTTGTGTTTGGCTTAATTTGGATTTGTTTGGATTTTGTGAACTTGTGAATGTCAGGGGAAGGGATAGGCTCTAATCCCTTATCTGTATTTCTGAAATACAAAAAGTTCTGAAAACCCCCAACGTTTAAAAATAGCATTTGATAGCAAACCTGATCAGGCCTAAACTCATTTAGTACCCAAACCTGACCTAAACAGACATGAGGCTATTTTTGGTCTTTTCTATCATTTAGGTGAACATTCAAGTAATTCACTGCAGAAATGTTGATGCATTTGATTATGGCATGCTGTTGCACACCCTGAAGAATCCATGGTATGTACATTACATTAGCTTTCTAAAATCTGAAAAATTCTCATTCTGAAATACATCTGAGCCCAAAGATTTTATACAAGTGATTTCGACTTGTGTATCTGATTTCTTGTCTCTCCTGAAGGTATGTAGACAAACTGTGGTGAATTTGCAGAATCTTTTTTTTTTTTGGTCACACCTGATTTGTGAGCAGCTATAAAAATGTGAATATAGAATTCTTTCCTTTTTGGCAGCCCAGACTACATTCGGTCTTTCTAATAGCATCTGGCTCCTTTTGGGGAATGGCTTCTTCCTTCTTGGGGGCTAACCCTCGTAATCTCCTCAAGCTTAGAAGCTGAAGGGGACAGAGACTCCTGCCCCAATGGTCAAGTGTTGGTCGTATTTGAACCACACTTGGCTGGCTATTCAGATGCCCAGTCCCATAAATCTTGGAGGAGTTGGGATAAATAATACAATGACTGATGAGAGACTGTACATCATACATCTCAGCAGCATGTACTAAGTCCTCTGGACTTCATATTTTCAGCCTGTCCTTAACTCTTGGGAGCTGTGAATGTGACCTTATTTGGGAATAGGGTCTTTGCAGATATAAGCAAGATCAGATCACACTGCATTGAGGTGGACCCTAGTCAAATATTACTGGTATTGTTATAAGAAGAGAAGATATATATACACACAATGAGACTGCCATGTGACAATGGGAGCAGGGATTGGAGTGATCCATCTATAAGCCAAAGAATGCCAGAGATTGCTAGGAATCACCAGAAGCTGGAAGAGGAAAAGAAGGAATCTTCCCTAGAGCCTTTGAGAGAGTATGACACTACTAACATGTTGATTTTGGATTTCTAGCCATCAGAACTGGAAGGCAATACATTTTTTTTTCTTTTTTTCTTTTTCTTTTTTTTTTTTTTTTAAGTAAACACTATGCTCAAGTGGTGGGGCTTGAACTTACAACCCTGAGATCAAGCATCATCCTCTCTACCAACTGAGCCAGCCAGGCACTCCAAATTTGTGTTGCTTTAAGCCAACTCATTTGTAATATTTTATTACAACAGTCCTTGGAAACTAACACACTGGCAGTAAGTTCTCTCCTGGTTAAGGCAACCAGTATTTGCTTTTGTTTGCAAATAGATATTCTAATGAATATGCCAAGTAATAACCTACACATTCTTGGGTGATTCATGTAGGTTATAAGTATTTAAAAGATTCTGAACAGGAATAGGTTTAGATAAACAAAGTTAAATTTTCCTACCCAAAGAACCACAAGTACCCAAGTTAAAGACAACTCAGAAATTGAGCTGCAACACTACAGGGTCCTGAGGGGTTCTAAAATATTTTGTTGCTCATAGCAACAAATTAGTGAATAGCCAATCAGGAACTGCCTTTAAAATATATCAAAATAGGGTGTCCTTCCCGTAAGAGAAAGTCTCCTTTTATGTTATGATCGCTTTTCAAGATATATTACATTATGATAAACGATCATGTACATTGTTTTGACAATCAGAGAATTTATGAATGAGAAACTGATTTGCCTGCAGTGATGAACTGAATTGTAAAAAAAAGCATTAGCAGTGATGATATCATTTAAAATTTAAGAATTGTGTTACAGTTTTGCTTTCTTTTTAATCAGGAGCAAAAAAAAAAAAAAGCAGCCAATAGGCATTTATTTTGTAGTACCAAGCATGTGACAGGGCTCATTAGAAGAACTCACAAATGCATAGGTATAGCCTGGTTTGTTTCTGCCGAATCACATGTATGTGACCTCTCAGCTGTAGTATCTAGATACCCTACTTGTGTTTTTAACCTCGCGCAAGGGGGAACGTCATCCACTTTTGCTGCTCTTTGTTCCTGAATTCTTGGAGTGAGAGTGAGGATTCTCACCAGTCTAAAGAGGTGACATGCAGCAGTTGGGACCCTGTGCATCAGGTCTGTGTGTCAGGCACGACGTGCTTCCTTGATTTGCAGGAAACAAAACTTAAGGTGAACCAGAAATTATGACCCCTTTCTTCCATTTATGCCCGACAGAACAAAACCAAATCCCAAGAGCTCAAATCATCTGTGGAGGAAGAAGTTGTCCGTGGTGAAGAAATTGTACTCACAGGTATGGTAAGATTGTCCATACCAAAATTTCCAGGCAGTTCTCTCAGGGCTTGAGAGTACAACCATGCCAGAGTTAGTGTTATGAGGGGAGGTTGGGTGGCTTTTTGCCCAAGAGCCTCACAGTTGTTCACTTCCCTTGGTGCATTTGAAGTAGAGTCCTCAGATGGGCAGGCTTGGAAATTCCATGCATTCAGCACCCCAAGATGGATCCTTTTCTTGTCAAGAAATCAACCCAGCTCACAAGAGTCTGATATGCAACCTAGATGCCCATTTATTTAATTACAATGTAAAATATCATCATGAGAAGACCAGACAAGGTTGGTTCTTCTCACTAGCAAAGAGAACGAAAAATGCGAATCCAAATTCTAATAAGGAAGATGCTAATATATATATGAAATCGGAACACTGGAGATTAGCTGCGTAATTCAAATTTCAGTGGTCTTGCTAACCTGAGGCATCTAGCTCTAGGAGAAGAAACCCACCACTGGCACCCAATGAGCTGACTCTGGGAACCCAGGCTTCTACCCTTTGGCACCCATTTGGCACCCTTTTGGCCACCCGCTGCCAACTGCTTGACTTCTGACTCTCCATTCTCCAACTTCCAGTCTGGCCACTCTCCCTCTGAAGGGCTACTTCCTTCCCTAGAGGTCTCATGCCATTGGCCAAGCAGCTGCTTTTGGTATATAGTCACCATCCTTATCTTTAGACTGGGAGAATATTTCCCCCCAAATTGACTTTATATGATATTTAAAAGATTCCAAATTAATAAATTCTGGTTTGGAGGAAACTTTGTTTTTTCCCTGTGTACCATCCACAGGCACTGTGATCCTGAAAATGTCTCTGTCTCTTCTCACCGCATACAAGGAAACTAGACTATGAACACAACTATGAGTTCCTTGAGAATTGAGGGTAAGTCTAACTGAGGTGTACCTGGCCCCTGGCGAATATTTGTTGAATGAATGAGTGTGAGTGATGAGTGGTGCTGTTGACCTGCTTTGAACTTGATGTCATGTAGGAGGTGCCTTGATCCATGGAGGTTTTCCTGCCCATCACTTCCTGATGATCAGGGATAGTTTTGTTTTTAATTAAATCAAATCTTTACTAATGAGTAAACTTTCAAGCTCCTATAATGCCAGACATACTCAGTTCACGGTGAAGAAGTGCATTGACCTTTTCAATCTGCTCTTTCATTTAAATAATTTAGACCGTTTTCTTTTTTCTAAGCAATTTAGGCAAAAAAGCAGGATGCTGCTCCTGAAAAGAATGGTCAGTAATTGCAACTATGAGTCAATAGCGCATATAATCCTGCTGTTTTCCTCCTTATTGGAGAAGGATCTTACTGGTCTCCCTAATGTATTAGTCCATTAATCAACATATTTATTGAGTGTCTTTTATGTGCAGGGCATTGCAATAGTTATAATGGGTGATACAAATAGTTACTATATGTTCTCCACCTTGGGACGTCTTCCATAGGTGTTAGAAAATTAACATCTACATAATAAGCGTTAGCTATCAGCACAAGGCAGTACTGAGAACTACAGAACGGGTGGAGGAAACCTCGAAGACCATAAGCATTTCTACATAACAACTCACCCGTGGGGAGGTTGAACAATCCATCAGGGGCTTCATGAAAACTTGGTTTTATTCTCATCTTAGCTTTCTCCTGTCTACAAA
Organism: Leptonychotes weddellii; assembly: GCF_054177405.1. Lineage (NCBI taxonomy): Eukaryota > Metazoa > Chordata > Mammalia > Carnivora > Phocidae > Leptonychotes > Leptonychotes weddellii. The sequence continues at coordinate 70,514,785 of NC_138377.1, read as the reverse complement.
AAGAAATGGTTTATGTTCAAAGCTACTCAACTTCCATGGCTTACATAATATATTGTGACTTTGTGAGCTAAGTATCATGGCAAGGCCAGCTTCTCTGACTACACTCTTCTCAGGGCTTTACATACTAAGGACTTGCAGACTCCTCTCTCCAGCACTGCCTTCCCTTCGACCTCCAGACAAAACTTTTTGGCTGTGAACTTGAGACCTGCACTTGGTTGTATTCTAGGAGGCACCTCGAACCTAATACATCCAAATCAGAACTCTAGATTTCTACCCCATCCCAGTCTTCACTACCATCACAAGCCTCCCTCAGCTCTGTGAATGGTATCACCATCTAACCACCTGATCAAGTAAAAGCACTAGAAGTCATCCTCGAGGTTTTTTCTCCTCCAATTATCCCCAAGCCCCCTATGTCTTAGTTCCCAACTATACCCTTTGTCTATCCCACGTCTACAATTCTGGTCTAAGCTACCATCATTCTTTGCCTGGTCTTTTATTTTTTTTAAACTAATTTTTTTTATTGTGGTTATTATACCCCAAATTGACCATTTCAACCATTTTTAAGTGCACAGTTCAGTGGCACTAAGCACATTCCCATTGTTATACAACCATCACCACCATCCATCTCCAGAACTTTTCCATCTTCATAAACTGAAGCTCTGTACCCGTTAAGTAAGTCCCTACTCTCCCCTCCCATAGCTTCTGGCAGAATCATTCTACTCTTGGTCTCTGTGAATGTGACTACTCTAGGTACTTCGTGCAAGTGGAAAGTGTAAGTGTAAGGGGTCCTCGAGTTTCATCTAGGTTGTAGCAGGTGTCAGAATTTCCTTCCTTTATGAGACAGAATAATATCCCACTGTATGTATATACCCCATTTTGCTCGTCCAGTCGTCCATTAATGGACACTTGGGTTGCTTCAACCTTTTAATATTGTGAATAATGCTGCTTCTTGCCTGATCTTGGCTTCTTCTCTTTTCCCCTAAAACCTCTTTGCCTCCTAGCAGCTAAAGTAATCTTTTAACCATTTAAATCAGTTCATGCCACTTCTCTGCTTAGTATCTTCCAGGGCTTTCAGCTGCGCTCAGTGAAATCTCAACACCTTGCCACACGGTCTTGCCCCTAGCTCTGTTTCCTCCCTGTCCCTCTGTGCTCACTCTATCCGGCCATAGGCCTACCTGTCATTTTGAAACAGGGCAGACTGTTCTTGTCTCAGGGCCTTTGCCCTCTGCCCGAGTTTTGCAGAAATAGCTCCTTCTTCTCATTTAGTTCTTTGCTGTAGGTCACCTTCTGCGGACACATAATCTAAGCTAATGTGCCCGCTCTCCCAACCACGTTGTTATCTGTCACATCTCCCTATTTTTTTTTCCCCACAGCACTTATCACTATTGAAAATTGATATGTTCATTTATTGATTTACTTATTTATTTTCGGTCTCATTTTCCTATGTGCCACCATGCCGCTACTGACCCGTGGATAGGATAATGACCACTGCGATTGGAGAAATGTGAAAGCAGGGAATTTCACAATTATAAAGTCAGTTGGCTGCTTTAAAAAAAAAAAAAAAAAATCCTTCTGTGGTCTAGTATACTAATTTTCTAAATACCATGCCTAAGCATTTACAAAAGGGCATATCCGACTTCAACAACTGAATGCTCTGTGATTATGGTGTCTATGCTATAATTGTATGTTGCTGACAAATTGAGACCAAACATCTGAAAAGTGAGAATGTCCCTTGGAAGTACTTAAGACATAACAGATCAATAGATTTGGAGAGACCTGTCAAAATCAGTGTGTAATTTGTATTAAATGATTGTGGACACTCATAGATGGTACCTATAGATCCCTGCTGGTATTGATCATATCCTGCTGTCAGGGGAGAAAATTGTGCATAGGCTCTTAAAGTATGTGCATTTATTTACAATTCATTCATATGTATGGTAAAATATTAGATGGTATTAGTAAAGTATATTAAATATTAGTAAAATTAAGGGGTTTTTTTGAGGTTAAAAAATAAAGAGGCTCCAATATACTTTTCCTGTATATCCTCTGGAATGAATGCCTCCCACTCTTGAGTCCACTGGCCGGATCATGGACTATGAAGTGGGTCAATAGCAAAGCTCTGCTCACTGTCACTGATCAATCTTCCATCAATAGACTGTGGGGGGAGAGAACAAGTCAGCAGCTGCTGTTTCTCCTTGAAATGCACAGACAGCCCTCTCTGGTCTCTGGTATAATCTACTAGTTTTTGTTGAATTGAAGTTATTCATATTCTAGAGTTAGTTTTCCTTCACATCCTCCTGACGGATACAATAACCTCTGCCCCTCCCCCACCTTTTTTTAAGTCAAAAGAGACTTTCCTTTCCAGATGACACTATGCAAAGTTTTCATCCTGCTTATCAGTGACTCGGATATACCCTCACTGGATAATATTTAGCTCATACTTTACCATACTTAAAATTAATGTACAGACATTTAAAAAGAATGGCTTTCAGAATAAGAATATTTTGTATTAAGAGATTAGTCAAAAAAAAATCTATACAATAGTTTTGCCCATTGTTTATAAATGTGTTCTAATAAATAGGGTTAGCTTTACTTAAGAAATAGGGAAGTATAAAGGGCATTTTCTTTTTATTGCATTGTAGTGTACTGTAAGTTGCTAAGTTTTGGTGAAAGTCAAGGTCCTTGGGGATGTTTGGGATAGCAACAGTCATTTGCTCAATGCATTGATTTTCTAGTTATGGTCTTTAAAAACAGAGAAAAATTAGATTCTTCACCACATAGCATTTGAATTATTACTCTGTGACCATTGCCTGAATAGTTTCCACCACACTGAGTATTTTCTTCTCCCAGAAGTTTGTGTCAAAGAGTCAAGTCGCACCAAGTCAGTTGAGTCAAGCCACGCCAAGTGGACCAAGAGAAGAAAAAGCAAACTGCCTTCATGGGAGCAGGCCTGTTCTTGGCTTGGTCTCTAATCAGCATGTGGCCTCCTGCAGGTCACCTTACTGCTCTAGTATGGCTGTTTTCTATCTGTTAAATGGACACAGCAATTCCTGTTCTCCTATACATTTTTAGGAAGTGCCTTAGCTTTGTAGGAAGATGTACGGAAATGACTATGTAAATGAAGAGATTTTTGCACTCAAAGTTGCTCATATTTGAAGTATTACTATGCAAATTAATCTCACATTTTAAAGCCCCTTTTCTTTATCTACTGCTATTTTTATTCCTATTTTTAAAAAGATTTTATTTGAGAGAGTGAGCGAGAGCAAGAGAGCGAGCGAGAGCGCATGCGCGCACATGCAGCGGGGAGGGGCAGAGGAAGAGGGAGAAGCAGACTCCCCTGTTGAGCAGGGAGCCTGATGTGGGACTCAATCCCAGGACCCCGAGATCATGACCTGAGCCGAAGGCAGATGTTCAACTGACTGAGCCACCCAGGTGCCCCTTTATTCCCATTTTTCAAGCAAACTTTTCACTAATAGTTTTAGACTTACAGAAAAGTTGTGAAGATAGCAGAGTTCCTATATACACTATATCCAGTTTCCTCTTTTATAAACATTTAAGATTAGTATTTTACCCATTTTTTTCTTTTCTTTTTTTTGGAAGAGAGAGAGGACGAGAGTGAGCACAGGAGCTGGGGGGTGGGGAGGGGCAGGGAGAGGGAGCGTGAAAGGGAATCTAAAGTGGGCTCCACACCCACCTGACTCCAGGCTCCATCTCACAACCCTGAGATTATGACCAGAGCTGAAACCAAGAGTCAGATGCTTAACCGATTGTGCCACCAGGCACATTTTATCCAATTTTAATCACTAAAATAAATATTCTATATGCTCAAGTTCTAAAAAGTAGATGTGGGATACCATGCTTCCTTTTCTGTGATCTTAGCTTTCCCCTCCCCTTGCAATGGAAAATAGTGTATTTGCTGTAAATAGATGTATCAATCATAACATTTTTGGCTTCAAGTAACAGAAAAGTCTGACTCAATTGGCTTAAGGAATGAAGAAAATTTGTTCACTGGGATAACAGGAGGTGTGGAGGTGGGGCGGTTCTAAGATTGATTCAGGAATTCAGTGATGTCACCAGAGCCAGGCTTTTCCCCGATTCTCCCTCATCAGGCTCAGCGTTGGCCTGTCTGCAGTCCAGCACCGCTCCTGGTGGCCGGATGGCTGCAACTGGTCGTGCATCTCAACCAGATAGCACCCTTAGAAAAAGGGCTCTTTCTTCTTTTGTGATTTTTTTTTTTTAAGATTTTATTTATTTGACAGAGAAAGACATTGAGAGAGGGAACACAAGCAGATGGAGTGGGAGAGGGAGAAGCAGGCTTCCCGCAGAGCAGGGAGCCCGATGCGGGGCTCGATCCCAGGACCCTGGGATCACGACCTGAGCCGAAGGCAGACGCCCAAAGACTTAGCCACCCAGGTGCCCTTATTTTGTGATTTTTGATCAGCAAGGAAATCCAAACACTTTGCCACAAACCCTTCAGTAGACTTTCTCTCCACTGTCTTTGGTTGCATTGCATCCTATGTCCAGGCCTACACCGGTCACTCGTGAGAGAGCAGGGAGCGTGGTTGTGCCATGAATGGCTTAGAGTAATCATGACATGCCTCTTTGGGCTGGGACTGGGGTTCTCTTCTCCTGAGGAAGTATATAGCCATCTAGGGGACAGTGGACACCTGAACAAAAAGGAGGCATGGTGGTGGTGGTGGTGAATGATTATTGGGTAAGCAACAAACAAAGGCAACTACAACAGAGATTATTACCCTTGCATCATAATGGTGAGCGGAAGAAATTTAATAAAATAACTAACACTAGATGTTTATTACATACCAGTTATTATTCTAAGATAGAAAATCATTAAGTCATTTTTAACATACTTTAACAATGATTTGGGGATCCAATATGGGTATGAGGGCTCTTTAAAATTTGCATAGCTGCCTTTTCCAAATTCTGAGACAATATATACCCCTAAATATTTGTTGAGCTGTACTGAATATTTTGTCCAGAGCTCTGAAGAGGTATTTTTGCTTCTTTTTATTTGAATGTGATTTACTCTTCTAAATTTTGACTTTAAAAAATGTATACATACTTCAAGTAGAGTTAGTATAGATAAGATACATAATATTTTATAGATAATAAATTGAATCAGGTAGAAGCTTAACTTACCAAATTCAGCACATTACCAACATTTGAAGAACTCATTTGAAATTATTTAGAAAAAAAATTTTTTTTTAAAGATTTTATGTAACAGAGTGTGAGCCCAAGTAGGGGGAGCAGGCAGAGAGAGAGGGAGAAGCAGACTCCCCTTGAGCAGGGAGCCCGACGTGAGGCTCGATCCCAGGACCCTGGGATCATGACCTGAGCTGAAGGCAGATGCTTAACTGACTGAGCCACCCTGATGCCCCCCCAAATTATTTGCTTTTTAATTGTTGTTTATGGAGGTATAATGTACAGAGTATACCCTTTTGGGGTGCACAGTTCTAACAATTTTGACAAATTAATGGAGTGTGCAACCACCACCAAAGTTAACAGAATATTTCCAACATCCTGAAAAGCTCTCTCATGCCCCCTTGGGTAGCCAATTTCCTCCCCTTCACCCTAACCCCCAGCAATGATTGATTTTTGTCCCTAGAGTTTTGCCTTTTCCAGAATATTAGACAAATGGAATTATACAGTATATGGGTTTTTAGATCTGGCTTCTTTAACTTAGCATATTTCTCTTGAGATTTATCCATATTGTGGTTTGCATCTGTAGTTAGATCCTTTTTATTACTGAATAGTGTTCCATTGTATGGATGTTCCAGTTTGTCCATTCCTAAGTTTGTTTTTTTTTTTTTTAAGATTTTGTTTATTTGAGAGAGAGAGAGGGAGAGAGAGAGAGAGACAGGGAACACAAGCAGGGGGAGTGGGAGAGGGAGAAGCAGACTCCCGGCTGAGCAGGGAGCCCGATGTGGGGCTCAATCCCAGGACCCTCCGAGATCATGATCTGAACTGAAGGCAGATGCTTAACCGACTGAGCCACCCAGGTGGCCCTGTCCATTCTTAAGTTGATGAAATTTAGTTTATTGCTAGCTTTTGGCAATTATGAGTAAGATTGCTATGATTGATCATAAAGAGGTTTCTGTGAAAACACTAGTCTTCATTTCTCTTGGGTAAATGTCTAGGAGTGGAATTCCTGGGTTATATGGTGTGCATTTAATTTTACAAGAGATTGCCAAATTGTTCAACCAAGGGGCTATGCCGTTTTGCATTTCCAGCAGCGCTGTGGAAGAGTTTCAGTTCCTCCACAATGTCCCTGAATATTTGGTCGTGTCAGTTTTTTATTTGAGCTCTTCTGATAGGTGTGTAGTGGTAGCTCATGTGATTTTCAATTGTACTTTCCTAATGATGAGTGTTGAACATCCGTTCACGTGCTTATTGGGTATCTCTTCATTGGTGAAAGGACTGCTCAAATCTCTTCCCAATTTTTTTATGGAGTCATTTTCCTAGTGTTGAGTTCTGAGAGTTATAAAATATTAGAGATAGGAGTTCTTGTCAGATAGGACTAGCAAATATTTTATTCTAGTCTGTGGCTTATGCTTTCATTTTCTTAACCATGTCTTTAGAAGATTAATCTATTCTTAAGATTCAAAATTTTTATGTTTGAGGTCTGGGGAAAATAAAAACAATTTATGTTAATTCTTGCTTGAAGATTGCTTACATGCAGGGTTAACAGTCTTTCAAAAACCCAAAAGACTGTGCATTTTCACAATAGATTTTTCTGATATCCTGAAGAAAATGTGAAGCAACAATATTAAGGCTTTCTAGAATACTATAATTATGAGCTAAGTTACTTATAAAATTCATAATTATCTTTGTCCTGTAGGTTTGCAGCATGATTATTACTTGTAATAGAAAATTAAGCTATAGAACAATGTCCATGAACTTTTCTTATGGTTCATTATAACACTGTTTTAATGTCAGATGATTCCCCTGCCAAAATTACCAAGAGTGATCCCTGATGAGCCGCTGGAATCAATACTCTTTTTATACAGTATTTGGAAATTTTGCTGTTTGTTGAGATAGACTAGGCTGATGCTATGGTTACAACCCCCAAATCTCAGTGACTGAGCATGAGCATTTACTGCTGACTCTGGGTGGGAGTGGTGGTGGTGTGTGCATTGTTCTACTTAGGGTCTCAGAGCCCCCGATGGTGGAGACTCAATCTCTAGAATTTTGATTGGCTTGTACAGCAGGACAAGAGAAAAAAATGGAGAATCCTGCAGGGCTTTTCACTGCCTCCCTGACAGAGAGCTCACCCTCTCACCTTTCCTCAGCCAGAGTCGGTAGCATGGCCCTGTGTAATCACTAGGGAGTCTGGAAAGCGTCCTCTGCTGTCCATTCAAGCAGTTAAGGAGAATCTAATATTGGTGAATACCAGTCATATTTATCACATATTCTTTTTTTTTTTTTTTAAAGATTTTATTTATTTATTCATGAGAGATAGAGAGAGAGAAGCAGAGGCAGAGGGCGAAGCAGGCTCCCCGCGGAGCAGGGAGCCCGATGCGGGACTCAATCCCAGGACCCTGGGATCATGACCTGAGCCGAAGGCAGACGCTTAACCGACTGAGCCACCCAGGCGTCCCTTTATCACATATTCTAAAATAGCATAACAGATAAATTAAAATCACATTATTTAGACCTTTTGAGACAGTTCTATTATTTAACTGGCTGGGAAACCCTGGACAAATTATTTAACCCCTGTGAGCCTCAATGACCCCATTTGGAAAAGGGGTAATAGTGATAGTTAACGTTTATTGAGTATACTAGGTGCCAGGTCCTGTCAGAAGCACTCCGTATATGACAGGCTTTAATCTTTGCAACTCAATATGCAGGAAGAACCGTTACAGATGAGGCAAGTGGAGCATGGGGAGCCCAAGTCACCTGCTGACCCAGACAGCTTGTCAGAGTTGCTTCTATGATCGGAAGCCAGTGCTGCTGGGCTCCATGATTAGGCTCTATTTTCTCTTTTGTAGGTAATCATACCTGCATGAGGTGCGTATTAAGTGCCCAGCACACTAGACACGGTCCTTGTCATTGTAATGGGTTCAGTGTGCTGGCAAAGATAGGGAAATTCAGCTCATGTATTCATTTGAATCATTCAGTAAAGATGGTGTTGTTTTGTCAGGGCGGGGAGTGGAGGGGGAGGTGGGAAAAATAAGCGTGTGTGGCGAAGAGTTTCTATCCACAGATCTCATTTTAACGATGATGTCCCTGGAGGCTTCAGTTCTAGCAGAGACACCGGACAGATTTTTCACAGAGTTCTACAATATGATGTATTTGCTGGGGGTGCTACATGGTCAATTGCTGGGTCGTCCCCTCTGAGGGGAAGTAGCTTCCATCCTAGACCTCTTAAGAGTTATATCCTGCTTAGGGCTCAGTGTTTCTGGGTGGGTCTTGAGCAATCAGCAACTTTGTTAGGTATTTCAACCACATTTCTCTGACAGTACATGTAAGAAATCACCAAGAGCCCTATCTAAGAAATAAGAAAATTCCCTTGTCAGTTAGGGGTGCTTTTGGATACAAGTAACAGAATACCTAAGAGGTGCCAGTTGTAACAAGAACTTGGCAGTGCTGACCCAGGCTCAGTGGCTTCTTTTCTTCACCCCGGCTCTGGTGCGTTCTTTGACTTTTCCTTATGGTCACAAGATGGCTACCGTAGCTCCCACCATCCCATCCTTACATCTAAAGGAAAAGGATGGCAGAAATGGGGGTTTCCTTTCATCAGGGGAGAAAAGATTTCTCTGAAACTTCACAATAGGTGTTTCCTTGCCGCTCACTGGTTCCAGTGGTGTTGCAAGCTCAGCCCTGGACCGGTCCACCGGTGCTCCGATAAAGCATCTGCCTCCAGCTCTTGATAAAAATTGTACTGTTAGAAAGGATGAAGGAGTGTGTGTGTGCATGTGTATGTTCGTGTAGACAATCAGTTTTGTTTGCCACATATCCTGTCTTACCACATAACCTCTCTCCTATAGGCACCCAAGAACAGATCATTTAAAAGATTTTATTTGACAGAGAGAGAGAGAGAGAGAGAGAGCGAGCGAGCACACGCACGCACAAGCAGGGGGAGTGCAGGCAGAGGCAGAGGGAGAAGCAGGCTCCACTGAGCAGACAGCCTGACGTGGGGCTCGATCCCAGGACCCTGGAATCATGACCTGAGCCATAGGCAGCTGTTTAACCTACTGAGCCACTCAGGCGCCCCAAGAACAAATGATTTCTTGTAAGAATTTTTATCCTGAGGGCCTGTTAGCCTCTCTGGAATGGACCCCAGCCACCACGCCCCCCCAGGGTGGCAACATTACCTCCTACTCGAGATGGGAAGGGCCAATCAGGCCATCTCTGGTGAGCCTCCAATTTCAGCATATGGGGAGTTATGGTTTCCATAGCAGGGAAGATGCCCTTCCTCATCCCATCTCTAGCTATCTCAACAAATGCTTCCATGCTAGGTAAGAAGGAATGAACTGACTATTTTGATGACTGTGTAATTTGACTTCAGTGAGCTACAAACTCAGATCAATTTTAGGTAATATAAGATCAAGCCATTTCAGGATCATTGAATCAGGTTCATGTTTTGTTGTTTTCCAGGCTTCCTATTTTTAATAAGATATGACACCAGGTTGAGTCCAATGCAAATTAATTTGAAATTTTCAAATTCAGTTAATGAGAACATCTGGATTATCTTTATTTATCATCATTATTTTTAAAGATTTTATTTATATGAGAGAGAGAGAGAGCGCGCTAGTGTGTGAGCGGGGAGGGGGGCTGGGGGGAGGAGCAGAGGGAGAGAATCTCAAGCAGGTTCCCTACTGAGCACAGAGTCCAACCCAGGGCTCAATCCCATGACCCCGAGATCATGACCTGAGCCAAAATCAAGAGGCGGATGCTCAACCAACTGAGTCAGCCAGGTGCCCCTGGATTATCTTTAGATCACACAGCCTGCCATGTTAAAATGGGCCCATTACAAAGTCATTCTTAAGATCTGTTTATTTTGTTCTGAACTTTCAATTTTGTGAATAAAAAGAGATAGTTTTTTTTTCAATTCTCCCTTTCATCATTTCTGTAACACATGGGAAAGCAAGGGGGCCAGGAGTGTTCTATGAAACTTGCAAATGTTCACTGACTCTTTCCATTCAGTTCAGTTGTTCTTAGTGGAGGCTAGGGGTGTGGCAGGAGCAGTCCTGGGGAGCCTCCTGACGCCAAGTTTGAGGTCTCTGTCTTCTGGTGTTCCATCAGATACGACTAACACACTAGGAGAAGACATTCTCAGGGTGTCGACCACCGGTCAGTCTGGGCAAATGACATTACAATTTCATTTTCATGATTGGGTAGATGTACTTTTTTTTTTTTTTAATTGTTTTTCAGTTTTCTGACCAATAGAATGGAGAGAGAAATCATGCTCTTCAGAAAAAGCATTTTTCCAAGTTCTCTTTATTGTTATGAAGAAGTAAGCAACTTCTAACAAAAGCATAGTTGATTAGTTAACTCCTGTTACTGACCTAAGAGCACTAATCCAAGCTGGCGGGGGATTGCGCAGACTCATTGTTTGCAAAATGCTGTCACGTTCCCAGGTGAGGGCCACACTCTCCATGCCCAGCATTACTGTTGTAGTGTTTTCCTGCTGCCAAAGACAGTCTGCTCCAGAATCTGCCTCTGACAGGGAGGCAGGGATACCGGTCTGTTGACAGGGGAGCATCAGTATTTGCTCCGTTGTTTAAAAATTGTTCAGCTTGCCTGTGATCTAATGAGGTTTATTTTTAGAGGTGGTGTGCTGGCAAAAGTCCTCTTTTAAAAAGCCGCCCCAAATAGTGTCACAAACATCAATCAGAGGAAGAATCCAGGAACACACTAGTAATTTCCCCAGATTCGTTTTGCTTTGCTTGCTTTGTTTTTCTTTAAAGATCAAATTCAAATAGCATTTTATGCTTTCTTTCACTGAATTAACAGTGGCCCTGAGACCACCTTGATCCCCTTAAAGAAACCTTGTCTAGGTAACAAACCTCCACACCTTTCAGGGCTTAGCTGGTGCACAGCGGATTTGGGCCGTCCGTCAGGCGGTAAGCCCTGGCTGCTTTCTGGGCCTTTCTGCTGGCCAAATTGTATTTATGGCAAAGGCTATGGTCCTTATCAAAAGAAACCCAGGCTCACGGCCTCTGAGCTCCTCCTCCGGAGCAGAAGAATGTTAAACTAGACATCTGTCTGTGAAGACAGTCAACTAAACATATGCCCACTTTCAAAGGAGGGTCTTGTTTTGGCCAGTCTCTTAAATTTTGGAAAAATGGCTTTTTCTAAATGAGTTTTAGAAAAGCAGTCATAAGCCAAGCTATCCACGTTATACTGATTTCTGCATTACCATAGAAAATGCACATTTTTAATGGTGTATATCGTTTATTAAATGGATCCTTCTAGGGCAGTAATAATAATTACATAATATATAATAGAATTATAATATGTGATACTAGTTTTATTAGGGCGATGATTTATGATGCATTAAGTAGTAATCTTATTTAATCCTCCTAATAGTCCTAGGTGATAGGTATTATTTCATTTCCATGTGACAAATGAAGGAACTGAGGGTTTTAGAGTTTGCTTATCTGTAAGTGGATAAGCAGGGATTCTAGTCTGTTGTCAAAGCATGTGTGAGTCACCAGGTGTTATGGAATACAGGTCGAGAATATTCTATGCTAACCATTTTTGGTGATGATCAGAAAAGTTCATGGATTATTGTTGGTTTAAGTATTATCTTATCCTTACAAGAAGAGAAGATGGTAAACATAACATCTGTGGACTCCCCCCCCCCCCCGCTCCCCCCCATGGAAGGAAAATCAGATGAACATGTAAATTGGCCAGGGGGAAAAGAAGTCTTAAAAATTTCCAGATTCATTCTTAATGGCACATTCTTAGACGAAATGGCAATGTATAGAAACTGCCGCCAAACAATAAGAGTTTTAGGTGACTGAAGGGCAAGTACAATGAGAATTATTTCTGTCAAAATGCCAGCTGATTTCTACAATAGAGATTAGGCGATCAGGGCAGAGCAAAAACAGTAAGGTTCAGAATGTTCATTTAAAAATACACCATGATCCTTTACTTTGTAAATCATGAATGTAACTAAGGTACTGGAAATTCCTTCCAGAATAATTAACCCTTTGGTGGAGAGGACAGTGGACAGGAAGCTAGGAGGTACAGATTCTGGCCCTGCCCTTAATTAGTTAGCTATGTGACCTTGGATGAGTCTCATAACCTCTGCAGACTTCAATTTTTTCATCTACACAATGAAACCTCTGGTCCCTTCAATTCTAAAATTCTCGGAGTCTAGGAGTCAAACTGGTCTCATCTTTGCTAATGGCTCAATTTTACTTTCCACACACCTCTTAGGAAATGGTCAGAGAGCTGCCGGAAAATGCAATTCAGTTTTCACGTGAGTTTCTTTGCTCACTCCACTCCCCCAAGCTGCTGTTTGTAACCCCTTTGTCATTGCAAAAACACTTTCAAGGATAGTGGGGGAGCAAATAAGAGGAAAATAATCTACCAAAAGACTGGGTTTTACATTTACATGCAAAGCACTCATGTCCACTTTGCCGTCTCTTTCATTGTTCTGCTTTTTCGATTATTCTGTTATAGTGGATTGTTTTTCATTTATTGCAAAACGCTTCTTAAAAAATTGTAACTTTGAAAACCAGGACGGATACTTCTATTCGACTTAGCAGGAAACAAAATAGTTTTTTGACTTTTACCTACTAATTTTCCATATGCAATGATTTAGTTATTATTTTAGCTGCTAGAATAAACTGATACAAGGCTTTAGGAAAATTATTTATGGCTTAATAGTAAGTATATGAACAAAAACTGCATTACCACGTAAAGCATACCAATCTCCTTTATCCTGGAAAATAATTTAACACTTTTTGGGGGGAGCGTATATTAAAACCAATACTACAAATATACAATCACGACCTACAGAAATGAATTGTACTATGTAGGAAATTGATACCCAGATGATATCAAGATCATGAAAGAGAAGGAAGGCACAGTCCGCAGCTGACCTTGAAACCCCAGCCTCGTTTTACTGACAACAACAGAACACCTAAGGAGCATGTAAGACCATCTCCTAGAAGATAATCCTCAAATCCCAAGACCCTTAGGCAGAGCCCAAAATAGAGAGACTCCATGTTTTTCATCAATAATGTCATTTAACTTGTAGGCATTTACTGAAAGAAATAATTATCTGTGGCCTTCCACTCTTTGAGTTTTTAAGTCCTATTCCTAGGGACACATTTAGCTTATATGAATTACTAAGCAGACTTTAGCCATGGACGGAGAGTTCACTTGATGTCATAGACCCCGTGGAAAATGTTACTGCTTGTTTTATTGCTCAGACTGATGAACAAGATTATGAGTTCCTTTCCAAATGCTTTGAATTTATACTTGCGCTAAATATGAGTGGCCTAGGGCTGAAATTGGAAATATGTGGCATCTATGTGATCACAACCCACTTCAAAAACTAGTGCCCATAACTGATCATACCCCTATTTCCTGCTGAGCTGAACTCAGTCTCAGAATCCTTAGCAGCAAACACAGCCGCCATACCGAATAGTGAACTCTTTGCTGCCTGTATTCTAGAATTAAAATATCTTAAAAGCCTCAAAGGTTTGCCTCTTCCCTATTACACTGTGATGGACTTTTCTGAAATTTTTCCTTTTGTTTTCATTTTGATACGTAATGATTTTTTTTTTCTTTCATCCAAGAACCACCTTTTAGGGGCGCCTGGGTGGCTCAGTCGTTAAGCGTCTGCCTTCAGCTCAGGTCAAGATCCAGGGTCCTGGGATCGAGCCCCACATGGGGCTCACTGCTCAGCAGGAAGCCTGCTTCTCCCTCTCCCACTCCCCTTGCTTATGTTCCCTCTCTCGCCGTCTCTGTCAAAATAAATAAAATCTTAAAAAAAACCCCACCTTTTATTGCGTATTTTAAAATTCCCCACAGCACTGAAACACTTTTAAATATCCATTAGGGACTCAGTAAACATTTGTGTTTTGAATAGCCTAAATGCTAGCAACAGAAGACCGAAATATCACATAGAACCAGAGAGGACTCGGTCTCAGGACTATCTCAGAGAGAAACGGGTGTCTGTTCTCTCCAGATACTCGTGGAAGGGATCATGGACCAAGTGGTCCCAACAAATTAAGTCCTGGGAAACTGGCAAAGAAGAGACGTGCAAGTTCCGGTTCCTTTGGTGTTACAAGTTTCCAAAATATGAGGAAATAGGCCAAATGCCTAGGACTTTCAAATGATAGTGTTTGATTTAATGACTAACAGGGAAACGCCCACTGAGCAGTTCATGGACAGTGTCTCTCCGAAGTCAGATCCTGTTGGCAAATGACCAAAGAAGTCCTCTCCTGATCCAGCCAGCCACTTCCATGGCCAGGAAGCACTTTGCCATCAACTCAGCATTAAAAAAGTGAGCAATTCAAGGTACCATTTGCAGTTAATCTAAGAATTCCACTGAATATCCCAAAATTGGTGTTCAAAACACATTTGATTTGAGGCCTTGACTTGATTTTAGTAGAGACCATTTCTCACATAGAAATGTCAAGGTAATGAGTTAAGCCTCATTTTTAAAAGAGAAGCAAAGATTTTTTAAATGTTCTAGTTTCTTTAGAAATATATTGGATAAACAATGCATTAGGGCTAACCTGAAGGTAAACGCAATGAGATCACATGATTTCCCCTTCAAACTAAGTATGCATCCTAAGATACTCTGGTTGATGAACCTGCTTTGAGATTTTGAGGGTTTCTAAAGTAATTCTTTAATTAATACCAATATATAGGATGCTTTTCTGATTCCAGGCAATACACTCAGTTTTCAGCTGAAGAAAATGAGAGACCGTTAAAACTTAAAAAGTTATTTTTCTTAATGCGAGTGAATGGGAACATATTTAGTATAAGTTTCTAGTCATTCCTTTGTCCTTCAACATGCACTGAGCACCTGCTCTGTGTTAGGAACTCCTTTGGCCATTGGGGGCTAGGCAGCCAACAAAACAAATACTCTATGGAGCTTATAATCTAGGTCAGCAATTTTGCCCCAAAATAACTACAGAAAGAAAGAAGTGAACAATGGAGACCTGGGTGCTTCTATCTGTCAGTTTACTTACGAAACAATGGTTTCCAGCAGAGGTGGTTTTGATTACATAAATTTTGATTTGCGCTATACAAGAAATTTCAATTAAAATTTTAAAATGCTGGAAGTCTACTATAGACACTAAATTATTTCTGAATGTATCGGTGTTGAACATAAAAATGGCAAAGGAATTTTTTTTTTTTTAAAGAAAAAAGTGCTGGTTATTCTAGAAATACTTTTAACCAGGGCAGTTTGCAGGGGAATTCATGACCGCTTTAGGTTAATGGTCATTGGCTTCATGTTCGGCCCTCAATTAAACTCTGAACTTCAATTGTTATTACTTAATTGACTTGGTTATATTTCACGTCGGCATTTCAAGATGACCTTCCCTTTAAAAAATAAAAATTACGTTGACATAGCACCATGGGTCTTTAGCTGAGCCTGACATTGCTGCAGCAGTCCCACACTGTTTTATGTATGGTTGGGCCTAGAATTTGCTTAGCTTTGCTATCACTAGGGTACTTCCCATCATCCTTGCCTTTGATAGGAGACAGCTCTAGATAAATCCGAGTGAGGAGGGAAAAGGAATGAAGAGCTAAATGCATTGGTTGCCATGATTATTAAGATGCAAAATAAATCTACAGATACACACTTTATTCTAAGCACAGGGGGTTAGTCTTAAATACCTTCAGTACCACAATTAAATATTATGTCATGCCTGTTTTAAAAAGGTACTATCAGTATCTTTTCCTTATAAGCGACTCCAAGCGTTTTGTGGTTCCACTTTAACTAGATGAAAGCTTAAATCCCCTTACACATAAAAATAAGAACAAGTTGGATTTATTTAACTAATGAGTTGGAGTTTATAGAAAGGAGATATGACGCCAAGATCTAACCCTGTTATACTCACAGAAATGAATTAAGGCATCAAATGAGCATCCCCCCCACCCCGTCCCGTATTGTGGAAAAGTTTTAAAAGTCTTTTGGAAGTACTTTGATCCAGCTTTGACATCATTTTAGTGGATTACTATTGTATGAAAACTCTAATTTATTGTGCTTGACCTAAGCAGCTCTTTGTCTCACAGCCATATTCCAAACAATAGCAGGAAAGTGAAAAACACAAGGGGAGCCCAAGCTGTTCTGGTTATTATTTCATAATCCATCTTCCTTATTTAATCTTTGGAATCCAGGCATGGTCTTAATAAAAGATCACGTTGACTATATATGGGAAGGTTAGTCTGGCACACTACAATGAGACGGTCCCCATTTTGTCACGGCCATGCTTCTGTCACCGAAGAGTGACTTTGTGGACAGGTGGGGAGAAGCACTGCTCTATAAATGGAGACATTGCAGGCAAACTCCCCATTGTTTGCCTTTCGACTTCCTCTCCCGTTAAGTTAGCTTTGTTCCCTTACCTTAAGGAACCATGTCCCAGCTGGGAGATTCTCTCCTCCCACCCCTGACACAGAGTGGTTCTACGCTGTGGCAACTTGCTCCCATCGGATCACACGGAAAACGGCGAGCTTCTCCTAAGAACATGCGAGCAGGGCTTCTCTAATGAAGTCAGACAGGCCTTTTACCCATCGTTTTAATCAGCAGACACCCCCCCCACCCTCACCCCACCCCCACTCATGCTCAAAGCAGCTGTAAACTTCACTTGTGCTTCTGGCCCCATTCGCCAAAACACTTCCTCATGGCCTAAACCTCAGACCACATTAGAACCTGTCAAATCTCATCTGAGAACTTCTATGATTCTTCAGGTGTACTTGCTCCCTGCCCATCCCCACCCTGAAGACCCACGGATCGGGATTTAGATGGGATGCGGGTTGGTTCTGGGTTCGTTTACCAGAGAGAATCTGAGTCTGGGAGTAGTGAGCAAGTGCAGAATACATGTCCACGTGAGTGCAAGAACACTGGGAAAGGCTAGTGAAGGGGAGGAGGACAGAGGAGAGGTGGGCGAAGTGAAGCCGCACACGAAAGCAGCAAAAATTTCAGTCAGTCCCATCACCGGGTCTCTAGTGGGGGGCATGTTAAAAAGAGCAGACAACTAAGGTATCTCGGTTCCACAGAGGCAAAGAAACAACGGGTGGAGTGCTCTGTGCGAGGCGGGTGAATTAACTGTTCACTTGGCCGCCGTGCGCTAATTAGTGTGTGGCCCACCAGGGACCATTTAGTGGATGACCTCATCCAGAGCTCTAAGCGATCCCCTCAAGGCTTGAGTGAGTTAAGGCACCCCCCAAAGACCAACAATTTATCATCTTTTCCAGGATGGAATCAAGCCTCGCCGATAATGAGCAGGTACACACACCTATAGTTAGAAGAAAATTATTTCCCCTGGAGATCCAACGTTCTGCTTTGGACCCCTAAGCTTTTCCTTTTACATGCGATTTTAGGAGTATTGAGAAGAGTTGACATACACCTCCCTAGAAGGCAGATGGAAAAAAACAAAACAAAACACTTCTTTTTTGGGGCGGGGGGGCGGGAGTGGTGGTGCGTAGGGATGAGGGTGGAAAGGAGTCTATGAAGTCACCTTAAATACCTGTGCTGGATCAGCTTTGCCCTCAGTGGACCCCATGCCATGCTTCAGATGGGGTCTTTGTGACCGCAGATGCTTGGCAAATCCATATATGCCAGAGAGAACATCATTTAGTTTTATGTCGTACACACATTGATTTCTGGGTTGGCATAATTCATCAGTGCAGTTTGCAGAATGCTCCATAAAACAAAATTTGGCTTAAATGTTAATGTTCTAATGACGACAGCAATAAAAATAACAAGAACAAAAAAAAACCACGTTGTCATGTCTCACTTTCCACAGCCATTTTTATTGTCAAAACTAAAAAAAACCAAACAAAACCAAAACCAAACGAGTAAACAACACCTATTGATAGAACAGAGGTAAGTATTTCTACCATAAAAGGAAAAAGAACAAGGAAATTTTAAGCTTTCCATTTGGGAACACGACTCCTGTCCCCCTACACTCTTCTAATTGAGCAATAGTACTAATAATCGCATTAGATTTATGTGGGCAAAATCTTATTGTGCTAAAGTTACAAGTTATTCAAACTATGTACAGTTTACTGGTTTCTTTCCCACTTTTTAGGGCCAAATGTTAAACCCGCCTTCATAGAGAGGAGCTGGTGCCTCGGCAGAGAGCACCAACACCTCCTCCTAACACATTAGGTCAGGGCACCGGGGAGGAGGAGGAATCTGAAATGCGAGCACCTCTTTTATTTTTTCATTTATTTGTGCCCCCTCATCATAAATTTGTTTAATGTAAAACAAATCCTTGACAAGGGTTTCCCAGGGTTTTCAGCATCTGTGCAGATAAATGTAATTTATTCCCCTAAAGCAGCAGCAGCAGCTTAGAGCATGCCATGAAAACCGCTGAACAACAGTTTTGGTTCAAATGTGGGCATGTGTTTGCCTGTATCAACAGTAGTTTCGGACCACTCCCTTGCACTCCCAGAACCTGCCTGATACTTCTACATGGAAACAGGCGCCTGCCAGAGCCCTCCTTCCCATCTCTCCTTCCTCTTTTTCTGTTCAGTGAGACCCACGACGGAGTTAAAATCCATGCGTCTGGACCGGACGTGCTTGTGTCCTTCAAAAGGAAAGGCAGCTGGCTGACCTTTGCAAACCTCCTTTAGGTACAAAACGAACAAGGTACAAAGGGCAGCTTTAGTCTTTCGAAAGCAGCAAGCAGTGTGTGTAACTGAAAGGTGTCTGCAGAAGTTCTTTTTGTTAATACTTCCAAACTCATCTTCGACATTATAGAAGATACTATGTATTTTCTTTTTTTTTTTTTTTAAAGATTTTTTTTATTTTTTGATGGAGAGAGAGGCAGTGAGAGAGGCAGGCTTCCCACGGAGCAGGGAGCCCTATGTGGGACTCGATCCCAGGACCCTGGGATCATGACCTGAGCAGAAGACAGATGCTTAACGACTGAGCCACCCAGGCACCCCGATACTATGTATTTTCAACATGGGGGCAAACATTTTATAAATACATTTTGGGGGATAGATACGTTTTTGGCCTCCCAAAAGATAGGTTTATAATGAATTTATTGATGTTTTCCTTTAGGCTGAAGTTTGGTTTGCAGTATAAAAAGTGAATAAATTAAAGTGAACAAATACAAAATCCCCTTTATTTTGCTTATTTGAAAGAAAAAAAAATCACTCCATGTTTATTTCTGGTACACTTAATTCATTCAAAGCTGAACGTTGCTAATGCCTAAGTTATTTCAGTGTTATGTAATTACATAGTAGAAAATGCAGATACAAAGCAGTGCACAGAATGTGCTTTTAAAAAATTATACTCATAAAAATACTGACTACCCATACATACTGACAAGTAGCAGTGTTTAAAAATAAGCTTTGTCCAGACTGGCACCATGCTTCAATGGTCTCCCCTGAGCCCCAGACCAAAGGAGGAGTGTGGTTTCCAGACACAATGTAACCAATACTTTTTTACATGAGATAAAGGGAAAGTCTTTGGTGTTCAAATAAGTATTATAAAAAGAGGAAATTCTCATCAAGTATATTTTTTCAGCTTGGCTTAATGCCAGCGAAGTCAGGAAACCGTAAAGACTGGACAAAACTAGCACAAGCTACCGTCGAGGTCTACCGAAGCCTTGCAGGTGAGAGCAAAAATTGAGTTTCAGCCTCCACGTCCTCCGCTCTGCTAGGACTGTGCTAGATTATTCCGTGATGGGGATGCAACCCTGGGTCCCTGTGAGTGGATAGGATGAGAACAGGGGAGGGAGGGAGGGAGGGAGGATGAATGGAGGCTTAGAAAAAAAAAAAATAAGAGGGTGATTCGGGAACTGGGAGGAGAATTGAAAAATCACACCTTTCAGTCCCCACATTTCTTCTTTTGTTCAGTATACAAGGAGAAACCATCCGGAAGGAAGAGAGATTATGACTATCTGTAAACTAACTGTTTGACAGAGACAGAAATGCTGATAATGAGTGGGTTGTGTCTGTAGTTCTTGGCTGTTCACATCAGCAAGGGATGAAGGAAAACAGAAACTCCTGATATGTTTGTCTAAAGAGGTAGTGGCGTGGCCACGGGCAGCAAGAGTTCAGCTCAAGTTCAGGGCAGATGCTGCCAGGAGTTTACACGGCAGGAAAGTCAAATTGCTTCCGGATTCACCTTTTCCTCCCGGCTTCTCTTCCAGGATCATCAGGGTCAGGCGACGCTGTGGCATAAGGTGACAATGTCCGTGGGGAAACAGGCTTTGAGCAGGATGCCCCTCTCCCGGTTACAGTCCAGCTCCTGGATGAAGCCGTACCAATAGATGACTAAGCCCGGCCCAAATCTGCAAAACACATGAGAAGGCAACATATGTGCATCGTATCAACGTCATTCTAGAGAAAGGTCATCTCCGAAGCATTGCTAAGATGATTAAGTGACATTATT
The DNA here is from genome assembly GCF_054177405.1 of Leptonychotes weddellii. Lineage (NCBI taxonomy): Eukaryota > Metazoa > Chordata > Mammalia > Carnivora > Phocidae > Leptonychotes > Leptonychotes weddellii. Next base: position 70,494,219 of record NC_138377.1, on the reverse strand, counting down.
GCACAGAGCTTTTGTTTCGGTTGCTACAATTGGGACAGAGGGCTGAACTTGCAGCAATGAGCTTATTTAATAGAAGTACTGCTACGGTCTTGGACAGATTTATGACCTTTCAAGGAACCTGAGGTATCGCTAATGCATGCATGACCCTAATTACCTTTCAATAAGGTGTTCTGAACTCGGGCTGGTGTGAGTACCTAAGTGATGAAAGAGAACACCACAATCTCCCCACTGATGAACCGGGGAGCACCAGACTTGGGATTTTCTCTCCTAACCCTATCTTACCTCCTTCTCTAGTTTCAATTAAGGGGGAAAAACAAAAAAATGAAGAATAATGTAAAAAGCAGAACAGCTCATGGTGCTCTTCTGGCTAGCATATTCCATGCACACGCTAACAGGGCCAGAGGTCCCTTCTGTCATCCATTCTTTCAACTTTTTAAAAGCAAACAAACAAATAAACCCACATGGCAACGGGGATCCCTCAGAGAGACCTTATCCCCGACCCTTCATCTGTGCATACAACCTCTCCAAGAGTGAAATTCGGTCGTAGGTTCTTATCATGAAGATGATGGATAAGGTCATGTGGACTTGTGAAGATGTATAGACAGATGCTGGCCTAAAACCTCCATCTTTCTCAGTTGTGCCTCCAAATTATCTCCAAATTGGTTAGCAGCAGACTCAGGAAGTAGCCCTATAGACGACTTCACCCATCAGGAAGTTGAGACCTTTAGGCTGGGTTCATAAAGATGTAATCACTATCAATCACCATGCACACGGAGATGTTTTGCACATCAGTTGCACGTTTTTCCTACTGAGAGTACTTAATTAAAGGGCAGCACTACTTTGGGTGTCATGTTGCAGGAATTTTGCAGTGAAATCATAAATTATGAATGTTGGGTTAGTAAAAGGATGTCTAAAAACAGAACTGCTTTCTGTATTCTGACATTACAACAGGCTGAACCACGTTAGGCCAAAAAGCTTTTTCCTTCCATGATTTATTATATGCTGTAGTGTACTTGCCAAAACTAATAGTACAGGATGGGCTGCAAGATACTGTATGCACGGGAACAAGTTCAGTTGGATGTCACGGAATGGTTTATTTGGGGATTCACATCCGTAGGGTAGCCGAGTTGTATGCGAGGCTAATTCAAACTTTTGGACAGAATCATGAGATGGCAACTCTTCTACTGAGGAGAGGCTCTGGGGGGACCCAGGAGCTGCGTACAGTGAAGTGGCCTTGGAGGACTAGGCTCGAGATTTCCCTGCATTCGGGGCTGCCTGCAGATGAGCCTGGTGAGACCTTGCTTCCATTTAACGGAGGGTTTCTCAGTAACTTGTACTAACAATTGTCTGCAACTGGGACATAGACCATTCGGTACCTCTATTTTACAGACAACTCTGATTAGTATCAGATGATGTCCGATTTGCCAAAACAAGTGTGGCAAGGGCAGGAAGATCTGCAATTCTGAGGACCGTGTCTGAGAAGCCTCGAAGTTTCCTGTCCGTGAAGCAGCCCCGAGTCACAGCCTGAACAGACCTAACATTAAGCTCAAGACATTCCTCTGTTGTGTTATGCAGCCATTCAGGAGACCACGATGTTCTTTAGAAAGGCACTAATATTTTTACAAAGGGAGGAAAAAAAGGTGATCTAACCAGTCATGGAAAAGAACAAAAGAATATATGGGGGTCAAAAACAACAAGCTCAGTATTTTGAAGATTTAATAAAACAAAAACACGTATCCCCAGCACTGAGCGAGCAGGGACAGACAGCACTTTCCCTGAACAGAAAATCATAAGCCAAAGGACACGAAGCATGACCACTCTTTACAAAACTGGCATTTTCCAGGCAGGAAAGCCAGGCTGGGGAGCACCTCAATGCCCAAGAAAATGGGCTTGTTTCACTTGTGAGGCAACAGATGAACTCTGCACCTTGAAAAGGTTTTGCGAGGCTGTAAGGTGAACCTTTCGTTGCAGTGGTTCACTACCAGGACTCCCTGAAGGTAGGATCACGGCTCTCTGAACGATTTTCAGTATACAGGAGTAGTGACACATGGTAAGGCTCTACCATCTAAGTCTTTGTTTCTTTCTTAGCTTGTGGATGGAAGGATATTAACTCCGGCACTATTAGCCTTCTCACATGACTCAAAAGCTCTAACAACATGTGCTTGATTAAAAACAAGGCAACACAACTTGTCCTTGTAAATGGCAATTGGTAGGTAAAGGCTTTCCAATTCTGTGTTCTTTGGAGGAAAAAGAGGGACTCATAGGGTGACAAATTTGGGAATTTCATGATCGAACAAGATCTGGCCTCGTTCCTGATACCTACTTTAGTGTATTTCTGAGCTTTCTCTGACAATTCAGGATCCGAAGATTATCAAATGGCTGGCAAGATAATCTTCTAGCAATGTATCTGTTTATGAAGAGGTGGACCACATTAAGCAAATTTATAAATTCGTTGGTTATCTGAACCAACAGAAGGGAACGTTTTGGTTGATAGTTCAAAAAAAAAAAGCAACCCAACTCTGGCATTTCCTTCTGAAAAGGTATAAACCAGGGAGAAAACAGGACCCAGGAAATTTTTATGTAGGTCAAGTACATTCTTGTGGGTTGAGCGATTTCACCTCTATGATGCCTGTTCCCATTTATTGTGGCACTACTAGACAAGAATAAGATCACTGGGAAGGCAAACATAACCTTTGTGACCAATAAAAACCAAAGAGACTGCTAACGGCATTTAAAAGGAAACGGAGTCCCCGCGTCTGAGGGAATGTGCAAAGCAGAGGGTTGGTCTGCTACTGGGTTTGCAGTCTTCCCTACGAGCCAGACACACTCAGGAATGGGATGTATAGGGATATCTGAATTGATTCTGTAAACACATTTCAAGGTTGACTGTAATTTTAAAGTTACTAGTGATCAAGTAATAAGATCAAAGACTCCACCCAAATGGATTTTAAAAAACCTCCTGTGGAGGGCGCCTGGGTGGCTCAGTTGGTTGGGCGACTGCCTTCGGCTCAGGTCATGATCCTGGAGTCCCTGGATCGAGTCCCGCATCGAGCTCCCTGCTCGGCAGGGAGCCTGCTTCTGCCTCTGACCCTCCCCCCTCTCATGTGCTCTATCTCATTCTCGCTCTCAAATAAATAAATAAAATCTTTAAAAAAAAAACACAAAACAAACAAAAAAAAACTCCTGTGGAGCAGAGACTGGAATGCAAGTGAGTCCTTTTGCTTGCAAATGAAATACCACCAACTCTGCAAAACAAGTAACTCCTGAAAAAAAAAAAAAAAAAAGAAAAAGGGAGGTGCAAGTCAAGAGCCATGACAGACCTGGAGGGTGTGTATGAAAGATGAAGTTCCTTCTGAGTAACAACAGCCTTATAAACGTGTGTGGCAGGTGTTTCTCTGGTTTCCTCTCATTTTAGAGTATTTAGAGACATTAAATGGGAGATTGTGGAAGGAAGCTGGGTACCCTTGTGTGGTTTTTGTGCATATCTGTATCCCAGAGATTATCTCTGCCAGACTGTGAGGCTACAGAGGCTGAAGACCGTGTTTTATGTATATGCGTGTTCTCCAGGCTTAGCGCGGTGCCCGGCAGGTGACGGCTACTCTCAAGGACAGGAACCCAGAGTTAATAGGGTCAGACAGCTTTGTGCTGGTCGCCGAATCACGGGCAGCCTAGAGGTAGTGGGCGCGCTGGCGGGACCCGGCCACTGCCACGGCCTGGCATTTTTACTAGTGACCACGATGAGCATGCTGATGGCATACACACAGATCACACGGATGATGAGAACAGTTACAACGTTAACTATTACCACTTTCATAGCATTTACTATGTGCCAGACACTGTTCTAAGCACTTCGCACAGATCGACCCGTTTATTTCTCAGGGCAACTCCACGAGGTAGGTGCAATTAATGTCCCCATTCTGCAAATGAAGAAACTGAGGCACAGAGCAATTAAGCAGCTGGCCAAAGGTCTTATGGCTAAAAAGTGGAAGAACAGGTTTTGGAACCCAGGCAGTCTGGTTGCAGGGTCTGCGACTGTCTCTCTATGAGGTGGCAATGGACCTATTATACAGGGGGACATCCTATTAGACTAACCAGAGAAAGAGAGGAAGTGCCTTCTGTACCAGTGAGACCATGCCTAGAGTGTTTTGCAGGATCCTGGTGTCACATTTTAAGAGGAATATCTCTGGTCTGGAATTGACCGGAGGAGAACGCTAGGATATTTGAGGAACTGTTAGAATAACAGAGTATGTGTGACCTAGAAATAAGCACATAGGGTGGTAACATGCTCATTCACCAGCCTCTGATTTTTAGGCCACTCCTGGGGAGAAGTGATTAGACTCATGCTGTAGCTCTCGAGCAGACTTCGGGCAATGTCTGAAAGTTACCAGGAATTGTGTATAGATTCAACTTGAATAAAAATTTTTCTGCCAGTGTAGCTTTTGAAAACACGGAGTGAGCTGCCTTACACATTAGTGACATTTCTGTGACTGGATCTATTAAATCGAAGCTGGGCTTTCATCAATTTTTTTAAAAAAATGGGAGTCAGCCCATAAGTATTTTTTATATGAAATCCTGCACACTCAGCATCTTTTGAGACATTAGTTGATGTGGCAACAATCAGCTGGAACTAAAGCAACAGCTACCCCCTTTAGAAAAGACATATGTTTCAGGTTTGGTGCAGTCCCCACCATTCTCTGGTACTCCTGATGTCGAGGCTCCATACCAGGTGCCATTTATCATTGTGCTGGTGCTGCAGACTTTCACTGTAGAGACCCATTTCTCCCTACTTCCATCTCTGTCAAATTTGGGAAAGCCAAAGAGAACGGCAGAGGGTTTCATGTTTCAAGAAAGAAATCGAAGCAGCCACATTTCTTATGTCCTGCCTACTTGGCTCACTTAATGCTGTGTACCTATCCCCATGGACATTTGAATTCTTGACCCCAGCCTGGGAGATCTAACTCAGAGGTTCCCAAATTTGGGCCAGAGCCTCTTGAGATGATATGCGCAGATCCTTATGTGCACCAAGCGCTATCCTCAGAAAAAATAAACAGGTCTTATTTTAAAAATGCAGATAAAATAGGGTTCACAGCTTTCAGTCATCATGGATTGTCTAAGTAGATGGGATCTAAAAGCACAGCTATAATCACATGGGGGACAGCAAAACTTGTTTAAGGATTTTCAAATTTGGCAAGACTGGGGGGAAGCTGTTCTAATTGGTTAGAACTTCTATGGGTGGATGTTACATACAGGTGAAAAAGCATATACGTATAAAGGAGGATTTATGAAATGGGTAATTCTAGGGCATATTAAAGACGTGTGGAAATACCTAGCAGATTTGTAACTAACCTGTCCTTGCACAGAAGGTTCATCTTCACAGTAAAAAAAATGAGCTAGAAGGAAAGGCCCCCTAGGTATGGCATCAGATTCCATTTAGAACTCACTCTACAGACAGCAGTTTCTACCTATAGGAAAAGAGGCGCACAAGAGAAGCATCAGACTAAGTTGGGCAACAACAGGAGTGAGAAAAGGCCCACAGCAGTGGTAGTCCTGGAATGCTGGGCTGCAGCTAAGACACTGATGGATACTGTGGTCAGCCGACTTATAAGGTGACCTCAACGATACCTGCCTCTTGGGATTCAGGCCCTTGTGTAATCCCCTCCCCCTGAATGTTGACTGGATCTAGTGACTTGCTTCTAACAAGGGAATATAGCAAAAGTGATGGGATGTCACTTCTGTGATTAGGTTACAAGAGACAGACTTCCATCTTGCTACCAGATACTTTCTCTTGCCTTTTCGACTTGTATACTTTGATGAAGCAAACTGCCATTTGGGAGAGGCCCACGCAGCAGGGAAGTGAAGGTGGCCTGTGGCCAACAGTCCGAGAGGAATGTAGCCCTGTGAGCTGAATCCTGCCAACAATCCGAGTGAGTTTGGAAGGGTTTCTTTCCTCAGTCAAACCTTCAGATGAGACCACACTCCCTGGGTCAATATCTTGAATGTGGCCTGTGAGAGAGAGGAAAGAACAGTACCCAGCTAAGCTATGCCCCTATTCCTGAATCACAGAAAAAGTGAGGTAACAACTGTGTGTTACTTTAATTCGCTATCTAGCAATACACACACACTGCACTTGAGTAATCAAAGACCATTCTTCACATATGCAGTATGGAAAGGCCTATTGGCTTTTTATTCCAGTTACACCTGAACCCAGAATCTATAGCAGAAGGAGTTACTGGATGAGATCATCAGTAAGTAGCAACTCTTCATCAAGGCTAATCAGTTACAAAGCAACTCTGTACTTTTACCCTAATGGAGCTTCCTGGCTCCTAACTTGCACTATACGCCAACACCTCTGCCTGCTGCAGATCTAGGACACTGGGGGTTACCCAAGGATGTAGAGAAATCATATATAAAATGAAGAAGTCTAGATGTTTTCTCCAGTGCTGTGGTTTCGGTGTTGTGTGGTTATCGGGCTTCCGAGGCTGCAAATATGAGGGAGATGGAGACAGGGTGTGAGAGGCTGGTTACGGGCAGAACACTTGCCAGTCAAGGTGAGTGACTGTTGACAATTAGGGAAGAGACACTGAAAAACCTCTAACTGTGGCAACCTAAGGCTGTTTGGTGTTGGGGAAATAGGCTTTGTCAATCATAGGTGCTGAGGACAGTCCAGGATAAGTAGATGCTGGTTATGTTTTGTTAAAAAGAGCGGGGCAATCTGTAATATATTTTTAAAAGACTGCCACCAAGAATGTTTTATAAATGGGACTTCAGTAAGTAAATTCTCAGTTTTCCAGAAGAATTTAGCTATCCTCAGGTAGTCTCCTAGGATGTCGAAATATGGATGTTGGACAGAATTTAAGTTATGAATCAGGTCTTTCAGTGCAAGATTTTTTTCTGTGAGAAACTCAGAGGTTATGGACAGAAAATCTGGGCCCCTAAATTCAGGAAAGACTTGCTTACTCTTTCTTAGCTATAAAAACAAACAAACAAACAAAAAACACCGCCTTTCCCTGCCACACCTCCACACTCTTCTTTATAAAGCAGGCATTTCTTGGATGGTATTTTTACTTATGGAGAAAAGGGAGGAAGATTAAGTGTCTATTGTTAGCCCTTTCCTTTAGGCTTCTTCAGAGAGTGCTGAAATGAAAGGTAGATGAAGTCTGAGGTTTCTAATCACACTGTTAAGATACCATTTTGCTAAATTAGCCCCAATAGCTAACTCCCTGGTTGGTTTCCTGATTTCAGAAAGCCCTTAACCAGACATTAGGTCTATAATGGTTTTGTCTAAAAACACCCATCAAGGAGCGCCCGGCTTGCCCAGTTGGTAAAGTGTGCGACTCTTGATGTCGGGGTTGTAAGTTCGAGCCCCACGTTGGGTGTAGAGATTACTTAAAAACAAAATCTTAGAAAAAATACACATATAAAATGATATAATGATTCCAATAACCAATGCTAAGGAGGTAACACTTAACCACACTTAGGACGCAATAGGCAGTGTCGCAAGCCCTTTTACATGTACAGATTTGATACTCACAAGCAACCTAGGATTGTCCCCATTTCACAGAAGAAAAACAGGAGGCACAAAAAGGGAGGCTCTGAACTCCAGCAGTCTGGCTCTCCGGCTTGTACTTGCAACCACTACACCATACTGTCACTCACTATGCCTTGTATTTATACAGCAATTTATAGCAGTCATTCAACTTTGAAAAATATTTCCAACATCTGGAAGAGAGAGCCAGGCAGGGGCCCGAAAAGCAGGCAACTCATCAAAAACTCAGTATAGGAGTTGAGATTCACCTGTCTACAAGGAATAATTCTTCAAGTATGAAGTCAATAGTTTCACACTAAAAAGTTTATCTAGATACTCCTTTCGATTTAAGTGTCACAGTGTTTAGGACGTATATGGAAAAGTAACTTATAATTCAGGTAAAAGAAATTAAAATGATTACATTTGAGGGAGCATATTTAAAGCATTGACAATCAGTAAAGTAAGCTAGGGAATGAGAATTACTGAACCACTGCATAAAGTTCAGAGAAGAAAAAGGTTTCCCCCGCTGTGAGGGGATTCAGGAGTTATGGGGCAGAATCTAAACATGAGGAAAGAGGAGTAAATCCAGAACACTGCCTCAGCCTGCTCATGTAAATGGAAATAAACAGCTGGAATAAGTTATGAGGAAAACTGAGGGAAGCAACGGGTCTAAGTGAGCATATCAGGTGGAAATTTGTTTTCCTAGAAAAGGAGGTTCAGACTTGCTAAGCAGGGTTGATGCAGTGAACCCCAAAGGCCCATTTTTGCTCCTAAAGTACCTTGAGTGAAAAGATGTAGCTTATGATTGTTATCTATGTTTGTTTTCAGCTCTATGAGAAAAATCACATTTAAAAATCAGTATGCTTATCTCTTTCAGTAAAAGGGAAGGGTCGTGGGATTCATGTGTTACAAAATTTGCCTGTCTACTACATAAAATAAGGGAAACTCATGAGGTTGACCTAATACTTCCCTTCTCAATGAGCTGAATCACCATGATTACATAAAAAAGGACTGTCGATGCACTAGGGTTCTACAATGTACATCTGGATCACAAAAGAAACAATTTTCAATTGAAAGATAACAAGAGGGATGGAACGATCTGATGAGTTAAGTTTCTTGTTCATGAGGGTCTTCAAACAAAAATAAAACTGTATTGATTCAAATCTTGGTTTCCAGCCCAAATCTTTTAATTCACAGGCAAATAAAAAAAAAAATCCTTCTCCCAAAGAATAGCAGCACAGAATATATATATTTTAAGTTTTTTCTCTTTCTCCTTTTGAGTTGTGGTGTGGGCTCTGGGCTATCTTCTGAGGATGTGTGCAGACATGTGGCTGTTGGAAGTCAATTGTTCCTCCATCAAAAAGACTTCCATGTGGTTTTTATGAAGGATGCATTCTCAAACACACAGTTCAGGATGGCGGAGAAATATAAAACATCTTGTAATTGTTTCAAAATAAACTCTTCCACTGTTTATTTAGCTTTAATCTGCATGTTGTAGATTGGTTATGCACTTGTTAATCACTGTTGTATGTATCTCCAGACAGAGTTGTAAATAACTTTTCAGTCCAAGTGAAATATGCTTGCACATGTTTATATGCAAAGTATGTGTATTTATGCTGATGTGTAAATATGGGTAGGGTAATAATAGATTAGTGATCAGGTAATATAGAATCATAAGGTTCTGGCACTATGGTCAATTTAATATACAGGCAAATATTCTTTTTCTACAGTTTCTAGAGATGAAATAAAAATATTAACTCATTTATTTCATTTACTTTCTTGCTTGGCAGGTCTGGGTTTGCAAAATGAAAGGACTAAAGAGAACCCTAGTTACGAATACTCTCAATTCATAGGTCTGTTATTAAAAATGCAACTCTAGCTCTTTGTAACATCGACTCCCTAGAATTTTGAAAATAAAGGAAAAAACAAATACTCATTCACGTCAGGTCTTTATGCCACATAGAAAATAAACAGAAAATACATTATTTTGAAGAAAATTTAAAATGTATATAAATTCACAACCACAACCACCTGAAATTCTCCTTGATGTTTATATAACTTGGCATTTTCACGTCGACATTAAATTGCCTGGAAAAGTGCTTAATTTCCACTCCACTTTGTCCTGTGTTGGATATGCTTAGATGCCATACTTAACAGTCTCTGCAGCCTCTCGTGAATCTCCTCTCACAAGAGGAAAACGGAGAGGAGTGGGATAGAAACCAATGGCAGAAGCTCTTTTGTCTGTCATCTTCTGTCTTTAATACCGGTTTCCTTGGAGAAATGCTTATTCCTGGGACTGGGTCAGCCCCTCTGCATTTTACCTATCGAGAATCAACATACACACACACGTACGTGAGAATCTATGCACAAGCTTGCGTGTGGCTTCACAGGAGAATAGGACAAGCTCATGTGGGTCATGACCAGTTCTGTCCCTGGCTTAGCTCTTTTGTCTATAAAATGGATGCTGATGCAGAACTTTGCAAATAGAAAAATAAAAGGGACCCAAAACACAACAAGCGGTAGTTAGGAATTATCCCATCATCTTTATCCAAAATGTCTTCTGAAGGTAACCATTTTAAGCAGAGTTTAGCCCCCATTTTCTGTGCTGACACAATTATTGGGCATAAGGATTCTGGAAAAGGTTTCTTTTGCATGTGAATATTTTTAAAATTTAAAAAGCACCAAACATGTGTCCCATGTAAGTTGCCTGTGATGATGTCAGTGGACTTAATGATATTCCCTTAAAGGCATTTAATATCTTACAACTCAAAAAACCCCCACAAAACTACACACAAGCCTGCGAACCCATCCTGCACAGAGCACAAGTCACAAAAGACGACTCCTCTCCTTAAATAGCTTACAACTCAAATTTTCATAACATAGGAACAAAATCTATTCACACTTTAAGTGTAAAATAGAAGTTATCAAATGAATACACAAAATGCTTAAAGGTCCACAGCAAATGAATAAGTACAATGACATGGTATTCTGAAAGTCTTCCCAGACAAGAATTCTCAGCTAAGTTGCATTTATTCATATAATGACCCTTTTAATTTTCTCCATTATAGATTCACCTTTTGAGGGGAGAAAGAAGAGTGGGATTAGGGGCCCAAGACACGTAAAGGAATGGTGGGATCAGATGCATATTGAGACTATTTCATTACGAAACTGGGGGGATAAACAAGTCTGACAGCCCCAGTTTCTGTTTCAAATGAGGACATACGGAGTGGACAGCACATTTGAGGGTGGGAAGAAGAGAAATACCAAATACCTAAACCCTAAAAGTCACAGAGTACCCAAGGTTATGTTTACTTTGAAAACATTTAAGTACTATGAGTAAGAGAACACACTTCAGGGGGACCTTGGGTACAAATTATATCCATCTACCTAGAATTTATACCCCAGCCTTCTTCCAAAAGTTGGGGTACTTTACAAAATTGGTTGTGTGAATTATTACGTTTTCTCAGTTATTTCCCCAGGGAAACATGCCAAAGGCAAACCCATCATTTTGGCTGATTTAGTGTTTGAGCCCAGAGATTTTATAATTGATATGACGACCATAATAATGGGTAGTGATCATCATACTGGTAAAGCCTGGGCTGATAGCACAAATAGTCCATTTCTATGTTCACCAGTTAAGTCTACCATAGACTTGCTCTAATAAATTTTGAGGTTATTTCTGAACTTTGCATTTCTAACTTCTGAATACTACAATTTAGAAATGTGTTAGAAAAGGTTTTCTTATATAAATATTGTCTACTCCAAGTAGGTTTTGTCACATAGTCTTTATTAGCTTGTCTCTTTCCTTGGCTCAGGTCTCAAAAGATTACGGGGTAACCCAGAGTTCAGGCAGACATTTATCTCAAGGCACCAAGAGATTTATGCATTCTGGATATATAAAAGTCTGCTTAAAAAAAAAATATTGGAATTTTCATCCTTGGCAAAGTCAAATAACTGAAGGATTAAGGCTGATACATGTTGCCCTATAAATCTATCATTAACCAAATGTGACACAATGCTTCAGGTATGTCAAATCCCAACTTGCTCTAAATGGGTAGTTAACATTTTCTCTCACAATAAATATCTCACTATAAGAAAAAGCTTGTCAGCTAACCAACACAATCCTCAAAAGCAAACCTCCCAATTTTTACAGATCCACGAAGGTAAATGCTGGAGGGGGCTGGGGTGGGGGGGATTAGAAGTTGGAACCATCTAGGTCATTAGCAAAAAAAAATGGCCAGGTAATAGAAAACAATTAAAACATGGTTCTTTGAAAAAGAAAAATATGAATAATCTGTCCTTGCAGGTATCAAAGACTTCCAGAATATATAAGCCCCACGAGGGCAGCATGTGCATCAGCAGCCCACAGGAGTCTTACTGGCTGAGCAGATACAGAAATGCACGGATGAAAACACCAAGAGCCCCGGCCCCAGGAGATGCTGGGAGTGATAACATGCGTTGGGGGTGGGGGGGGGATCATTTGCTGGTAACTCCTCGGCCATATAGGGAAGGGAAGTCATTTTTAAAGGGGAGAAGATGAGCCTTAGAAGTATGCCCCAATTGCACACTCTGAAGAGCCAGTCCCAGAGGCTCCACTGTTTGGAATCTAGGTTTTTCCAGCTTGTTACGGGGGAAGAGGATGCTGTGGTTTAAAATCTGGTGGGAAGCGCAAGTACCACTCCCTGGAAGGGACACTCTGGTGCTTGTGGTCCTGAAGGGGAGGTGGGCAGGAATTGGCTGCTGAGGAGAAAAACTAAATATCCAGGAGCCAATTGCAGCACGCAGGTGGCTCTCAAGTCCTTAAATACAATCAATTTAGGTAGGCTTTTGTTTACAGTAGCTTTTATCTAGAAGATAAGGTTGTAAAAATGTCAGTCACAGTGAAGTACTACTACTCCTGGCCATAGCTCAGCCAGCTCATCTGTTTTACTTCTTCCTCCCTTTCCAAATACCTCAAGGTGTTTAAGATGAGTGAAAAGATATCAAACTATTAAAGTGAACTGTATTTGTGTATGACACAAATGCACTCGGTAAACTGCAAATATCATCCCTGTGGTGCCCGTATTGTTCCCAAGTTCAGCAAGAGGGGTCCCCGTGTGTACCCCTCACGGCTTTACTCTGCAACACAAACTCTACAGAATGAGCTTTACGTGTCCTTTTCAATAGCGCTCCTTTAAGAAAAGGAGAGTCTGATGGCTCTATGTTGGGGTGAGGCTTTTCACTTATTTATGCTGGGCCTCTGCACCAAAGAGGCCTGGACGGTAAAACCCCGAAAGAGAAATAGAAAGTTGGGCTCAGGGTAAGAAGATAGCAAATACTCTCATTTTATTGTTAAACTGAACCTTGAAAGTCAATTGGATAGTTACAACAACTTAAATGTAAGCCCATAAAGATCCTACCTGATTTTGTGTTTAAAGGCATCGTTTAGTTCATGGATCCCTAAAATGAGGCTCTGCGCCAGGAAAGCTTCTGAGTGAGGAGGAAAACGCAGAGTGAAAAGGCCCCAGGGCCAGCTCCAGATGAAGGGCAGTGAGGGGGACAGACAGCCGTGAGCAGGCAGACCCATGGGAGGGGAGGGCAGGTGGGAGTCACTTGGAAACAGACCTTAATGCTAGAGAGAGCTGACAGGCCCTCCTGGGTAGGTTAGGGTTGTGTTGGGGGTCTGCACCGTGGAAAATAGCTTATCTGTCATTCTTTGGGTTTTGAGTCATTCTCCAGGTCTGGGCTTAGTTAGTATTGTTCTGTTGTGCTGTTTTAGCCCCTTTTGAATACAACTAGAGTAAGGCAACCTCGTAAATGTAATGCCTTGTCGTTAACCCCCATTTCTGACTCAAGTCCCCTAGATTCAAAGAATGTTTGACTGACATATTGGTAATGGTCCCAAATTTTGTAAGTGGTAGGAGATACAGACGATTTGACTATTATTTCCTTGAGTAAAATAATACCACTGGATAATCCTAGTTAGAATCATCAGAACCATAATCCTAACAGCAGCTCCTGGGCCATCACTATGTGCCCGCTACTCGTCTCATTTAAAACAAAAGCTCTATGAGTAGCTCATAGGAGTGCTTATTTTTTAATGTTGAGAAAACGATTACAGAGCTCTGCTCAACTGAGCCTGGTGACAGCGAAGAGCATTAACACCAAGTGCTTTCTTGTGCCTAACACTGTGCCAGCCACTTCCTACACATCGTCTCATTTAATACCTACAATGAACCCAGGAGGTCGGAAGTATTAAACCCGATGCGGAGAGGCAAAGTACCTTATCACACAAGGAGATAAAGCTCCAAGGTGGCCAACGCGCCAACCCAGGTCTGTCCCACGTTGCGCTCCCTCTCTGAACAGCTACCTCACGCGGTCCTGTGCTTGGGACTCCCCCCTCAGTACTTCTTTAGTGTATAGTTTCAATACAAACCCTTTCCTTCAGGACTCTTCCATGAGGAAGAAGTCCCTCCTCTTCTATAAAATGTGGAGGCTGGAAGATCTTCACATACCTCCCGTTTTTTAACTTCCTGTGTCTTACTTGTCTATCTAGAAAGCAGGCCTCATAGCATTTGCATCCTGGAGTCAAGGTGGATTTGAGAATAAAACATAAGCCTCACAACACTTCGATTTGTGTATGTTCATTATTGCCCCATTACAGAAAAATTCTACCCAAGAGTAGAATCTAATAAACTTCCTCAACCCTTGTTTCCTCCTCCCCAATCCATGAATGGGTAGACTTAGGTCTGGAGGTCTGGAAATAAACCCACTAACAAGAAGAAAACTGGATAGCCAACTCATCAAGGCAGGGCTGGGAAGTACTTTACCCAGACTTACCCAGGGAGAAAAGTCAAGATGAGGAACCAAGGGGGAGGAAGTGAGAGTAAAGGAGAGTTGAACATCTCCTACATTTATAACTAGACTGGATTCTCTGAGCCAGAAGGCAGGAAAGGTCACTTCACAGTCATTCCTGCCTTTAAAAAGAAAAGCTGATCAGCATCATGTGACCAGGAGAAACTACTTCAAAAGAGACCGGACAGAAAACCTGGATGATGTCAGTGATTTAAGTTTTATTTAAATATCGGTTCCCGTTCTCCGTGACAAGACACTGCTGTGCTTGTTTCCATATTTAGGCCCTGGGTTACATGACAAAGGGGGAGCTGCGCACACCAATTTCAGGGCAGTGTCTTGAGACTTCATTGTACTTATCCCAAACTCCTTCCCATTAGACCAAGAGCATTGTGAAGACTCTCATATTTAAGAGTTCATCTTTGTAACAAATGGTTTTATTATCTAAAAAACGAGAACACGATGGAACCACCTTCAGCATCTAAAACTAATATTTAAAGACCCTGGAGAGATGATAAAGGAAACTTCTCACTCAGGAAACAACTGAGGATTGCTGTTTGAGATTGTCCTGACAAAAGTAACACAAGACGACTTTGGGACCCCACGGCTGGCCCTTAGAGCAGATGGGGACCACATAGGATGGGTCTTCAGAAAGCTCAGCAGCAAGCACCAGTTTCTAAAGGTAACCAATTCCTTTGTTTTCTTGTGGTTGAGAAGCTGCTTTATTGGATAATTGTCAGAAAGAATTAGATGAAGGGCAGAATTTTTTTTTTTTTTTAAAGTAACAGGTGAAGGATCATGTGAGAGTGGAAAACTGCAGGGCTGGATTCAAAGGACAGGTCACACTGGTGAACTCTGGTTCTATCTTAAGACCACAGATGAACACCTCCAAGCACCTGCAGACCCAGCCCTACCGGCTCCCTGTCCTGTGCTCCAGTCCCCGTGCGATGCTAGCCTCCCTTTTGTCCTCACTGCACAACAGAGACCATATCACCTGCTGCCTTCCTGAAAAGGCTGCTATGTTCCCAGGATGCCACAATGACAAGAACACTGTCCCTGTCTTCCAGGTGCTCTCAGCAGTCAGGGAGACAAGCGGGTTAAAAGGTAGTGTAAGGAGGAGACCAAGGTTGTAAGAGAACAGGGCAGAAGGCCCTGTGGTAGCCCAGAGAAGGTCAGGGAAGGCCTGGAGCAGACGCGGCCACCTTTGGGGTAAGTCTTGACATCAAGGTTCACTGAGCAAGGGAAGATGTTGCCAGTAGAGGGACAGGCACATGCAGACAGAGAGATGAGAACAAGCATGAAGGCTTCTGAAGCAGCGCAGAGAAGGTCAGGAAAAACAGAGACCATGGGCATGGCAGAAGACAGAGCTGGAGAAGTTGGGTGGGAGCGGGGCTGCTGAGGGCCCGAGGGGCACAGTCTAGGTGACTGAGGCTGAGGGGATGGTAGGCGCTAGCGGAGAGCGCGCCTCTTCCTACTGATCCCACCACATTGCAGGCACACCAGCCCTTTGCCCCAGGGGGATCCTCCTTCGTGAAACCCAAATACCCTGGGCTATGTTTCTGTGTGGAATTCCTGAGCTAAATATTTACTTCCCCGGGGCCAGAGGATCTACTACAGCTCACTTATTTGGGGGTAAACACATTAAAGGAAAGTATACATTAAAACAAATCTTCCCCCCTCTACCCACATTTCCACTGCATGCAGAGAAAAGACTGCCATTCAAAAAAATACCGTAAAATTATCCAGAAGGCTCAACTTTCCAGAGTCGTTGGGACAAAGTGTGTATGTAAACAGTCACAGCCTTGCTCTGCGGGGTTCCTCCAGTTTGTATTCTTTGAGAAGTCTGCCAGCACTAGGCGAGAGGCTCACAGTTTCCTTAGTGACTTACCCGGCAACCTCATTCTACTTAACAGGAGTCCTCGGTGAAATTTTATGAAGATAAGGACTTCCAGGAGTGAGTTCCCTTCTGGTTTTTTATTTTTTATTTTTTGATTAAAAGCAAGACAAGGCAGAACTACACCAAACCTGTAGTTTTACTTTGCAGATTCTGTGGCCTCTCAGTTGGCCCCACGAAGGCCACCGGGGCCGGGGCCGGGGCTGTGGTTTGATTCCATTGAGCTGAAAGCAATCTGTCAGTGTGGAGAGGAGTTACAGAGGTTATTTTAAACATTTAGTTAAGCTTGTGACGGTCTTTAGAGGCATTCCTGGCTGTAAACTGCCTCATCCTGGGTGACATAAGCTATTGAAGGAGGTTAGACGGAGGTCCCCGCAGTCCGAGAGCTGGTCCACCCATGTTGCCATTAGCTGATTAATAGGTGTTTATTTTTTGGGCTTGAACTAACAGGCCATCCTAAGGCCAATGCAAGACAATATTTGAAGTCATCTGTGAGTGCCCCACACTTGCAAAAAGACCTTACTTTTTTGTGCAGTTGCTGTAGCTAAGAAGTCCTGGTTAGATTAGTAAAATGTAATGCCAATGACAGAAAACCCTACACCACCCTTCTCCATTATAAAAGAGGGCTGCTGGAAAAACGGATTCTTAGCACTATTTAAAGAAACATTTGGAGAAGGAGAAGGGAAAAAAAACAAAACAAAACATGACCAACTAGTTGTGGCAACTGGTAGAGCCCAAACGGTCATTCAACACTAGATACTTAATAACAAATTCCTAGTATTAGGTTCAATGCCTTACATAAGTAGTAACTAGGCTTGCTATTATTTTAGTATGTTTTAATGTAGGCTCCATGCCCAGCGTGGAACAGTACTGGGCTTGAACTTACGACCCTGAGATCAAGACCTGAGCTGAGATCAAGGGTTGGAGGCTTAACTGACTGAGCCACCCAGGCACCCCTAGGCTTGCTGATGATTGCCTTATGAGATATTTATGACTACAGATATATGCTATAAATGCTATAAAACATTTGGACTTATAAAATTTACTTTGATTTATGGGGCTTATGATTCTATGGGATTCAGAAGCAAAATGGTGAAATGAACTGGTCTCTCATTGCCAGACACTAAATTTAAGAGACGTTACAGTTACATATATATTTATATTTAATGTTCATCACTTCTACAGAGACAGAATGTTCCATGAAAGCAGTACCTTGTCTGCTTTAGCATTACCTGGCATTTAGCAGTGTATGGCACATAGTGGATGTTGAATAAATGTTTGTTGAATAAATGAATGACAGGTAGAAGAGTTATGCGGAGTATCTTTGCACAGCTATTTCGCTTAGGTCTGGTCTGGATCTTGAACCTAATGGCATACACAGGATGGACTGAATGGTTTAAAAAACAGTGCTATTACTTGCTTTACTTAATCATTTGCCTTTGTTTATTTCAAAAGCTTCCCCAAGCTCCCCAAGCAGGAGAGCCATTGGTTCCAACTGGCATAGTCAGAGGGAAGTTAAAGTTACTGCTTTTCACACTTTATCGGTCTGCTCTCACGGACTTTGCTGCAATAGTTTTACAAGAAAATGTGCTTGGGACTTTTACCTTTTAAGTTTAAATTTATCAGCTCAACCTTTGTGACATGGAAGATAACACCAGCATTCCTTACCTCTCAGGTTAACACACATCCACTTCTAGCCAGATTTCTGAATGACAACAACCCTGGGAAAGACGTATTTAGAATTTAGCACTGGGAGAGCTTGCTGGCAACAGTCCTGATCCCCTGCCAAAGTCTGTGCTTGAGGCTGAAGATCAAGGTGCTATTTTATTTAGATTTCATAGAAAGACACTGAAGATCTCAAGAGACCAAAAGTCCAGTCTGTAAAGTTGTTACACCCACAATCAGATCAGCTAGGCTCCTAACGGGGACACATATGGCAATTTACCACCACGATTTCCACAGGGAAGCAACCCTTGTGCCTTCTGTCTATTTTCATGATCTATCCAACACAGATCAATCACCCTGAGCTCCTGACACATTTATAATGCCCTTTAGGCTTATTTATGGACCAAGTGTAGGTTTTACAGAAACAGACTATAGTCACATTTGAAAGAAGAATTCTTTTATCTCACCCAAGATTATGCACTGGATAATCTAGCCTGGATCTCTCTTTGGTAGGACTAAGAGTCCCCATGTCATATTTTGACGACTCTTAACTATAATGCCTTCAGATGGTCAGACGCTCTTAAGGTCTCCAGCATGGGATCAGGCATTTAAGAAGATGGAAATAATAACTTTCATGGAGAAGGATATCATGTGTGGGGCATATTTTAAGAGGAAGCCTTTTAGACTCTGATATGCAGACTTTGTTTTGAGAGACGCTTAACAAAGGGTTTGTTCTCTTATTGAAACTCCATTTGTCAGGATTAATGTCATTCATTCAGCAAATATAAAATGTTTGCAATAGTGTAAGAGCAAAAGTTCTCATTTTGCGCCTTCATTTTGCTTAGACTATTTACAGACTTTAAAAAAAATACATGCCATGAAAAAAAAGTCACAGAAGATTTAGGGTACGTATTTCCTCAATGCCTATCTCCTTTTTTCAAAGTGCTTAGTATAATATTATGAAATTAAGAGGTTTCGATAGCTTTATTCTAAAGGATTGAACATAATTAGCTCAAGAAAACCGTTTACAATTTTGGAACCCCTCAACTTTGTGTGTGTGTGGGGGGGTGTTTGGGGGTGGGGGGCTAAGCTTCTTCAGGCAACTACATATAAATTACCCAGAGTGAAAGGACAGTAATTATCCAGGGAATTGAGGCACTAAGGACAGGCAGTGTAGAAGATTTTGGACCTCTGCAGCCTCTTCTTTACTTACATTTCGGGGAACAAGGGAAAATGCACAGGGTCTTATCTTGCTAATCTGGGTAAGGCTGAAAGGAGGAGAGATCTGGATTAGATGACCACATAAATTGTAAAGGTACTTTGTTTCTTCCCCTACACATGAGAAAATGCACTAATTTGCATTCACGTACATTTTATACTTTCTAAAAAACACGTATCTGTTATTTAAGAGGCTGAGGTATTTAGGAAGCTAAGCAAGTTCCAGAGACTTAGGGGCAAGATGCTGGAGTTTAGAAGTCAGACCTCAATCCTATCTAGGGAGGGCAGAGGAACCTTGGAAAGTTCTGTTGCACCGTTTTACCCTGTAGTCTCTATTACATTTGTGACTTGTCTCTTATAAAGAGATCAAAAGATTCAGTATTATTCAGTGTGTTTAAATGCTACAAATTTTTGATGTAATTGTTAAGTGTTATTAAAATACATTCAAGTAATAATTTTGTTGTGAAACTAATGGAGAATTTTTACCTTTTGATGCCATCACCTCCGACAGGCTATGTCTCACTTTGTATCCACAAACCTTTAAATTCTATACAATGGGACTTTTGTCAGGCATCCCCAAACATCCGAAAGTAACAATTTGTATCTGTCAGGTTGTACTAATTGGAATTAAAAATTAAAAAAAAAAAATCATGTCAGTTCAAACTATTCAGTTTTTTTTTTAAAAAATATAACTTGTTTCTTTTTAAATGTGGGGCAACATATTACCTTTTCAGGTAAGTAAAGGCATATTGGCCTTAGTCCAATTTAATAACTAAGTTGTAGACTTCCTATCAAAAAGTATAAGTAGAATCAAGCTCCTAACTTATGTAGAGAAATAGGAAATGTCATACATGGTAGCTGATGTTGGTCTTTTAGGATTCCTATAGCTACACACTGGAAATGAATTAAAAGGACCGGTAACATTTTTCAAACAGAAATCAGTCCTTAAGTGACAGACCTAATTCTATCTACAGTACAATTAAAATCTAATGGTTTCAGAATTAGTAAAAGGTGTAAATTATCACAACAGTGCTAGGGTAAGGACATAGCAACTTATTTAATATTAGTTAACCTACAGATTATGGGAGTTAACGTATATTCATTATAATTTTAAAACAGTTCGAGGGACAATAGGAGATGGGATATTCCAACAACAAAGACTGAACAACTTTTTAAATTACAATCTCATCACCTGTATATAGAGAGGTGAAGTGGTAGGGAGGTTAGAGGGTAAAAATCCTTGCCTTGGGATGACGACAAAGACGTGGTCCTTAGCTCTGCGTTATCCCCATTAACACAACAATGTGAATTAAGAATATGAAACCATGGCTGTGGATTATTACATTGTAATTTTTGAAAAGCTACCATAAAGAAAAGCACAGAGCTAGAGGGAGGGAGAGAGCAGATGGAGAAGAGCAGGTTGGAGGTAGGGATTTGATAGATTGGTGGCCTATATGCTGGGGTCTCGTATGATCTCAATAGCATAAAACAATTGACCTTCTGGGAGTTGTGTCCATGGACCCCATCAGAAGGACACTGGACAAAAAGTTATGTTGATAGAATTAAAAACCAGAGGGTGTCACAATGAGATGATGTGTCCCCTGCATGGGTTAATACGTTATACACACAGTGGACAAATGACTACAACTTTAGAATCTACAGATCTAGTGGTTTCAGAATTACAGTTTTAAAAATTCTCAAGATTTTATTTGAGAGAGAAAGCATGCGAACAAGCAGGGGGAGGGGCAAAGGGAGAAACAGACACCCCGCTGAGCAGGGAGCCCTACATGGGGCTTGATTCCAAGACCCCAAGATCATGACCTGAGCCGAAGGCAGACACTTAACCGACTGAGCCACCCAGGCACCCCCAGAATTCTAGTTTTTTTAGGTTTAAAAGATAGTGTTAATAAAGCAGAGTTGGGAGGAGATAATATAACCCAATTTGTACCCCTCATTCATTATGGCAACAATACTGTAAATTCATAGGATGGAAACCTAGATTTTATCTAAAGGAATACAAGGCTACTTTAAAAATATGTATTTTTCAGCTTTGTTGCCTTGAACTTTTATTAAAAGTGAAACCAACTTTATATTAAGGACATTCATGCTAACTTAGAAATACTCTGTTGCACTTTAGTTTTCTTACTTTATGAGCACTGTCAGCGTTTAACTCTGGAACCTATGGCATGTCAGGATTAATGAGTTTTGGATTATATCAACATGGGTTATGTGTCTCCATGTTTAGTGTTGTTGATCTCAATTTAATAAGGTTTTAGGTAGAGTTATTAAAATATTAGCCAATATTCTGGAAGGAATTTCACAGATATACGTGAAACCACTGTAGTAGGGTGGGTTTAGCTATTTACATGGTATAAAGTGTGTCAAACAAACAGGTCCTAACAAATAGAGAGTTAAGCTAAACAGCAAGCAGTGTGTTACAATAAATCTTGGGTTCAAGAATTATGGCATAACCACCAAGTCTTTCTGTGAAAAATATTTGCGCTCCCAAGAGATGCTCTACTTCCAATTAGTTGTCTGCACAAGGTAAAGGGAACACTTTCTCCAGGAGCCCAGTCACTGAGGAGTCCATTTTCAAGGTGCCAAGGACAGCCCCAGGTCTGATCAGCGGCTCTTCTTTGGACTGAAGGATACACGTGAATGTGCGTATCAGTCTCACTTGTATCTGTACAGGCCTTTGTGTCCATGTCTTATGGATGTCCTAAGTCCCACCCCCCCCTTCAATACGTGGCTATTGAATTTGCTGGATTACAAAGTCATGCACTCCTAGAGAGTCAGTGACCATCTGACTTGCTTTCAGACGAACCCCCAAAGCCTAGTGGGTCCAAGTGTGTGGCCTACCCAGCGCTCCTCTTTAGTTCACAGCAGGGTCCAGAAGAACATCAGAAAGAGGACTGAAATTAGAGGTCATCACTGCTCCGGGCTTCTTTTGGCAAATTACAGCATTCATAATTTTACAGATGATGGGAAGCCAAGTATAGGAGAACAGCCTTAGCTCTTCTGTGATTGACGTATGGATATTTTCCCTCAGCTGGTTCAACAGCTTGGAACTTCCTCCATGTGAATGTTAAATCATTCACACCATTCTTAGAAATACACAAAAGTAAGAGTCAGAGGGGCCCCTTTCGGTGAAACTGTGTAAAAGCCAACTAAGCCTGACATTTGGATCATTCAGGAAGATAATGCATCCTCTCACGGCTCAAACGGAGTACTACTTAAGTTAACAGTACTCAATGATGGTTTCACTCCGGCTGGAAAAAGTCACACATGCAGTGCTATGAAATCAGTGTGGGACTGGTTTTGAAAATGAAGTCTACAGGACCTCCTGCCTCTCTCTCTACGAGTCTCCATGGTGCAACAATTATGTTTATGGGACTGAAGGAAAAAAATCAGAGGGGAGGAGAGGTGTGAAGCACATGAAGAAATTGAGAAGGAAGTGGGGGGGGCGGATTTAGCTTACCACACAGAACTAAAGGGAAAGGGCAGGGGAGATTGGGGCACTCAACATTCCAGCATTCTTGAAGACCAGGTCCGACGAAATTCCAAAAAATTTAAGAGTTGGAGATTTTAGCCACAGAAGGAGAGATTCTTCTTCACTGCTGCAAAGCAAATATACTAAGGGCAACAGGAAAATTTTGAGCAGACATATTCTTAAGCAAACAAGGGCACAAAGACCAGTGATATTTGATATTTCCTTTTTTTACTTGTATACTGTCCAAATTGCATTCTAGGAATATGGCAAGAAATTTAAATGTGAAGCTCTTCACAACTGCCTTAAGCAAGTACTGCTTTCTAGACGGATTCTCCGCCCACCCCCCAGCCCCCCGAAATAACTGACATAACCACCGAGATGGCCAAGCTCACCACCACCACACACAGCCACCACCAACCCTCCTCCGCTGGGTTCCTTCAGCTACCACCTCCACCCTCAACCCTGCAGTGAGACGCCCCCCCCCCCCAACTTCCAGCTAAGTGCCAGGCACACTGCCAGGCATTTTGCATACTTTATCTCAAATCTTTATGTGAGAGTTATTTTTAATCCACATTTTCCAGCAAATTCCAACTTATATTTCCCAAATGTTCACTATATGTTCACATGCATCAAGGCTCAGAGGCTCCAGCTCTGGTTCCTAAGTCTGTGCCTTGTTTAAGCAAGGCGACATTTTAAAAATCACGCAACGATTTAAAAAAATAATGAACATTGTGAGGCTTACTAAAAGGTTGCCAACTAATTGGGAGAAAGGTATGAATGAGGCATTCCCATTTTGACAAAAATGCCGAAGTAACGGATCCCTGGCATGTAGGAGTTTCATCTTAGACTTCTAGGGGAGAATTAGATAATGTACACATTATACATAGGAACTTGCAGAAAACTTTTAAACAGTATTTAAAGAAAAAAAAAAGGCTTCCCCAATTGAAACATATGTTTTTACACAAATCTGCATGCTCCAATTAATCTGAACTGCTGGTGTGCGGCTGGACCGCCTTCATCATCTTTGTAAGCACAATGTACAATTTGTGGTCGGATTTCTAGCAAGAAAAGTGCACCTAATTTTGGCTCTCCCCATACTTAAACCTATTTTAGAAAATTAGAATTTAACCATAGCTTTACACAGTCCTAAAAAAGAACTGTACGCAGCTGCTGACAGGTCATTGATGTTGTAATACTCTGAGTACCCGAGGAGAGATTTTATAGTATTATCCCAATGAATGGCATAAGAGAGACTTGGATTTTAAAAATTCATCTCCACTTGTCAAACATTATTAGGAAAGGAGGGAAAAAAAAAAAAAGGAGATTTCTTGGGATGATCTGACACAATGGCATGTTTTTCTGGTCCACCATGTCTGGTTGGCAGGACGCTTTTCTTCTCTGGTGTAATAAACAACTGTTTAGTACAATGCCATGTTTGGAACAAGGCAAGTTTTATTTTCCTTTTTAAGCTCTTGGCTCAAGAGAACAGTCTTATGGGAAATGGCTATTGTGTTTACTGTTATTTGATGATGAAATGTCATCTGACTAAAATACTTTGTAATAAATTATTCCATTCAATAAAGCCATCAACAGTTTGGCTTGTTTAAAAATGCAATTTGCATTATAATGCACAGAGAAATCCCTGATGGAACACTCCTATAACGTATTAGTTCAGATCAACACACGCACAAGCGGGCTTGCTCTTGTGCTCTCTTGCTCTTCTGGTTCAAGAGTTGTTTGCGACTTAAAAATATAAAAAATCAAAAATCTCAAAATGTCATTACCATTTCACAGCTTAGGACAGAATCATTTTGAAGAATATGCTGAACTATTGAGAGTGATGATTGACTAGAAGTGAATCAGTGGTATTAAAATGCAGTTTTCATCCATTTTTCCTGTAAAAAAAAATGGCTGCTACATCAGCAGTTTTGCTGACATAACAGAATAACCCCACCCACCTACCCACCCACTTGTGTGCAGAGTCAAATCTCCACGTGGTTTGTTTTGGTCATACCACTAACTTTTTACAGCGGTGTTTATCATGATATATATTTGGTCTATAGACTGAGTGATGAGAATTACTTTTACTTGGGGAACCTTTCACTGTCCATTAAAATAACTGGAGACACCCTTGAAAAGCCAGGGTTGGTAGTTATTTGCCTCATAAAAGAAAACAAGCTCCTATTTCTTCATTGGTCTGGTTGTGATCTGTAACTACTTCTGGGAGGAGTCCTTGTCAAAGGAAAACCATGTACACTGGCCAATCCTCTGCTAACACAAACAGTAGTTTCCTCTAAGGAAAAAACCTTTTGAGGGAATAAGAAGCCAGGCTTCTAAGGAGGAAGGTCTCCAGGACACCTTCTGGAACCCTGGAGGGTGTTCAGTGCGCTGCGTCCCTCACTATGAGATGCGGCAGGCCCACGGGCTGGATTTGTCCACCAACGCCTCCCGTGCATGCCCGAGATCTCTAAAGATGGGGACTGGTTCTTTGGTGTCCCTGGGCCCACACGCAGGGCCCAGCAGTTTGGTGCCTGATAAACATTCATGGATGAAGACACAAAGGAGTAACCCCTCTGAGTAAAGACCACTGAGCTTCTGATAATCTGACGGACATGTCACCGTTCCCAATCTCATGGTGGAATCACGACCCTCGGTTGTGTATTCCAGCAGCTTTTGGAATTTTCATAGGGCTGAAAGGAGTATCTGTGCTAAGTCTCTCATTATAGTCTCATTTTCAATCAAGAACATGTTCCAATTGTTTGAAAAACAATGGACTCAAAATGTAAACCGGGTACCTATTGTTTCTTTAGATGCATAGGCCATGAACTACTGGTTTATTGGGTATATTAGAAAAAGTGCCGGAATAAATATCTGGAGTCCTGGACTCCAGGTCTGACCCTGCCTCTAACTGGCTGTGTGACACTGGGTAAGTCTCAGACTTTGGGGGTCATTTTTTCTCATCTGTAAACAAGAAGGCTGTACTAGATGATCTATAAAGTCCCTCTTGGGCCTAGTATTTAATTCTATTTTTTTTTTTTAAGATTGTATTTACTTACTAGAGAGAGTGAATGAGCACACAGAGGGAGAAGTGGACTCCTTCGCTGAGCAGAGAGCCTGATGTGGGGGGCAATCCCAAGACCCTGAGATCATGACCTGAGCCGAAGGTAGACGCTTAACCAACTGAGCCACCCAGGCACCCCTCCTCTTATTTCTATAAGCAAAAATGAGTGCTAGAGTCCACCTTCAAAAAAAAAAAAAAGTCTTAAAAAAAAAAAAAGGGGGGTGTCTGCCTACTCAAGAAGAACCTGAACTCCCAGTTGTAACATACACTTAAACCCAAGAGAATACAGGTATCATTTACTAGACTATTCCTTCCTATTCCCATTTTAGATGTGAAGTACATGAAAAAAATTGACTTATCATTTAGCAATCTTTATCAAGAAAGACTTAGAGATTTATACTTAGCGAGTAGCATGGGTTTCAGGGAGTCTGAATTTTCTGAAACTGTAGGTAAGTTTTACAGAAGTGCAAAGTTCATAGTTTTGATACTTCACCCAAAATTTTAGGAAGCTCAGCCTAAATCCTAGTCTAATGCCATTAACTGACCTACACTAGATTCCTAGCTTAGACACTGGTTCAGAGCTGGACTCGAAAGAGAACGGAGTTGTGCTCAAACAGAAATAGCATCTACTCTAAGGATGATTATAAAGATTAATACGAGGTTATACAGAGAATTAATAAAATCACTGTTCCAGAATCCATATCATAACAAGTACTTAATGAGCAACAAATATTTTGCTTTTTGCTTTAGCAAATGGGGTTAATCATAACTAAATTTTCAAGGTTGTTCACTGCTGATAATCAAACCAACTTACGAGGGTGGGGAAAATTCCCATTTCAAAGATTTTATTTATTTTTTTAAAGATTTTATTTATTTGAGAGAGAGAGAGAATGAGAGAGCGAGCATGAGGGGGGGAGGGTCAGAGGGAGAAGTAGACTCCTCGCTGAGCAAGGAGCCCGATGCGGGACTCGATCCCAGGACTCCAGGATCATGACCTGAGCCGAAGGCAGTCGCTTAACCAACTGAGCCACCCAGGCGCCCAGATTTTATTTATTTTAAAGAGAAAGAGTGAGCACATGGGAGCGGGGGAGGGGCAGAGGGAGAGGGAATCTCAAACTGACTCCACGCTGAGTGCAGAGACCAATACAGAGCTCGTCTCACGAGCCTGAGACCATGACCAGAGCCAAAACAAACAGTGGACACTTAATCAACTGAGCCCCCCAGATGCCAAGGAGGAGGATTCCTTTTCAAAAGCTACAGAGAGAAATTAGGAGTGGAAGTGTGTCTAAATGTGGGAGCTTGTAAAGGAATCTACCTGTTAAATTACTGTGCTTAGAATCCTATCAAACAGGATTAAACTATACCATACGTGATTGTAGCCACTGGCTAAACCAACAGTTGAAAACCATTTAACATGCCTTGTAGTTTTGGTTTACATAGGTCTCTCTTCAACTATGTTTCCTGACTCATCTTAGGCAGCTAATGGGATTTTTCTGATCCAAGCATTTGTTGGCATGAACTCAGAGGTCTAAGGGGCTACAGGAGATGGTTTCTGAAGTCCCTTCCAGTTCTAAGACTCTAGGAGTCTCTTCTTCTGAATGAGAGGAAAAAAAAAAAAAATCTTTAAAGGACACTGAAATCTCAGGTCTCAAATTGGCACACAGTGCTCCCTGTCTTAACTCACATGATGAAGTGCTTTAATGTACAGGAAATTGAGACTCACTTCCATTTGGAATCATTCTAAGCACAAATGATTGAGTTCTGGATCAAAGACAAAACTTGTTTACACTTCGAGAGGGGAGTAAGGAATGCTGCTGATATTCGGTATAGTATGACCAAAACATAAATGAGACCAGCTACCATATGCCACTCAGGAAAGCAGTCTGTTTCACTGGACCACCTTCAGATGATGATAGTCACACTATCTGATATACCAGCTTAGTTGGGTGATTTCTTATATCGCTTCCTTCCCCTCCCAAATTCTTTGGTAAAGAGACTGGAATTTTGCAGGCTGCTGGACCTGAGGCCCAAGGTCTAATAAGGTGGGTAGCTAGTAAGCACAGATGCTAAGATTTGAACTTGGATCTAACAAACTCCAGAATTACTGGTTCTTTCCATTACCAGTGGTTCCCAAAACGACAATGGAGAATACCAGATAGTTGTATCAGAAGTGACTGGGGTGGGGGTGGGGGGTGGGTCTTAGACCCAGACTGTCTAATTCAGTAGATCTAGAGGAGGTTCTGGGACCTGCACTTTAAAAATTTTTTTGGGGGGGGAATCTATATATTTTTGCACGCATGTGTGCACAAGTGGGGGGAGGGGCAGAGGGAGCAAATCTCAAGCAGACTCCCGCTTAGTGTGGAGCCTGATGTGGGGCTCTATCTCACGGCCCACGAGATCATGACCTGAGCTGAAACCAAGAGTTGGTGTTGAACCGACTGAGCCACACGGGTGTCCCAGGGATCTATATTTTAAACAAGTATCTCCATTAATTCTGATGTGTAGTCAGGTTTGGGAACCATGGAGTTCCTGCTTGGGGCCACAGTCTCTGGGAAAGGCTTTCTGTAGGGAGATTTTAACACTGAAGAAACAATGTGAACTTCAGTAGAGTGGGTTGTGAGATGGCCTTTAATGAAGGGGTCTGGCTTGTAAGAGAAGACAATGGTCCCAGCTAGCACAGGTCTGTGGAGGAGTAAGGCCGGAGATGCATCTAAAAATCAGATAGCATGCAGGTTCATCATGTGGGACTCTAATGGATTGGTAGCCCTGTGTTGAGAAGGATTCGGATGCAGGGAGTGGTGTGGCATAGAGCCACACGGCAAACATGCCAAATACAGAACTTTATTTTAAAATGACAACATATGGTGTATTTTATAGTCCATCAAGATTGGCTTTGTTTAAATTGAAGACTATTCGTCTTAAAAATAAGACGAATAGTAAAATTTAATTATCTCCTCCAAATTTTACTTGGCCCCTACAACTGTTTTTAATTATAGCTTCATGACTTTACCTGAATTCCTCAAGTGCAAATTCTTTCTTTTAAAATTTATTTTCATCATATCTTTAGCACAATGCAGAAAAGGAATCTTAAATATTTCGGCATTTTATATTTTTATTGGTTTTGTAAACCACTGAAATTGTAGTGTACTTAGAGTGAGTTGATTCCATATGCAGTAAATCAACTGGAGGACAGACTACACCGTACAAAGTGAATCACTATAGCTAAAAATAACTTCTTCCCCTCCCACCCCGAAAACCTGCCAACATCCAAACAAGATTGCATGCTAGAAAGAGGTGTACTATATTCCAAGATAAATATATACAAATTAAGCTGGAAAACCTCAAGGTGTTCTTGATTAATTCTCAAACATTTCACAATCAAGTCTCAGACACTCTCTGGGATAAGCGTAAGGAGAGGAAGAAAATGATTGCAGAGGCTAATGAAGGTGGAAAGGGGGCTTATGAAAATATTTTAAAGGCAAAACAGAAGTGGGTAAGCTGGGGATGAAAAGGCAAACCACCACAAGGAGTTTCAGACCCAATGAAACATTTTTAAGGACACGGAGCCTCTACTTCTCTACTTCAAGCTGCTTCCCAGGCTGGCCCCAGGTGAGTCTCATTCCTATGCCCCCCAGTCTGAGATACCTGTGGGAGTCAGTGGCTTCAGAACTTCCAAACAGGACTGGGTATGAGGCTACGGAAAATGGACTATGAAGAAGCCAACAACCCAGAACAAGTACATGAAAGCGTGGGGGCGGGGCGGAGTCTTACAATCTGTCCCAGCTAGGCCTGTGGTCACTAGGCACCTGGTATTCAGGATTACATTCCCAGGCATGCAGAACACTGCAGTCTCTCCACAAGGGGCTGAAACATTACAAAAAAAAAAAAAAAAAGCCAGTGACAACCTGGAAGGAGTAAGTTGAGAGGCCTCCCCAGTACAATCAGTTGGATCATCAAACCATACTTTTTCAATCACCTTTAAAAAAAAAAACTTAAGACTTAGACCTAATGTCTAGAACAGAGCCTGGCAAACACTAGGTGCTCAATAAATGTTTTCTGAATGTTGATTAGGTGTCTGAATTAGTGTATGGTCTTGGTAGTTAGAAGCTGGCAGTCAAATATAGAATATTGAATATTAGGTTTCTGACAAAAAATAAGGGTGGAAAGAGGGAATGAACTATTATTTTCAGATAGATCTAAAAAAAACGGAGTAGCTCAAGAAAGGCTGTCCAAAAAAAGTGAGCAAAAGTGAAAAAGGGGAGTTTCATTGGTTGTGAAGGTACAGGGAATTATTTAGAAACAGAAAATTACAAAAATAAATTTAAGCACATGTTTTTCCCCTCATCACGAGTTTTAGCCACAATTATGAAGATATTTGTTCTGTGTTCACACTTAGGGTTCAGTACACATTACTGACCTATCAAATATTCAGTAAATTAACCATAAAAATGTGCCTATCAACAATGATAAAGATAATGATGATCCGTGATTTTTCTGGTAAATATCAAATTCAGAATAACCTTTAAAATGATAGAACTTCAATATCAGAAGTTTGGCATCAAAATGGAGATAAAAAGATAAGAGCAAAGCATGAAGCATTTTGAAAGTTTATAAATGTAATAGGAAATTTAAAACTATTTCCAAATGAAAGTGAATTGGCAAAACCACCTCATGTTTTAGAAAAGGTTCAAGATGGCTCTAAGATTTAGATTTTACATTACCGAGGGAAAGAAGAGCTACACTATGTTGGGGTGATTGGCAACCACTTTAAAGTAATTAAAATGAGTTCATTTTCTTTATTTGAGGAAAGAA
Organism: Leptonychotes weddellii; assembly: GCF_054177405.1. Classification (NCBI taxonomy): domain Eukaryota; kingdom Metazoa; phylum Chordata; class Mammalia; order Carnivora; family Phocidae; genus Leptonychotes; species Leptonychotes weddellii. The sequence goes on along the minus strand of NC_138377.1, from coordinate 70,463,723 downwards.
TATTCCTCCTGAAGGCTCTTTGCTGCCTTTCCCCACGTTGAACCTGCATTCTGGGCTGGGATTTATAGATGTCACATGAAATGAGTTTACTTAACTGAACAAGCATACTGCAGAAACAATGTAATGACAGGAAAACCAACCCTTTTAACACCAAGAATTTTATCTTGAAGGCTACAGCATGTAGTTATATGTAACCTTGTACTGACATAGGACAAGGACACTGAAGAATTTAGGAAGTTCCAAGAGGGCAGGAACTTTTCACCCCCTACTTCACCCAACCCCCCTGTGCCTAAAGGAGACCCTCGATGAGGACCTAGTGAATAAATGAACAAGGAGTCGGAATTCCTTCTAGTGGATCCAGACCATGCCTCATGCCTCAGTCCCATCATCGTGCCAGGATGCTATTCAGAGACAGGGGTGTGATGGAGGTCCCTGGCAGACCCTAAATCTGTCCCAGCAGCAGAGGCATCAAAAGCTTCTCAGGAGAAAGGGAGTCGACAGAACTGGGGGGGGGGGGAGGAGACCCCAAACCTGTTCTAAAACTAAACTTCTAATGAGACAGATTAATAATGGGAATTTCATAGAGAATTGAACAATGCATTTTGAAGTGAAATAATGTTTCAAAGTAATATTTAAGCCAAATACTTAGGGGAAGTCAAATTTCTAAAAGTTTCTCATTCTTTTCACATACGGATTTTCAGAATATGGCTCTATTAATTGACAAAACAGCACTCATCTACTGAACTGAGAAAATAAGGAAACCAAAGGAAAATATTAAACTCCTATAAAAAAATGAAAGGGATAGAAAATTGTAGCTTCCCATAAATGTCAAAATATCCTACTTATAAACTTGGAAAACAGATCCGGTACTTCCCAGGGTACATCTTACAACGCTGTTGCTGTTTAAACCTGGTGGTAGATGAAATCAGGAAAAGGCGCATGTTACACTTCATTGCTGTTGGACTAAAACTCTGGCAGAAAGACACCCACCTTCTTGTTTGAAAATAAAGATCCATCAAAACTCTTGAGTTGAAAGGTTAAGTGTACTCTCTGTGTAGTTGATAAATGGAGGCCTAATTTAATCAGGGGCCGTCCTAGGCATGGTTGCCCTGACCCAGGCTTCTGGCTTCCATGCGGGTAAGATCTAACCAAGATGTAGGCTCTAGGCCTTTGACCTACTCGAGACCTTGTCCGAGCCAGCCGAGAGTTCTGGTTAACAGCCGGGGAACCAGAAGTTCAAATCAGGAACATGTGCACTCTGCTAATCTAACACATGGCTCTAAAATTAAAACGCAACATGACCGAGTGCTTCGGGATATTTTAACTAGGAAAGAGATTACAGCTAGATAAAACCGGGCTTTCGGGGTCACTCTTGCGCCTTCATGTTTCTCCCCGTTTCTTTGGACTAGACAAATTTAATTTTATTGTATTTCTTAAGAATTTGCTAGAAAAACACAAGTTTGGCAAGTTGTTTCATGGTTGATTGATCTGGGGGAAATGGGGATGTTGTAAGGTTTCTCTGCGACATGTGTCACTTATTAGATAGTTAGCTTTTTCTATTTCCAACCGAGCCAAACCAAATTAATTAGAAAGAGGTTTGAATTACAAGCTAAACACAATGAAAAGTAATAAAAACAGAAAATGACATTTAGGTCATCAATAATATTCCGGAGGTAATTCGGCATTGATTTTTCTTGCTTTCTATGATAAAGAGCTTTACAGGTTGTCAAACTAACAGTTTAACCCCCAGTTGTTATAGTAACAACTGCAGGCATCAAGAACACAAATTTAATAATGGGGCAGATTTATTTTCTTTTTGGTTCACTTTGTTTCTTCTGGAAATCAGTACTAGAAGATGGACTGACTTACCATGCACCTGAGGAAGTCTACGAATCAGTTTGATAAAATAAGATCCAATCTAACAGAATGAAAATCAAAGCAGATACCAGATTCAGGAGAAACACCACTCTTAATAGTATATTAGCTTTTTTTTTTTTTTTTAAATATAGATTTTGACAATCTCTGCAAGGAAGTCTTCCTACTCTTCAAACTTTTTTGCTAAGTGAGAAGTTAAATTCCTGGTTCAGTTTTAGAATATCAGAAGTCCATGAAAACCAGTATTTTGAATTATTTTTAAAATTTTAGTACAGGAGGGGTGCCTGGGTGGCTCAGTCGGTTAAGCATCTGCCTTCAGCTCAGGTTATGATCCTGGGGTCCTGGGATCGAGTACCGCGTTGGGCTCCCTGCTCAGTGGGGAGCCTCTTTCTCCCTCTGCCCCTCCCCCTGCTCTCCCCCCCTTTCTCAAATAAAATCTTTTAAAAATTTAGTACAGGAAAAAGCCATGGTGCAAAGACTTGCCCTCCAAAATAGCTACACTTTTCAATTGGGAAGAAAAAAAACCCCACCAAAAAACAGAGGTATAGGTTTTATTTTTATGGATTTCCAGTTAACCCTTGGAAAGTATTTAAGGAAGCCTGGTGACTCCACCTAAATATTTTTATGAATTTTTTAAAAGTTAAAAAAATGAGAGCACTTGCACGAGTGGTGGGGCGGGGCAGAGGGAGAAGCAGACTCCCCACTGAGCAGAGAGCTTGATGCAGGGCTGGATCCCAGCACTCTGGGATCATGATCTGTGGCAAAGGCAGCCACTTAACGGACAGCCATCCAGGCGCCACCCCCCTTCACCTAAATTTAAATCGCGGGTCTCCAGTTATTTTAGGTATCTAATTGTGAAGCCCCTGCCCCCATATACACTGCGGCAGCTAGTGGCTGGCAGGTGCCTGGGGCTGCGGGAAGGTGCCCCTGCATCCAGGTCCTCCAAGAGGATCTGCTCTGGCTCCCAGTACTGCACAGTAGCCAACTGCAGAGACCACAAGAAATCTCTTTCCAGTTCAGCCCCAGGGCATCCTATGCCAAACCATGCTTCTGTGTTCAGGAAGCGGCTCTTGCAGGTGCCAAGGCCTGGAGACAGCACCAAGTAGCACAGATAACCACTTGGCAGAGTTCTTAAGCAACCGGAGAGCAGCAGCTGGGATTGTAGGAGCACCCTAACACTCTGAAGGTGTTCCTCCCTGGCAAGACAGGCTGGAAGGCTTAATTTCAGAGTGGATTTCGATACTAGACCATTTATCTATGCTCCAAAGAGGTGCATGTCAAAGGGTGTAAGTCCAAGCTTCTTGTCAGGGCTTAGGAGGTTTTAGGATCTTGCTTCTCTGAAAATTTACTGCCTCCCACTTTCTCATCCAGCCAAACAGAATCAGATGTGGTTCTTTGACTGTGCCAGCCTCTCTAATACTTCCATACTCCAGCTTTTGTTCCGATTTTTCTGCCTGGAATTACATCAGCCCACATGCTAAGGTTGAGTCTAGTAGTCTTCTCTTGGTAACCTCGGAACGCCCCAGCCATTAGGTCAGAGTAAGTGCTGGTTACCCCAGATCTTAGAGCCGTGCTATCCAATAGGATAGCTACTGCTTCATGTACTATTAAAATCAAAATTCAGTACAAAAAAATGCATTTTTCTCAGTTGTGCTGGCCACATCCAAACTCAATAGCCATATGTGGTTAACGGTCTTATTGGACCATACAGATATAAACCATTTCTATCATCACAGAATGTTCTTTTGGACAGTGTGGGTCTAGAGAATACGGGGTTGACGGTCCCGTCTACCATGGGACCAATAGCCCTAGATCCTGAAAATCTCTTGAAGCCAAGGGTCATTGAGGAGGGTGGGGAGAGATCTCAGTTCGGTCTTTGCTTGACCCCAGTTCACTAGGTCCCTGTGGCTCATAGGGTCAAATGAGTTGAAAGGACACTTATGAACACTAGAACCACATCTGGGATTTTATTTTCACCTGAACCCTGAGAACAGCATGAGGAGGAACTTCTTGATTCTAAGTCTGCCTAAAAACTTACAATGCAGGAGAGAGCAGGCGAGCACAAAGCACTACCATTAAGACTCTACTGCTAATACTGGTTTGTTTGCAACAGCACTTTTGGATTATGCAGGCTTCTCTTACCCTACCTTAGGAATCACTTTTTTTTTTTTTTTTTTAAAGATTTCAGAGTGTGCATGCAAGCAGGGGGAGGGAGTCCAGGGAGAGGGAGAGACAATCTCAAGCAGACTCCCTGCTAAGCAGGACTGGATCCTACAACCCTGAGATCATGACCGGAGCTGAAATCAAGAATCAGCTGCGTAACCTACTGAGCCACCCAGGCACACCTCAATCCATTTTTTAAAAACAGTATCTTCAACAAAAAATGAACATGGGGGGCGGAGAGAAGAGGCCAATCAAGAAACAGATGCTTAATGATAGAGAACAAACTGAGGGTTGATGGAAGGGTCGTGGGTGGGGGGTGTGTGTGGGAGATAGGCTAGATGGGTGATGGGTATTAAGGAGAGCACTTGTGATCAGCACCGGGTGTTGTACGAAGTGATGAATCAGTTCTACACCTGAAACTAATGTACTACAATGTTAACTAGATGGAATTTAAATAAAAACTTGGGGAAAAAATAAAAACTTACCTTCAAATGACTGACTTCCTCTTGGAACATAATCCTTTTGGAATTTGGATATAATTAAACAGAGGTCAAGGCAGGATTCTACCAGAATTTTGGGAAAGACTGGAAAAGACCACCCTCTCAGAGTGAAATATAGCAGACTCCAGTATTCCTTCAACATGCACCTATCAGGGCCTCACCCTGCCAGGCACCGGGATACAACAGTGGGCAAGATGGAGTTGGTTCCTGCTGAGATAAAGGTCATCCTGTCAGCATAAGTCAAGCCGAGAGACAACTGGAAAATGGACTGCCCCTGAAGGTAGGCTATTGCCTTAGAGTAGACCCTCCGAGAAGAAAAACTGGAATATAAAGAAACTACAGGTCCAGTCTTTTCCCTGAAACCCTGGAGCCTGATGTTTTGAGAATTAAATTTATCAGAATTAAAAAATTTTAAGTTTCCTATATTCAGTAATACCCATAGTGGAGAACAAAGGAGTACTCTATAATCAAACATTAGTATTTCTGAAGGGAAACCTAGGACTTTTTGAAGCAAGTGAAAGGTCTCTAAATAGCCTTTTAAGAGTGCAGATCAGGTTTTATTGCCAAATGCTGTGGTGCCACCTTACTAAAAAGTTGAGAAACTTCAGGTTTCCGGGACTGTAGATAAGGGACTGTACGGTCTACCTGAAAATGTGTGATCAATAGGGTCACTGTTAATAGAGAATCTAGGAGAAGAGAAGCCCAGGAGTCTTCGGGTCTGTCCTAGAGCTAAAGTACTGCTGGTCCGTGAAGACAAGGCAGCCGGTCAGCCTCTCCCTACAGAGCTGGCTCCCCCACCACTGGGCACTGGAATGATCTGGGAAGCTTCACAAATCTTTACCCCCGCCACACCCCAGACCACACAAATCAAATCTCCAGGGGAAGGAACTGCCTATCAGTGTGTGTATTAATGTAGTCCTGTTTTGCTTTTTCAATTGGGGTACCAATAATATACGCTAAAGAATATAGAAGACAAATCTCCGGTAACCATCACCCAGAACAACGTATCAAATACCCCAGGTTTCTTCCCTTTCTCACCCCATGTCCTCCCCAGAGGCAACTACTCTTGTAACTTCTGATCGCCAGGGCTGGGTCTCGGCCAGTATTTTCTAATTCCGGTTCTCGGGCTGGGCTGCTCATTGGCATCACCTGGAGTTTTACCCAGCACTAGCATGGGGGCTCCACCCCAGAGATGCTGGTTTGCAATCTAGCCAGCGGCATTTTTATAGCTACAAGGGGACCCCACTGTGCAGCAGTTTGAGAACCACTGCTTTAGTGACCAGGAAAAAAAAGTCAGAAAGAGGTTGCCTTTTGCAGGGAGTTAAGACAATTTCCATTTTCTCCTCACCCTGCCTCCCCCACCTCTTACGCTCTCTCCTTCTCATTCCTCGTTTGGTTTTCTCCTGTCCTTTTCCTTTCTTTTTCCTTCTTTTCTTCCTTTATCTGATCAAGCCACAATTACTACTACAGATACTAGAAGATTGTTTCTTTTATCCAATCCCCTATTTTCTCCCTTTTTCATTTTTTAGAAAAATATTTTTTAAAGAGCGCACAAACACATGAGCAAGCACAGGCCGGAGGTACAGAGGGAAGGGGAAAAAAAATCTCAAGTAGACTCCGCTGAGCACGAGCTGACCTGGGGCTCGTTCCCAGGACCCTGAGATCACCACCGGAGCTGAAACCCAGTCGGACGCTCAACCGACTGTGCCACCGGGGCGGCCCTCTCCGGTTTTCCTTTTTCAGAAAGAAATAATTTTTAGAAAGGATTTAAAGAGGGAAAGAGGAGAGAAACAGCAAAGGAAATTAAAGCAAGCTGAGTGGGGAAAGAGATACAGGACTTGACGGGGAGAAGAGACAAGGGGAAAAAAAAAATGTGGTCCCTCCTGACAGAGCTTATTTTACCCTGTAAGTTTACGGTGACCCAAAAAGGACAAAAAGAGCTTTCAAAAATTGCAGCTGGTCTCCCTGGTCCATCAGTTGACCGTAACTTTCCCCAGAGCTCTACCGTTCTCGGGAGGCAGCAAAGCGTCTCGGTTGAGAGGCTGGTTCTTAAATAGACTGCTTGGCCCCTCCATCCAATAACAGGAGACCTTGGGAAGGTAATTAAATAACCTTTTCCAGCTTGTTTCCTCATCAGTAAAATGCAGGTAAAATAGTATCTACCTGTGAGGATTACATTTTATGCCTCAACCTGGCTAGGCGATGGTGCCCAGTTACTTAATCAAGCTGTGAAGGTATTTCGTAGATGTGATGAACCTCTACAATCAGGTGACTTTTAGTAAATAAATCACCCTCTTTAATGGGGTTGGGACTCATCCAGTCACTTGGGAGGCCTGAAGAGCAAAAACTGTGTTTCCCAGAAAAGAAAGAATTCTGGCTCAGGACGACAGCCCAGAAATCCTCCCTGCTCTCCAGATTTCAGACTCAAGGCTGCAATATCAAGTCCTGCCTGAGTTTCCAGCCCACCGTCCTACACTAGGAGTTTCAGAGCTGCCAGTCCCTGAAATCATGTCAGTCAGTTCCTTAAAATAAGTTTCTTCTACGTAGGCATGTATCTTATTGGTTGTTTCTCTGGAGAACCCCGATACACATCATACTTCGTGAGATAATACGTTAATACAAGTAATGTGCTGAGTGCGTACTCAAGTCAGCTATTATTTTTAGAGTAGCGTGGGGCTTATTAAGGCTTATCTCTTCTGCCATCACCAGAAGGTTCAGGGATGATCCTTAACTATACACTTTGGATGTAATCTCCATCTCTCCTCCAACCTTTGTAAACTTTTCTCATACTAGATGTCAAGCCAGTTATCTAATTCACTTTACCACAGACGTGGAACATCATTAGGGCTAACAGTGCACCTGGGCAGTTAGAGGTGCGTAGCAGGATTTGGGAAACTCCTTTATTCTAGACTCTGGGTCTCATCCCCTTGGTTGCCACAGACACCTCTACTCCCTTCCCCTCTCCTCTTTGCCTTTTGACCCCTCCCCTGGCCCATAGTCTGGATTCTGCGTTATCTCTTTTCCCCAGGGCTCGGCTATTTCCATCCTGGGAGTCAACAGGATGGCAGCTCTAGTTCACCCATCACTCTAAGCACTCACTGAAGTCGCTGACACAAATTTTCTTATAGCCACTTAGAGCAAACCCATTTGCCATGCAAGCAGGGGTAACTGGGAATAAGCAGCTTCATGCACTTCTGATTGGCCTTTCCAAATAAAACGTCTCCTCTGTTTAATTCCTAGAAGGGCTGGCCAGAGGCAAGAGACTGGAGGGGGACAGCTACAGTCCCTACACAGGGACTCTAGCAGCTAGAGTCCACCTCAAAATTTTCCCCAAACAGTTTGGAAAGGAGGTCTGCTGGATGGAAGGCCTTGTCTGTGCACCGTGTTGGTATCGGTTTATTTAGTCAAATTCCCTTATTTGTCAAATGAAGACCATGAGGCTCAGAAAAAAGGTCTGGTTAAGACAGCATCTAAGTGTAGAGTCCAGGGCTTGCTTTCGCCATACCACACAGCCATCCACAACTCAGTTGCTGACCAGGTGGACTAAAAGGACTTAAGAATTGCCTTCTTTGCCATAAAACTATGAAGAGTCACACAAGCCAACACTCTGTAGCTTCTTCTGGCCATCCATGAAATCTGTAAGCCCCTGGATGTGGGCTCCTGGGGGATGCAAAGCAGCAAATGCAGGTAACAAGGAGCTGGCTCAGAGGCTAGTCCTGGCTGTGAACACAAGAAAAAAGGGGCCAAAAACGCCTGTCTCCTCTTTACGTGGTTTCTATGAAAGTACTTGATTGATGATTACAATTTCTCAGGCCTTCCAAATTCCTAATAATGGTTACTTAAAATGAAGTCAGTCCTGGGTTCGAGGCACCTGAGAAGCACCCATGTGACCAGCCCCTTCTTCCAGATCATTCCCCAGTGTTTCCCTTACTGTGCAGCGATACCCTTGAATCTCAGCTCCACCCTACATGAGTCACAGAAGGCTAATACCTAATAACAAAGGGCACATGGAAATGATATTTCAGGAGATGTCCAAGTCCTCATTGCTGAATTTAATGAAAGTGAAGTTCTGAAGGGTGAAGGTCAATTACTGTGTGAAACTTTCCAGGTGGCTTTGCTTTAGTGATCTGAACAGGTGGGAGCATGAAGACCACCTGCTTCTCTGTTTGCACAGTGACTAATACATTTATAAACACTTAATAAACATTTAACTGTGGCAACTCTCTTAAAATAGTTCTTTCACAACAAGAATTCAACAGATTCGGAATTACTAGGTGACTCTGTAAGGCTACTTCCATAAAAGGGGATGGGCTGCAAATTCTGGTGATGCTTGGAACCAATCCGTACCAACAGGCCAGAACTGCTGATCCTCATTATGCTCAGGTCTGACTCACAAAACCCAATACTACATACATTACATGGGGAACATAGAACAGCCTATGACAAATTTATTCCAAACAAATTGCTGAGTTGTAACACATTTGGAGGGGACCTTTTCCAAGATTCAGAGTGAGTTCTGAGAATTAAAAATATAGATCCATTTTCTGGTGTTGGGAAAACTGAATATCCATATGCAAAAGAAAGAAATTAGACACTTATCTTACACCATATACAAAAATCAACTCAAAATGGATTGTAGACTTAAAATGTAAGACCTGAAACTGTAAAACTCCTACAAGAAAACATAGGGGAAAAGCTTCTTGACATTGGCCTGGGCAATGATTTCTTGGCTATGACACTAAAAGCACAAGCAACAAAAGCAAAAATAGACAAATGGGACTACATTGAACTAAAAACCTTCTGCACAGTAAAAGAAACCATCAACAGAACGAAAAGGCAACCTATAGAATGAGAGAAAATATTTGCAAACCATATTCCAATAAGGTGTTAATAGCCACAATATATAATGAACTCCTACAATCCATTAGCTTTAAAAAGCCAAATAATCGGATTAGAAGATGGGCAAAGAATTTGAATAGACATTTCTCCAAAGACCTACAAATGGCCAGCCAGTATATAAAAAGATGCTCAACATCACTCATCATCAGGGAAATACAAATCAAAACCACAATGGGCTATCACTTCACACCTGTCAGGACGGCTATTATGAAAAAAAAACAAAGGCTAAATGTTGGCAAGGATGCAGAGAAGTTTGAACTCTGGTACACTGTTAGTGGGAATGTAAAATGGTACAGCTGCTATGGAAAACAGTATGGAGGTTCCTCAAAGAAATTAAAAATAGAACTACCATATGATCCAGCAATCCTGCTTCTTGGGTATATATCCAAAAGAACTGAAATCAGCATCTTAAAGAGCAATTTGTACTCCCATATTCACTGCAGCATTACTTACAATAGGCAAGATATGGAACTAATCTAAATATCCATCAACCGATGAATGGATAAAGAAAATGTTGTATATACATAGAGAGAAATGAATATTATTCAGCCTTAAAGAAAGATGAAAATCCCGTTATATGTTACAACATGGGTGAAGCTTCAGCACATTTATGCTAAGTGAAATAAATCAGTCCCACAAGGACAAATACTGCATGATTCTTCTTATGTGAAGTATCTAAAATAATCGAATTCATGGAAGCAGAGAGTAGAATGGTGCTTGCCAAGGACTGTGGGGAGGGAGAAGTGGGGAGCTGTTCAATGGGCATAGTTTCAGTTATGCAAGATGAGTAAGTTTTGGAGATCTATACAGCATCATCGTGCCTATAGTCAAAATCACTGTAGTGTGCCCTGAAAAATTTGTTAAGAGAGTAGATCTCATGGTAAGTGTCCTAACCACAAAACAACCAAAAACCCGAAGGGGTACAAGGAAACTTTTGGAGGTGATAGGTATGTAGTAATGGTTTCAAGATGGATTTGTATATGTCCAAAGTGATCGATTTGTATACATGAAATATGTGCATTTTTTGGTATATCAATTATACCTCAATAACACCATTAAAATGTCTATTTTCAAATTTCACAGTTCAGGAAAAAAACAGAGAATGTAAAATTCCCTATAATGATCAATTAAAAAAACAAAAAACAAAAAACAAAAAAAACAACTCTCAAATAGCCTGTGAAAGTCCTGAGTTCGAATTTTAGCTTCAATACTATTTTCCCACATAAACTCTCATGGTATAGATCTAACTTCCCCTGTAACATCTCACCTCCCGCAATGGTCAGAATTAAGTTCTGTTGCTGCAAGTGAAGGACAAATCACAATAGCAGCGACTTACACGAGATAGTACGCTTCTCTCTTAGGTAAACTGAGCTCAAAGGGAGGCAGTACTAGGCTGGCATGATGACTGCACAGTCAGCAGGGAGCTGGGTGCCTACTCTGGTTTCGCTCCTCCATCATCAGCAGAGCATTTCCTCCCATGGCCCAAGATAGCTCCCAGAGCACCAGACGCCAGGGCCACGTTCCTGGCAGCAGGCAGGAAGGAGTGGCAGAGAAAAGTATACCTCCTTTCTTTCAGGGCATTTCTCAAGTTGCATGGGACACTTCCACTTATCTTCCATGGCCCAGAAATTAGCCACCTGGGCACATCTTGATGCAAGGGGAACTGGGGCTTTATTTTTGGATGACTCTACACCCAGCCTGAATCAGGTATTTTATGAAAGTAAGAAGGGGAAAACAGTTACCAGGGGACAGCTAGCTAGCAGTTTCTGTCTCAAGTGTTGGGCTCGATTGAATGAGAATGAACATTTCACAGAAGGAAAAGTTTGTCTGGATAACTATGGAAGTTTGGGGGTGAGGCAATGAATAGACACAAAAATTTTATGTAACAGAATAAATGCATCATTTTTACAGTGCAACACATTACCTTTTCTTGCCTATTAAATACCTTTAAGAACTGAATCAAAAGCTCTAGACTAGATGGTAGAAAACAAATGCATATGTACAAGCTACCTTTGTTTACATTTGTTTGTATGTTACTAGACAACTGGATAAATGAGTCTCTTGGCACTATGAAAACAGCTCTTTTAATTGAATATTAAAAGGAAAAAACAGAATTCTCACTGAAAGTCACATCATGGTGCAAAAAATACAGGTGCTCCAGCTTTGTGCATTTAAACAGAGCAGATTTCACAATGATAAATAACGACAGAAAGCAAGTAAAAAGGCTGATTTGGCTTAGTCCACAGTAGACTTCTGCACTGGCTTGGTGGCTTTGCTAATTGATCATGTCAGATAAACCAACTTACAGAATGGACACCTCACTCTGCACATTCAATCAAACTCATTCCCTCCTCCATCCCCAACCTTTTTTTTGTCTGGGTAGCCAGGCTGATTTATTAGAACGATTTCTTGAGTTTGTGGGTTGTTTTGGTGCACATACAAAGGATGGGCACCGAAAGTCACCAGACCTGCCCAGGATGCCCCTTGAACACTTTGTATGTATATATAGGGCTTCTGCTGCCACCTCCCTCCCTCCAATTACCGTTTACCACCTAGACATCACAGCTGCTGTACGTAGCTACTTAATTAAGAGAGAACCTGATTTTGGGTGGAGCCAGGAGCTCATTCTTTGCCTGAAGCGGAGTTGATCTTTACACAGAGAACACAGACCTACAAGGTAGGAGGGAACTCAGCAAGTCTTGATGCCACCTCCCAGGCTCCCTAAACCCAGTGGGGGAAGCGAGGGAGGCTCCTGGGCCCAAATGGAAGGTAAGGGTGTGATTTCTCACCCCTACATGGAAGTACAGTGCAGCTGAGGGCAGAGAGGTGGGGATGCGGTGTTTTGACATTTTTAGGGCCCCCGAAGAAACTGGATCCTACGTGCTTTGGTCAGGGGAGGCTCTAAACCCTATCAGGTGCAAGCAGGAGTCCTCTCTCTTTATGAAGCTGAGTGGAATCTTGACTCCGATCAAGTGTGGTCAGCAGTGATGAGGCAGGGCTGTGTAAGCAAGGGTCATGTACAAGTCACATAGCGAAAATAGCTGGATCAAATCAGCCAGCTTTATAAATAATCTTATAGGCCTTCACTACTTTAAGGAACCCTGGTGACCAAAGAAAATCTTATTACCAGTGGCCAGTGTTTGAGAGGCTCACAACCACAGGGAGAAGATTTTTCAGGAATATCTTACCAAGAAAGAGACTACATTTGAACAAAAGAAAAAGTTGGGAGTTTCAGGAACATGACAGTTTAGAAATGGGGAAAAAGAAAAGCAGTGAAAAGACAGGTTTATGGATGCTTACCACCGGGGCAGCCTTCCTGCTGAGTGGAGCTTGCCTGTTGGACCCTGAACTTCCAATCTGTGTAGAGAGTCTAAGCATTTTAGATTCACTCTCTAGATAGGAGATAAGACAGTCAGGTTGGACCTACTGAATAGAACACCTCTACATTAGTAAGAGCGCCACTTTATGGCTGTGACAGACTTTTGGGGCCAGCCTGTGAGCCCAACACAGTTTACAACACCATCTCAATGTACAAGGAGCTCCATGTTTACAACTGCTATCTGATCCATAAAATTTATTAGTGCCACTCACGTGCAATTGGTGGCAATCTGTATTTTATTTTTTCCTCCTCCTCCAAATGAAAATCTGGGCCTCTTTAAGAGATGGTAACAATATCTCACATATCCACTATGTAGCAGAGCAGTTCATATCCTATAAGATGCCTCCGCCTTTTTCCGATCCAGTGAGGAGGTAAACAGGAAAGGTAACAGGCTTTAGAAGATACGGAGCTGGCTGCATGAAAGCAGGGCTGGCAACAACAATGATGCATCACGAGGGGATGGGGCTGCCCACAGGAGCACCTTCCAGTGTCAGCGTGGTGCAACTTTGGGAAACTTCCCTCCCTGACTCCCAGGCAGAGCCTCCTTGAAGTGCCGTAATGAAAGCTTTTCCCTCGATTTCGTCTCTTTTCTGGCTTGTGGCAGCAAAGAAGAAAGACCATATCATCTGTGAGCTGATGAAAACTTGAATAGCTGTACACTGTCACTGGATCATTTGGAGGAAAAATGATAAATGCCCTAAAGAAAGCCCTGGGACGCTATATGTAAATCTGAGGTAAGAAGAGCCAGTAAGGTTTGTGACAACATTAAGCCAGTTCCCAGCAATGAAGCAATTATATGTGTGACTGAAACAATCTATAATGACAGCTATAACAAAGGCCCAGGAAAGAGGGCAGGAGACCACTTGGAATAATCTAAAATATCTAGTGTCCTGAGAGGAGAGAAGTGTGACCTATTCCAGAGCTTGAGGGTCAGAAAGATCTGGAATTGTAAGCGGAGACTGCAGGTACTCTATCACACAACTTTCTAATCTCTAAGTGCCTTAGCTCTGGTGAAGGCATACCTTATAAAATGATGGCAAGGAGTCACAGAGTGAAATGAAAGCACACAGAACAGAAAGGAGTAGAAGGAAAGGGACTAAAAATGAGAGTGTTAAGAACTATGTAAAGGGATGGCATCTAACGTGGCCAGAGTGTGGAGAAGCGGGCGTCCCCACGCACTGCTTGTGGAGAAAAACGTTCTGAGACAGGTAGTGCAGTCATACCCACCAACAGCTTCGAGACTCCATGGTCCCTCAGACTTGGGGGCTCTGTTATTTAGATATTACCCTAAATAAGGATGGGAAGAGGGATTTAATGAAGTGTCAGTAATAATGATAACAATAACAATGCACATTTATTGGCTGCTTATAACTTCAACTCACAGAACTAAAAGCTGGTTTTAGATTCTGATGGGAGCCCCAGGTGGGGACAGAGGTAGGAAATGAATCAACATTTACAGATTCTAGGCAACAGATAAATGCATCATCTTTGCAGCACAACACATCACCTTTCTTTGCTCTTCTGTGAAATAACTGTACAGATGACTCGGAAGCTCCGAAGGTTAGACAGTAGAAAAAAAATGTGTATGCACAACCTACCTTTGTTTGTGCTTGTTTGTTACTAGACAACTGGATAAATGAATTTTGGGCATCATGAAAATGGCTCTTTTAGCTTCATGTTAAGAAGGAAAATTGAAATGATCACGTCATGGTACAAAAAAATGCAGGTGCCATAACATTCTCCATTTATAACAGGGCAGATTGCACAAGACAGAATAAGAGGTTGACTGATGCTATTGTGCTCTCTATATCTTCACTCATTTTGTCATGAGCATGTTCATCACAGCGTTGTTTATGTTGACCTCTTAAACACCTCTGACAGGTGGGAGGTTAAGTGAATTATATTTCCATATAATGCTAGCATTAGGAACCAATTACAAGGGGTCATGTAGAACTGTATCCATAGACAGGAAAAACAACCTCAGTGTCCTCTGCAGTGAACAACACGTGAATATACAATAGCATATTCCCTATAATCCCATTTTTGCTAAAATGTTAATAGGGATAATGGGTATGAACTAGGATTATGATGATTTTATGTTCTTGTGATCTTGGAGCTTTCAGACTTTTAGAATTAAATGTGTATTATTACAAAAAGACAACTATAATTTATTTCAAATGATGGGTGTGTTCATAGAAATAAAAATCTTGCTTCCCCAAAGGGAAGAAAATATTTAGCTGAGCAAATGTTTGTGAGAAACATAAACAGTATCTCCAAAGTGGAGCTAACTGGGGAGACTCATCCCAAATATGGGTTTGAAATTCAAAAAGGAGAACTCCTGTCAAGAGATGGAGCTTTAAGAAGAAAAGGACACTTCTGTAGACTATAGCCTGGGACATTTTAAGCCAAATTCTAACTGCACATCTGGGAGCATAGACATTGAGGGTACAAGGCACCTCTCTTCTCCATCCTTCTGCAGCCACTTCCATGAGAGCTTACTCTTTGCTCCTGGTGTCCGGGACCCCACTGCTGGGATCCCTGCCCTCCACCCTGGGACGTGGTATGGTGGAATACTTACTTTGCTCTCAAAGTGCTGAAGAAACACTAAGAACCCTCAAACAGCTCAAAACCCCTGGAATGAATTGGATGTGCCCACAGTAACTGTAACCGGGCATAAGGAGAATCCTCCTTCCCATCCACTCTCACCCCCCAAATAAATGCAAAAACAAAAACCATTTTATGGGTATTTTCTCTTGATGAGTTTCTAATCCTTCTGAACTGTTGGTTAGGGCATTAAGCAACCTATGTAGTTAGGTTTAACAATATTTGTGAAGCTCTGTGTGTTTGAAATTACACTGAGAAATTGAACAGATACATTAAGATACGCAATATATAGAAAGGGTCAAAACCTTCAACTAATACAGTATAAATAAGCACTGAATGCAGACTTTCTTCTTTAGACAACGTTAAAGAGAGATTCTATAGCTTAAATGCTTTGAAATCATCACGAGAAAAATCCTATTAAACACAGAGGTGATCTATTCCTTACGTGCAGGGTATTGTTACCTTTCCAAGGATCTGAGGGGGAAGAAGATCTGTTGCAAGAGCCTGATGTGCGTCAAATTGTATAAAATCATCCTGAACTGTAGGTGCATACAGATCGTGCAAGCATTTTTTTTTTTTTGCACAAATGTGATCAACCCGTCTCTCCTCATTTTATAAATGAGGAGACCAAGGCCAAGTGCCTCACCCAGTTTAGGAACCGGCTTTGCTACAACAAAGAGATTATCATAACCGGAAGCTCAAGACAACGTAACCGCTGAAAGGTCACTACGGTGCTTAACACCTGAGCCACCCTTTCCATGTCAGGGTCAGAAGCCACCTCCACCAGTTGTCTCGCTTGTTAGGAGATCGGTATGATAGTGCCTCACAGAATCAGAGGAACGGGTGCTGCTAGTGGTATCTCGACCCGTGAACAGCAGCACAGTACCTTGTGTCTGAGTAATAGCAGGCGTAAAAGGAGCTGGCTCTGGCTTAACCCAAGTGACTACGGCTCACTGCGGTGGCTTTAACACCAACCCGTGTTGAGGGCTGCCGTTACCCTAGTAGATGTCTAGGGTTTTGTTTCTTTATTCTCCCACATGCTAGCGACTGCGACTCACACCATCTTGCCACCCCGGAGCCTCCCTAACCTCAGCCATTATCCCCGTTGTGTAAAACAGAGCACAAATTTCAGGTGACAAAGCTCTGGTTGGTAGAAGTGAGGTACGTGGCGTGGGCAGAACCCTCTGAGCACCGTGCAGCCATCATGAAGTAACTGACCTATATGAGACTGCTACCATGGTTCACAAATTTATTGTCAGGTTCCAAGCCTCTAGCTGTTCTCTGATTGTTCTAAATACTTGACAAACTGAAGCCTTTTCACTTTCTGTTGAAATTGCCTCATCTCCCTGTCAGAGCGCCATGGGGGACTCCATTACTTTTCTGACTTCTTTCCCCTCCTGACAAGTCATTTAGCTGGCTTCTTGTTGTGAAGGCTGTCCATGTCAAATTAGCCAGGGCCCCTATTGTCCTTATTACCACTCGAAAAGCCATCATGAGTAATGCTATGGGGTCCCTCAGTTGTCATCATTTGTCAGAAAGAAAGGGAGTGTGGTTACATATAGCTGACAGGTAATTTCAGTGTCTACAATTACCCCAATTAGTCTTGTCATAAACAATTCGATAAATGCACACCAATACAAACAGATAAACACACCAAGGTCTCTCACTATTAATGCTGTGTAATGGGTAAATCAGTGATATAATGCTATATTTTATTTATTTATTTTTAAACTATCCTCAGCTGTGAGCTGGCACTTGCTACCTGGTCAGCACAAATTGTACTATCTACTTTCATTATTAGCTCATCACCATGAGAAAATTTGAAAGGCTGTGACAAAATTCATTTAGAGAGAGAAGGAAAGAGCAGATTGTTATAACACCTGCTTTAGGCAAGGATACAACAAAGGTTTCCTTTTTGTCAGTTCTGGGCAACTATGGGCTTCAAAGTTGTCTATTTTGTGTTAAAGCAGCAACATATGAAATATGATAGAAATGGGGAATAGAAAAATTGTATCTACACTGAAATCAGGAACACGATTTGAGAAAGACAGGAAGAGAGAAAGAGAGAGAGAAGGGGGAAAAAAGCCTGCTGCCAAGCACACCAGTCAGCAACTATATATTAAAAAAGATTGTGGGCTAGTAGTTCATATGTAAGATTATTTCAGTTCTCTCCAACTAATAATTCTCATTTTTTTTTTAAACTGCACCTTAAAACCATATATATATATACACACACACACACACACACACACACACACACACATACATATAAAGCTTGCCGTGTTCAGTGTCAAAGTTATCTATCTACTCTACTATTCACATGGATTTAATAAAGGCATCAACGATGCTCCTTGCCGGACTCCGTACAGAGGTGATTAAGACTCAGCAAGTGTGGATACTGGCTCTCTCACATACTCTCTGAACACTGGGAAATGAACCTGTTTTAACACAACACCCTCTAGGAGGACACTTCAGTTATATGCTGTATTCAACCCCGAATGAAACACCGTTAAGTCCGCTCTTGTGATCCACATAAATAAATGCTCCAGACTCAACATCTGTAGCGTCCACTGCACTCTGTCTGTTTGCTGACCGCAATCTTAAGTGATGGCTGAAAAACCCAACACAAGGATATTGTTGTAGGAAATTGCTCTTGGCAACTATTTGTTCAAGCTCAAGATTTTTTTTTTTTTTTTAAAACCAACACTAAGAACCCACCAGAAAATAGGACAGGTCTCCCTAATGAGTAATCTATTTTAGCACAGTCTTGTCTAGGCATGACAGTTTACTGAGAGGCTTGAAAAACTCGTAATTACCAGTGTTACAGGGCAATTAATGTATATTACACTGCACTACTCATGGCAGCAACTGTCATTTTCTCAATAAAAATGAGTACTCTTCAGCTAAAGGTGACATTAATTGGGACTTTAATGACTATGCAGAGGAGCTGAAGCCAAATATGAACAAAACAGCGATTCAATGAGCGACTTCAGAAACGAGAAAATTGTACTAAAATGAGATTAATTGCTGTTTAGAAAAAGGAAAGAACCTAAAAAGCTATTAAATTGCAGGGTTTGGGTGCCCGGGTGATGGTTGTGATGTTAATCTTGCATTCTCGCAGCAGGCAAATATTCACGAAATTCAGAGCCTTTTGACAGCAGGAAAAATCATGTATGCTTAACTTCAATCCATCAAAAATATATTTCAGCTTTTATCAGTGTTCTAAATACTTCTGCAATTTCAAAAATTACTGCTCCATTCCTTGGCTGTCATCATGCAAATGTGAACACTGTCAATATTGCTATGAAAAATTTCCCAGCTTCAAAAGGCCTACTTCAGTGATAAAGAAAGAAAAACGTGAAGATTAGAATTGCAAAACACACACTACTAATATAACAGAAATCAAACAATAAGAATTTAATGTTTAAGTTGTGGAAACTGCTAAAATAGAAAATGATGGGGTGGTTTTTTTTTTTTTTTTTGGTAGAAAAAAATCAAAGAAAAATAATTCTGAAATTCTTTCAAGGCTTGTAACTTTATGCTCCATTAATCATCACCAATAATTAGGACAGAATTTTGCATCTGACTTCAGGTGCTATAATTGTTTATACTGCCCTCTTCTTTCTGAAAGCCTTTATCCTTGCTTCTAGGGTTCTTTGAAAACAATGATATAATTGCTTTTCTTTAGGGCTTTTTCAAATATCATGAGCATATACACAAAACATAGCACTTAAACTCTGACATGTAGGAGGGATAAACTCCAAAGATTTGAGAACTTCAAAGTTATATAGTCTGTAACTTGGATTTTTTTAAAAAGAGAGGAGTGATTTAGTATTTTCGTTAAAGGGAGTTCTCAAAAGTTACTTTTGGACAGAAATGTATGCCTTTGCAGTCGCTGCCCCCATAAAAAGATGAGACCTACCTTTAGAATCCTGTGCATTTTCCTACTGCACAAGCAATTCTGTTTCTTCTGCATTTTAATATTTAAAGACCCTTCTCATCTACAGTTTAGGTCAGGGCTCAAGACACATTAACACACATATAATTCTGGCCATACTCAGCACACATCCACTAAATGATGGGGGGGGGGCGGTGGTGGAGTAGTAGGGTACTTTCCATCTTCAAGTCAATGATAAACCTTGTCTATTCTGAAAATCCAGCAATACAAATCACCTGACCACCATTATGAAGACTGCTTATTGGCCACTCGTCTGCCAGAATATACATACAGGGCCACTGAGGGAGATGAAGGGGGGGAGCGGGGAGAGACACACATGCATATCCTTGCGTGTCTATACTCAGTGACTGGATGTTCTGCTAAGGTTTATCCTCCAGCTGTTTCATTCACTACAAACACACTTTCTTGAGTTTTGAATCTGAGCTTGATTGTAGTCATCTCTGTAAAACGAGTTGCTTCCAGGGTCCTGCATCGCCTAGTATTACCTGCTCCTCCTCTTCCTACAATTCTCCCTTTTCTTATATTTAGACTTTTATGTTAACTGCACAATTCTTCCTCAAGAGTCTAACAAATGTCCTTTTTAGTCCTTTTTTTGGGGGGGGGGTAAAAAGGGGCCTTTGTTACTCATTGTGCCATTTCAAAAACTAAGCTTCTCTCATACCTCAAAAACAGCTTTATTTTAAGGACAAAAAAATTCACCAAGCTCCCCCTAAAAGTCTTTTCAGGCAGAGTCCTTAGAGAAGACAGGTGCCTTTGGCTAAATTATCTCTACTGACAAACCATTCACATAAATTTGCTTTCTAAAAAAAAAAAAACCTACATGTCAATAGTTTGATTCCATTTTGTCTATGCAAATACCATTGATAAAAATTTCAATGGAAGTTTTCAAGGAGTGGAAGAGTTCCAAACTAGGTATTGAAATGAGACTCAGGAATAGGATACTAATTCACCAAACTTGCCAAGAATGATCTAACCCAGTAGCCATACAAAGGCAACTGCAAACCATCTACATGATCCCAGATAATCCCTTCTACTGTATCTCTCCGATCTCATCTCCATTCTGCAGTTTACTGCATGAGGCTCCATTTGGGGCTCCAGGTTTCCCATTTGCAAAAAACAGGAGCAACTTTGTCATGCTAAATTTGCTGCATGTGAACTAAGCGCTGAGCGCTTGGCAGACACTACCAGCTCCAGGAATGTTAACGATTGGAATAAACTTTTAAGGAGAGTTCCTAAAATGAATTTATTTGATACTGTTGTTCAATTGCTGAAATTCTTTACCCGCCACACTGGTGTACTGAGAAAAGGTGATCGCACTGAAGGGTGAGAAAGGCTCGTACAAAAAAAAGCAGGAAGCACCGCTCTCTCTCAGCTAAGCCTGGAATTCCATTTTTAACCTCATTATTATTTTGCACAAATATCATAGGTCTCTCTTCCAAAATGCTACTCAGTGGTTCAAATTTCTTATTCAGGCCCCTCCTAAGATTGAAATGTACCACAATGCCCGTCAATCTCACAACTGACAGACCATGTTTAAGCTGGGAAGAGTGACAAGTTACAGGGACTTTTTTTTTTTTAATCAATTCCAGGAGATTAGTAAGATGCATTTTTAGATACATACCCTCAGAACATTATAAACTCAGTGAGAAGCCAAACTGGAATATCTCAAGTTTGGAAGATGAACAATATTTTGATGTGCCAAGGCTAATACATTATATGTTTCAAGTCTTACTATTAAGACCTGTAGCAACTGTTCTAAGAGATGAGTAGAAATGAAACAAATGGTAAATGTTTATTCAGTCATACAGTTCTGAAAGAAAACAACTGTTAATTTGCATTAGCTTGGGATCACTTAGCAGAATGCATTTCAAGAGCTATCACCTCTCAGCAGCCCACAAAAGAGGAAGTTTTCCTTTGTTCCCCTTCTACCTGCTCCAGCTATAGGACATTTAATTTAAATTTATTTTCTACTCACCAATACTCAACAAATCAATAATCACTTCAAAAGAGATACTGTTCTTTGTCAGTCTGTGGAGGAGAAAGTCAACAGGCTAAACACCTGAGGGTCGGAGATGTAGCCCCGTCTCATCTACTCCGCCTTCCAATATAGAAAATTCTAGAATGCTAAACTTCAGGTAGCTTCCGAGTCATTAAATGAATTAAGTAGTATGTAATGTCGTTTAGTGCGATCAGGAGAGTTATTCTGCATAAATAAAAGTTTAGTGCCCTATCTATATGGGTAACAGGATATAAGCCATCTACATGTAGGTAAATCTTATTGTAGAGTAATATCCTCTGACTTCCCTGTTCACTACTCCCACTCCCCACCCCAAATAAGGTGGGGAAGTAAGAGGAAAGGTGGGTCTTGGGAGAAAGCAATCTGTGTCTTCAGGGGTTTCTGTACAGCCTCTGGCCCTCTAGCAATTCCAGAACTTTCAGCATAAGATGGAGACTGCTAGGGCATCACCTCTCTCCATCTTCTCAAGATTTTATGAGACTTTAGAAAAGCTGACTCGAGCAGAAAATCAGTCATGAGGAGCTTTCCTGGACCAATTAACAATGGCCAAAAGAGAAAAAAAAAAGTCTTACGGGGATGAGGGGACAAAAATGGGCTTAAATTAAGGTAAATGACTGTAACATCTTGGTACGGAAAGTGAATGGAGGACAAAGGAAGTCTACCATAGCTGTGCACTGATGAGGCTGGTAGTTGGTAGGAGAGGGTGAGTGAGAGCAAGGAGAAAAGGAAGAGCTAATCAGATCTCTCTTCTTCATCTTGGCTTGAAGGAGTCTTTGTTCCACAAGTCAGCTCGGTGATGTGTAGTAAGAAACACAGAACCCAGGTCAGGAACCGTGTGGATCTTTAGCAGATCCAGGGGTCCTCTATCCTTAAAGGAAGTAATGCATGAGAAGGCCCAGTAACAGAAACCTCTTTAGTAAAGGTCACCCAGTTAGCCAACCCAGATGAGGTAAACGGCGATTCACCAGACAGTGTCAGCTTCCAGTTCCTATTTAAGCCAAAATGTGGTAGCAAAAAGCCACTCAAAGAGCGCTTTCCAGTGTATACCCACTTCTCTTTCTAAGGCACTGCTACAACCAGACACTGAGATAGACTGAAAGCTCTAGGAGCTATCTAATTTTATTTTTCCTCAACGTTTTCACTCTGAGCCTCCACTTCTTCCATTGCTTGAATCTGTTTCTATCCTGCTTCCAGGTGGGGAACACTTAGCAGTGCCTGAAAGGTCATTCAAGCCAAAGAGGATTGAGGCAAGAAGGTCTTTCTCCTGTTTCTTCATTCTCAACTTAGAATAGGATGACTTTTCTTATTCTGGGCTTCATCTTAGGGTCTTAAATCTCACTGTTACTCTTGGTGGGGAGAAATCATTCTTTTTACTCAAAATTTTGTACATACATACATTCTCTCCTGATGCAGAGTTGCTATGCGCAACTAGAATGAGACGGGCTTGTAGTCCTACTCATTTTAGAACTGTTTGTCAAGGTGGGACTGGGCAGTGTTAAAAGAACATCTTTTTCAGGAATACACAAGCATTCTTATGACATTAAGAGATGAGCTGAATCTCATCTCAACCCATGTCTGCCTGTTCTAAATTTATTAATGCTATAGATATGTTTTATCAATAAAATAAAAGGAATGAAGTTCTTGGTATAAGCAAAGATAAAGGACACTTGGTTAAGTAGTCAAAATATTTATTTTGTGACTACTGATCTAAAGTTTAAAATATCTGAATCAATCAGAATGGGTTTCCCCTACCCAGTAGCATCACATGAATTTTAGAGGTTTATTTATTTTTATTTTTATAAGATTTATTTATTTATTTTAGAGAGAGAGAGAGAGAGAATGTGCGAAAGAGCCTGAGTAGGAGGAGCAGAGGGAGAGGAAGAGGGAGAGCCTCCACTGAGCATGGAACCCAACGCGGGGCTCGATCTCATGACCCTGAGATCACGACCTGAGTCTAAACCAAGAGTCAGATGCTTAACTGACTGTGCCACCCAGGCGCCCCAAGGTTTATTTATTTTAATGTCATTGGACAGATATATAAAAAATAAAAATGGGAGGTTTCTGGCATTTTATGTTAGCAAAAAGTCAAATGCGTTTTCTTTTTCTTTTTTTTCCAACCTTTGAGTTATCCACTGAAGTAGCCCCACAGCTCCAGCTCTTGGTCTCTATGGCTTTTCCTAATTAGTCTGGTAGGTCTTGGTCTCCCTTTTCACCAGGTGGGTTGTCAGGCTGGGCCTCTTCTATACTATAGCTGTTAGTCTTCTAAAGTTTTAGTTCTAAAGTTTTAAAAAGGGAAGAGAAATGTGAATTGGCTAAACAACTAACATTCTTAAAACTGTCCTTCCTTGGCATGAGGACAGAGCTGGATCAGAATCTGCCTCCTCCTGCATGACTGAGTTCAAGCCCCTGCCTCAGTGATCCTAATGTTCCCAGCATGCTCATCCACCACAGTACCCCACCCTCTCTCCCACACACACTACAGACTGGGAGCTCTTTGAGGGAAGGACTCGCATTCATCCTTGGAAGCTTGGGACACAGTAAATGGGAAACAACGGTTTCGTTGAATAATAAAGCAATCCTAGTTCTGACACTAATGAATTAATCTTGGACAAGTCACTTTATCTTTCTGAACCTTTGCTTTACTATCCATTAAAATGCTTTCAGTTTCCTAGAGGGATGGTTAGGCTCAAATGAAATAATGAATGTGGAAGTGCTGTATAAATGCAAGAGATCACTACAGCTGTTGTTAATAATTACTCCTTGGATTTATACAATAAAGTTGCAGTGTTCCATTGGAGGAAGCAGCGAGGTTCTTAACGGTCTCAACAATTTTAACCATAAGGATTTTATGAAAATCTAGTTTTCTAAGAATTCTAAGATGTCAGGTCACACCCACACAGTTTTCTGTTCTATTTTTTACCCCCATCTCCTGCTCCCCCCGCGCCCCCCCCCCCCCATTACAAACCAACACACAGATCTTTTCTAGGCTCTGGATCCTGCTCTGCTCAGGAAGAGGTGATGGGCTTAGGTGACCGGGGCTCAGGAGTCCTTACACAAATGCACTTTCGTTATGACAATACAATGCTTCTGCAGAAGGCACTCTGGTTCTGCTGCAAGGCAGGATTCTGCTGAGGTGACCAAAAAGTCAGGTGGGACCTAATCAGTGTCCTGTCCCTTGTCCCCAGCTTCCCAACTCCTTCACGTTATTCATCCTTTCTCTGCTCAGTTGCCCCAGAAAAGGAACAGGAGTCGGGAGAAAGTGAGGCTGAAGAAAGAACACTTGGGAGATATAAACCACCGAGACTCAGGTTTGATTGGAAGCTATTAAGCTGGACCTAACAAAAACGCACAGATCTACCTTACAAGAAAAAAACCAAAACCCACAACAAGAACCACTGTTCAAGTACCGATGTACTAGCGCCCCCATTCCTTCCGCTCAGACACCAGTAACAGAGAACTAGCTGAGTTCAGACTGAATGGTGCCAGAGACCTCATAAGATAGCATTTATCTAGTGTAGAAGGAATAATGTCCACAGACGGCTGAATTATTTGAGAGTCTATACAAGTAACTGGACCTCAGAAACCCTGGCGAGCATCAACGGTGCCACATGAGCCCCGTGTCCCAAATTCCTGAAAAGAACAGCCCCGCAGGTGAATTCAGGGTAGGGGAATTATTTTTAAGTTAGTAGAGCAATACAAACACATTGTTTGCGCTTTGTCATCTGATTTGTCTGAATCACGAACTAAAAATTCATTTATAATGCTGTATACAAACGTCATGTTTATATCAATATCATATGCTGCTTGCTTGAAATCGTATACATTAAAATTAAGAACAGAAATCCACGTTAATGGTCAAAGACAACCAATAACAAAACCACTAAATTCCAGTTGTCAAACATCATTTAATATGTGTATTTCTGTTTTTTTAAACAGTAATTATTAAAACTAAAGTGATATGACTGAGTGTTTATGACTTCCTATTGAAAAGCCCAAATTACGGAACATTCATCTCAGGCTGAAGAAAATCATGTGGCCATCCCTGTGCAATGGCCCTAGTGACTTTATATCCTCTTGTCAAACCTCAGCAGTTTTATTTGTAGTGATACATGCCGGAGAAGGTTGGAGGTTAAAGTTGATAGGAGGGGCAACAGGAAAATCAACCAACTCCTTTCAAGAGATTACAACCTTTAACATATTTGGGTCTGTCGGTGGTTTTTGCAAACTTTACAAGTCTGTGGTTGGTGGTGTTTTTAAAAAAACTGATCCTCAAATCAGAGGTCCGATGAATCCAGTAAATGGTCTTTTACTTTGAAATAATCCCAAGTGGTTAATGTACACCCTGCCCCCCCACCGCCCCCTGTTTATTGCTATAATTTTTTTTTTTTTTTTCCGGACTTAAATCTAAAACACAGAAAAAAAAATCTGTTTATTTTTCAAGTATCTGAGATCTTGGAAAAGAAAAATGACGAACCCCAACTTATGATGTGACTCCAAGCAGGGAAGCAGCTGTTGGAAAAGAAAAAAAGAAAAGAAAGACAAAAAAAAAAAAAAGGGGGAACCAAAGTCCCCTGCTGCAGACAAACTCTGTGTGGGCTCTTGGACAAGGAGATATTTTATTAGTGCATTGGCTTTCCCCTGCAGGAAGTGTTCGGATTCTTAGCAGCCTCACACTAAACAGAAGGGGATCTCTGACGACACTGTGGGCCCCACAGCAGAGGGCTGTACCAAAGTCACAAAACAAGACCTGACAGTGACTCCAAAAACATATCACTGCAATATCTGTTGTCCTTGACTTGGCATACACTGGTTTCCCTAAGGGCAGTCCCAGGTATTCAGTACTTCTAGTTACCTTTGATCAAATGTGTATTTTGTTCTAGGTGCTGTATATACTTGAACTCACTAAATCCTCTAAGAATCCAAATTGTGCTCGTTTTACAGATGGGGGGAAAAAAAAAAGGTAAGAGAAATCAAGAGATTTGCCCAAGGCTACACTGATGTATGTGGCCAGATGGGAATCAAACTTAGCCCTTCCCTCCTCCAAACCTGTGCCCTTTCTACTCATCTATACTGTTTCTTGGGTTGTAACTAATGATGTAAATAATTTCTAGACTATCTCCCTTCATGTTTAACATTTTTTTTATCATAAGCTGATTTTAATGCACTGTGTAGTACTACATAGCAGTAAGGGAACAAGACTCAGCATGAAACATCCTCAGGTTCTATATGGGGTCAGCAGGTGGTTGGTGTTGGGGGTCTAATAATATTATTGGTTGCTATTAATTATTAAGAAAAATGTTTTATATTGAAAGAGTTCTCCATGTCAGCGTGATTGACAAAAGCTATATAATACTAAAGACCTGTGAAATTAAAACAATTCCTACCATAAATGTTAATTCCATTCCTTTCTGTTTTTAAATGTTTTGCCAGACCCACAGATTACAGAATTCAACACTTAGTGACTTAATCTCATTGGTCCTGTTTCTTCACTGGTAAAATGCAGTTACATCTACAGGAGGAGTTAGCTAGCTATAAAGTCTATAAATGTATGATTAAAAAAAAAATCCTGCTTAATTCTAGCAATTGAATTCAGAGTTTTTCCAGGAAATAGAGACACCAACCTTTATGAATGAAAGTGAGAAGAAAACCACAGCTTTGAGAAAATTTACTTATAAAAAGGGCATGCAATGAATGAAATCCCTCGGCTTAACTGAAGCCATGCAATGGCCTGTTCTTTTTTGTGAACCCTTCTGACTGCATCTAAGTGCTCTAAAAATAAATTGATATAGGAATGACCTGAGAGGCAAACTATATTCTCACACAAAAATATTTGTCACAAGTGTTATGGGAACCATCAACTTTTATTTAGAGAGATGATATAGCAAACATTTTGCAAACATTGCCACTCATTGTTTAAAGTGAGGAAACGCACATTGATTGGAATATTTTTTCAAAATGCACTAACTGCTGGGGCCCTGGGTGGCTCAGTTGGTTGGGTATCTGACTCTTGATTTCGGCTTGGGTCATGATCAGGGTCCTGAGACAGAGCCCCACGTTGGGCTCCGTGCTGGATGTGGAGCCTGCTTGGGATTCTCTCTCTCTTTTTCCTTCTGTCCCTCTATCCCCACTCACACATGCTCTCTCTCAAAAAATAAAATAAAAATAAATTAAAAATAAAGTTTAAAAATGCACTGTTAAATCTGCCAACAATTTGAAAATGTTCTTGTTATTTAAAAACACATTCCATAAGGATTTCTGGTAGAAAATGTTCCAACTTTTAGCAATGTCTTGTTTTCCTTTATTCACAGTGTCTAAGTGTGTATGTGGATATGTGTCCATATATACTTTATAAGATACAGATAACAGATAATTTTATTTTTATTTGTTTCCATTTGCTACAGATGAAGCATTGAGGGAAAGAACACAGAACAGCAGAAATCAGGAGCCCTTGGTTCAAGTCCCATTGCAAATAAACTGGACACTAAAAAGGGCAAATGATTTAAATGCTACTCAGTATTCTGAGTTTTACTCCTATTATAAATACTCTACTTTCTAACTCATGTTTTTTAACCAAGAGGAACAGGATAACACATATCCTTAGTATTTGTTTCCTTTTTTCCATTTCTACTGAACTGCTTTTGTTCCTTTTCCATTTCACACCTGAACTTCAACAATAACCCCCTACTTGGTTTCTCTTCATTAGTCTTTCCTATATTTCTACACTGAAAAACAAAACTGTGAACAAAATCAAATAACCACCACCCCAACCATCTCTAATTGGCCTTTCACACCATGGCTTAACAATATTTCTAATTGTGTCAGCAACTTGCTTTAAAAAAAACCCTATGTGCATTGCCCCAGAGACAATGTTTGAAGTCTGTGGTAACACAAAAGGCTTTTCTTAATCTGGCTCCGGTTCCTTATGCTCTAACCATACTGTTGACAGCCTCCACTTTTTCATGCTTCTATGCGTCTGCACATGCTGTTCCTTCTGTTCCAAACACTGTTCCCCCTTCACCGGTCTCTCCACTCTGAGCCGGGGCTCATATAAATGAGCCTCCTGAGCTTTCACTCTGTATTCTGGGCACATTTCAGCCCCAGCACTTCCCATGCTGCGGTTGTTGGTTTATTTGCCATTTGGCTTACTGGTCTGCACCCCTTGTTAAACTCAGTGCATGGACAGCAGATATTGTATTTTGGGGAATCTCTGTATTCATAGGCCTGGAGAGTGCCTGGTCCAGGTGCTGTTCAGTGATCAACTGAATGACGGGAGGAAATGAATAAAAAGCTAGGGATGTATTTAAAGACATGACCAGTAGGAACCTGACTGGGACAGGCAAATCTTATTATGCCTTTTATTTCAATTCCCAGGTGTGTAGGTGCATCTCAAAATACATAATCTTTAAGCATATTTTTAGTATGTGAAGACTATAATCTCCAGTTCTATTTGTCCAGTAGAGTGATTTGGGGTAGATGAGGGGATGGCAGAGGAATCCATAAAATGATTTTCTACTTTAGAAAGAATTCTATGACAATATGAGAGTAAAAATGATTACCCAGTACAATTATAACTTTTCTAAATCTCTATTTTGGAAATTAAATTTCCCTAAAAATGATGCTTTTTATTTAGAAAGCAAATCACACACACATACACACACACAGCAATCTTTAGTGCTTAAAACAGTAGCAAGCACAAGAATATCAGGGATTCATTTATTCCAAAGGCTTAAGAGGTATATTAAAAATTAACTTAAAAGATCATTTAAGAACTATGGCACAATTATGAATAGGATGTCTGTATATATTTGTGTCCTATGATTTGAAAAAATTTTAATACTAGTTGAAATGAATAAATTTAATTGGTACGAATCAATTCTGCCCTTAGCACATATTGACTGAGAGTATGTGAAAATAACACATTCATACAAAATTTTGGTAGATACATATAATCTGTATCAGTAATAGAATAATAATGTAGATGAGAAAGGAAACTGGCTAATAGTTGTTTGAAAGTTCCATAGATTCGTTGGAGTTTAGAGTCCTCCCCAATGGGCCATGCATATTTTTTGGAAGTAATGGTTGTCTAATATAACACTGAGGTCAGAATTGGATTATTCAGACTGTAACAGATACCAAAGTTGAACAAACTGTTAAATAGATTTACATGGAGATACAATAAGTTGATTCAGGTCAGCATCATGTCTTTATAAGTTCACTACTTATCACTGGGTGGATGCTTAATGGAAAACAATCACAAGTTTACTTACCTTTTATAGGGCCCTAGCTCTGTGCTGAAACAAATGAAGTGTTTAACTTATTGTAGACATTTTAGTGGGTATAAATGAATCACTGCTTTTACAAATGCTGGGGAAAATGCAAATTTTTTCCCTTTAGTTTTATTATAATGCTCAAGAAACCTCCGGTGTTTAACTTGCACATATATGCTGGCGGTCACTGAGATCTACCTATTGTAACCGGGTCATACATATACTCTCAAGTGTACAGACAGTAAGACCTCGGCTACTTATCTACCCTCTCTACTTATGGGCTTACTGTTTTTACAAAAGCAGTGGGGAATGAGATTATAGGTGCTCAGCAACTCTGGGGATGTAGGAAGCTAGACACTACAGCATTCAGGTCAACAGCATTTTTTACCGGAAAAGCTTCATACCACAGAGATTACCCTACAGCTAAAATATCCAATGCCTCAAATTACACACGGGCTCAAAAAGCTGTGCACAAAATGGCAGGACACTTGAAGGCTTCACAGTTCCAGTCTAAATTTGAAGCACAGAGGGATCCAATTCAATTTGGTAGAATGCAATTCAACTCATTTATCAAGATGTATTTTACAATAGTTGGTCGGGAAGACCTTCCCTGATCCCTTTATCAAGATTTGAAAAGAAGGTGTTCATTTACTTGCTTCTTTTCTGTCTTCCCCATCATAATACAAACTCCCTAAGGACAGAGCTCATACCTGTTTTGTTCATTGCTTCACTGCTGGTGCCCAGAACAGTGAACACAGTAGATGCTCAATGTGCGTCTGTTCAGTGAGTGAAGCTTGTCCTCAAGCAGCTTACATTAACAGGAAAAGAAAGTAGGGGTTCTTACTCAACCAGACCATCCTGGCCTACCCTGGGGGGCACCTAGTCCTTTTGATGCAGTTAGAAGAGATACTCAGACCTCACAGTTCTCTGGCTTTTTGACCAAAGAATGGAAAGAATGCTAGGAGCACGGCTGGCTGATGTTTGCTCCCCTCTGAAGAAACCAGGATAACCAACATCCCTGTGGGTACAGACCACAGAGTCTGGGAGAGGCGCTGGGCAGCCAGCTGCTGTCTCCACTGAAGCAGATGTTGCTCTGAAAAGCCTGCAGAGAAAGTGGGTCTTCTTTCTCACTGCAGAATTCCTTTTTACAAATATCAGATTAGAGTGCCAAAGACTTTGATTTTTCCCATTAAACAGAGAGAGAGAAAAAAAAAGTTTGCAAAGTTCCTACTGTTAATCATCTGGCGATGGATTTCTCAAAGGCTCAGTAAATTCAGGGAAAAAGAAAGAAAACCAAAATTTTCACCAGCTTTAAAAAAAAAAATCAAAATGGAAAGTGTTTCTTTAAGAATGAAAAATATTTAAAGCAATGGGTTTCTGTACTGCCTTGTGGTTTCTCTTACACTATGGGACACCAAGGGTGTGTGCAATGCTCACCCCATTACCAGGTCTCAAGCATAGAGGTGACAGGAATCCTGTCAGCAGCAACCATTGACGGAGAGGCAGAAATGCTGGGGCTGTTTTGGCCATTGAATTTGATTCGATTAAAACATAAAAGCTGTACAGTTAGAACTTGATATCAGGAAGGAACTCTACAGAACACAAACTATCTTTAGGTGTTTAGGCCAAATGGCAGGCTATGAATGGGCTGAGTACCCTCCTCTACAACCTTACCAAATTCATTCCCGAGTTCTCCTGTTTTAATGTGCTTCAAATTTATCATCTATCCTAGTCCTAGGGCTAGCCATTACTGATTAACAATTAATGACAATAGTGAGACCTAACAGATATTGAATGATTACTATGTGCTAGGCATGGTTCTAAATACTTCATGCATAGAAACCCATTTAATTCTCACAGCATCCTAGAAAGTGGAGTCTATTATTCCCATTTTTGAGATGAGGACACTGAATCTCAGAGAAGTTAAGGGACTGGCCCAAGACTTCACAGCTAGTAAGTGGCAGAGCCAGGTTGCCTGGGTGGTATCCTGGCTCTTGGGTCTACCCTCTTCAGAAGCACCTCATTTACTGCCTCTATTTCTTTCTTTCTTTTTTTTTTTCCTCTTATTTCTTGAATGGAGTTGCAATAGCATCTTAACTCTCGGTATTTTTTCTTTCCAATTTATCCCTCACTTTGCTCTCCATATGATCTTTTAAAAATGCTACTTTCCTGATTAAAATATTTCAAAGGCTCCTCAATGCCCGTGTGATTTCTCTGAATTCCCTTCATGACCTGGTTCCTACTTCTTCAGTCTCCACTCCTCTATTTCCTGACATGCGATATATTCTTCAGAGATGCCAAAGTACTTACAATTCCCTAAGTATACCATGAATTTTCATGCTTCTGCACCTTTGCAACATACAACTCAGTCTGCCTTTTAACCAGTTACCTAGAAAATTACTGTGCCTTTCTTATGACCCAGCTTGGGGCTTTCCCGCTTACTACGGCTTGAGTGATTGTTCCCATTCTGGGGACCCCATGCCAATAGCTACTGCACTTAACACACTAATGCTGTTTTACATTTTTGTTCATTTTATCAGACTGTTAAATCCTGGGGTTAGGAGCCATGCGTACCTGATCTTTAATGTCTAACTGAGTACCTAGCACACAGCATGTGTGAAAGGAATAAATGCATGAATATGTGAATGAGTGAATTTCAGCAATCTGCTACAGTTTTGAAGGAAAATTAGTCTGTATTTGGAAATACTTATCCCATACAGGGAAACAAACAATAGGAAGGCTCCAGAAGGAAGTTTCAACTCAAGCACATAGAGGTCTCAGAAATCTATGAAGGTGCAAAGAAAATTGTGAGCAAGCAGCTCAGAAAACAAAGCTGAATTTGAAGCCGATTTGAAAAAGTTTACATAATCAGTGCTGAATTCAAGATTCTGTTTTACTTTTTACCTTCTTTCTGTGAGGCCATTAAAATCTAAAAAAGTACTGGTTTTTTTTGGTGTTGTTTTCCTGTGTATTAAGGAACACTAAAACAAGAGAAAATAATGTGAAACACGCACAAAAAAAAAAAAATGAATTGCTCTGCATAAACTCCGAGATCCTAAGAACATTTATGCATTAGAACATTTAATGGTAAGCTTTCATCTCTCTTTTTGGATCACAGTATTCAATTCATACTATATTTTACACGTTTATTAGGTACATGTTCCAACTTGTCTGGTTGGGTGTTTGACGGTGGTTCAGATAAATGGATCTATAGTTTGAACCCTTCCTTTCCTAGGTGACCATATACAACTTTGGATACTTGGTTTCATTTACTCTTTCCCTCTCAATCCACAGAAAAAAATTTCCTGGTTTAAGTATAGAATTTTGTGGTTACAATTTGTATCCAATGTTCAGGTACCCAAAAGACAAAACAAAATAACTGAGAGTCTTTTCTTTTTTCTGGAAAGTTCTCTCCTCGTGTTATGGGCTGAACTGTAGGCCCCCCAAAATTCATATGTTGATGTCCCAGTCCCCATTACCTCAGAATTTGACCCTATTTGGAGACAGGATCTTTACACAGGTAATTAGGTCAGATGATGTAATCAGAGTGGGTCCTAATCCAGTAAGACTGGTGTCCCTATAAGATGAGGAACTTTGGACACAGATATGTACAGAGGAGGGATGATTCAAAGACAGGAAGACAGCCATCTACATACCAAGGGGAAAAGCCTGGAAGAAATCTTTTCCTCACAGTCCTTAGAAGGAAACAACGCTGCCTACACCTTGATCATCTCAAGACTCCAGACTCCAGAACTCTGAGGGAATTAATTTCTGTTGTTTAAACCACCCAGTCTGTGATATTTTGTTATGACAGCCTTAGCAGACTAATATACCTAGAGAACATTTTATTTTTCAATGTTGGGACTTTGTAAACTGCAAACATGCTTTACAAATATTAAATTATCATCATAATTATTTGATGAGGCAATGAAGTAAACGGATCCTTAAGGTTTTTCAGACAGAGGAGATTTAGACCCAACTGGAAACATTCCAGTCTCAAAAATACTGAAGGTAAAGTTATTTTGTTTCTACAAGGATCTCATGTCTGTAGAAAGAGTGCATTTGAGGTCACCCCACATGCCTCTCCTTTTTAAGCTGCTCTGCCAATTCCTCTTAGGTGGAAGTCACACCCTGGAGAGGTCCTGCGATGTATTTTGTCTGGCCTCCAGTGTTCTTTTAAAAACGGAATTAGTTAACAACATTCAAAAATGGAGAAGACTACACATAAAAATCTGAACTTTCAATATGGTTTGAAGAACTGGAAGATCTGGCCATACTGGGCCTATTACACCTACATGGCCACCGCAGGCTGAGCCTGAGTGCTGGCTGCTCCATGTCAAAGTGCTACTGGTTCTCAAGTTCAACAGAGCTTCCCTTTAAGTGGTCTGCCTGGTCCCCTGTGAACGCTTCACTTTGTGATCTCGGGTCCAAGCGGATGCCATCTGGGCTTTTGAACCTCGAGAAGTATGGTTGGTTAGGGTGCCCGGTGGCTGTACCAAAAACCTCCTTGTAGACAGCTCAGAAGCAGTAGCACACCTGCTTTCCCCCCCCACCTCTCTCACATCCCACCACTGGTTTGATTATTACCCCTCAGTAGACCCCATGAGTTCCCAAGAGGGTATTCCAAAGGGGACACAGATATTAGGTGCAAGAGGTGATCCTTTGGTCAAACAAGTTTAAGAAATGTAAAATTAATGAAGACCCACATATCTCCTTGCTATAGAACTTCTCAGAGCCTTTGAAATTTTAATGTAGTAGGCAACATTTTCCCAAATCATTTGGCCACCCAACCTTTTCTGGGGGAGCATTTTCAACAAATAGTATTCAGTGAAACTCTGACCCAAGCAAACTCTTTTCCCATACAAAATATAATTATTTTTGCTAACAAATATGGATTTGTATAGTAAATATAGCACTTTTGATGGATATTCAAATCAAATTTAAAAAAAGAATAAGACTTTGCATGATATTTCATTTGGAATATTAATTTCTCAATTTTTGTTGGCTGTGATATGTGCAGAGACGGCCAATACTGTGGATCTTTTAAGTTCAATGAAATAGTTTTGTATAATTCTCTGTAATCAAAATGGAAATAGGAGGATGCATACTTATTTCCACTTGGCTTCACGATCCCCTCTTCTGCTTTATTTTAAATTTGGTAACATTTGGAATATTTGCATAATTAATTTTGAAGCTTGATACTCACTAGTAAGAGTTAACATGTGTCACAGTGTGCATTTCTCATAAAGGGTTTGATAAATTAAGTGTAATATCATCTCTAAACCTACTAATGGCGTATGAAACAATGCCACTAATTTCTTTTTAAAAGTTGGCATTATTTCTCCCCCAAACTGCAGTGGGCTTCCTGGTAAAATAAAAGCAACAGAGAGAGGGGATAGCCTGGTTTCTTCAAACTACAAAATCGAAAGACTGTTAACTCTTTATTTCTCTTACAAATATATTAGAGTTGACACATTCCTTCCAAGTGTCAGAAACTTTAGGAAACTGAATGCTGATAATATGAACAATTTGTGCCATTAACATTGATATGATATTTACATTTAAAAATATACCATGCTTGTTCAAGAAAGACCTACTCATCTATTCAACAAATATTTATTAAGAGCTTTATTATGTGCCAGGCACAGTTCTAGTCTTTGGGATACAGCGGTAAACAAAACAGACAAAAATCCCTGCCCTTGAAGAACTTTAATTCTAGTGGGGCAAATAAGGGATAGTACAGATTGTGTTAGAAGGTGAAAAGGACTATGGAGGAACACAAAGGAAGAAGGGAAGGGGGAGGCTGTTGGGGGAGTGGTCAGGGTAAACCTGAGAAGTGACACTGTGTCTGACTTTTGACACTGAGCCATGTATGTATCTAGGGAAAGTGTTTCATGCAAGGGGGACATTCAGCGCAAAGGGCGTGAGGCAAAAATGTACCCATCTAGCTAGAGGAACAGCAAAGAGGCCAGGGTGGTTGGCGCAGAGCTGGTGGGAAGGAATGTGGTAGGAGGTGAGGCCATAGCAATGACTGGAGGGTGCGTGCAGGGCTTCGGAGGCCAATGTCAGGACTTGGGCTCTTACTCCGGATCAATTAGGGAATGCCTGCAAGATTTTTCAGCAGAGGATTAACATGGTCTGACTTTTATTTGGTGATCTGGATGCTATGTTGAGAAAAGACTGTAGGAGGGTAGGGGTGGAAGCAGGGAGACCAGTTAGGAAGTTAGTTCAGCAGTCCTAGAAAGAGATGATGGTGATTTGGACCAAGTGGTAGCACTGAGGAGAGTGAAGAACGGTTGGACTCTGGATATATTTTTGAAGGTGGAATCAACATGATTTCCAGAAAGATCAGAAGTTAAGTGTGAGAGAAAGAAACAGGAATGATTCCAAGGATAGAGGGATAGAGTTGTCATTAACTGGGAGGGGGAAAATCTTTA
Organism: Leptonychotes weddellii; assembly: GCF_054177405.1. Lineage (NCBI taxonomy): Eukaryota > Metazoa > Chordata > Mammalia > Carnivora > Phocidae > Leptonychotes > Leptonychotes weddellii. Next base: position 70,427,624 of record NC_138377.1, on the reverse strand, counting down.
GAGATATCTGGAATTCAGAGTTGGCATGCTGAGTTTGAGACGTCTACCATATATCCAAGTAGAGATGTTGAATAGGCAGTTAGGTAAATGGGTCTGAAGTTCAGGGGAGAGGTCCAGGATGGAGACATAAAACTTTGCATAGTATTAGTATATAGATGGCATTTAAAATCATAAGGCTGGAAGAAATAACCAAGAAAAAGAATATAGAGAAGAACCAAACACTAAGTCCTGGGACACTCCAACATTAACTGAACAGGTAGAAGAGGAGGGACCATGAATGGAGATTGCAAAGGAATGACCACCAAGGTTGGGAGAATATGGTACCTTAGAAATCAAATAACATTACATTTCAAAGAGCCATCAATATGAGTCTTACATTTCTGGATACAATGGACTGATTCAGTAATGGTCGCCTGACCCATAAGCAGGCTGGGGTTGCCCGAATGACTTGTACAGTGGTCTGATCCCATGACTGCCTACCAGGCGTGGACAGTCATTAACTGGATGGTAACTAATTGGACTGTAACTAATTGACCCAGACAATAGAGGGGCAGAACACAAGAGACACCTGGAGAAAAGGGAGTTGGAGAGGATGTGTTCACAGGTGCCTCATAATTCTGGTGGTCGTATTCCAGATAGGCCCTGCCAGGGCAAGGGCACATAGGATGAAACCTCCTGGTCCACCTCCTTATCATTTTCATGTGTTGGTGGCACATTCTGGCAACACATAGACTAGTGTAGTATTTTCCAAATGTGTTTAACAGAACTTTAGTCTCAAATGCAATACTTGTTGGCTTCAGTCTACACTCTAGATGAATCATTTCATTTGAACAATTCAGAAGAAGGGCAGATCAGATCTCATGGGCAAACTCAGGGAGAAACCAGGCATTGTAACATGGAGGAGCAAAGGCATGGGAAAGGTATGTTTGTTACCACCCTGAGGCCTGAGTGGGAAAGAGAAGAGAGGAGATGCTCAAAGCTGAGATTGGCTGAATGGAAAGGTCCGCCTGACAGGGCTGACTTGGTAGTTGCATGCAGGGCAGTCAATCTGAGCAGATCCCCAAAGGGAAGCAGCTGGGGGAACGATTATTTTGTTGGCACTTCCTCTGCATCCTTGGGTCTCTTGCGGGTGCCTTCCACTGACTGAACCCAAAAGGAAGCCAGTGGGCAAGGAAATCTGCTAATGTGGCCCATATAGTTCCATGAGTAGAGCGGGATGGGGATGAGCAACACACAGCGGGAATGTGTCACCTCAGAGCCATGCTCTTGGAAGAGGAATCCGCTGGCCATGTGCAGGGAGACTTGAAAAAACAAGGAGAGAATCAAGTGTGGGAGACCACTGCTTTCCTGGTTCTGAAATAGCTCTGCGCTCCAAGCACTAGATCAGTGGCAGATTCCTTAGCCTTTCAATCAGGAAAAACAGAATGTTTAGGCAGGTGAGTAGGATGCAGGGCTATAAGCAACGGTGTATCAAAGCAGCACTTCACAGATACATGGCTCAGTGGCTTTGAAACCAAGGGAGGATGTCAAATTCTTTAGCATTACGTGGGTGTGGAAGTAGAGGCCACCAGTACGAATAAGTATCAAGATGCTGGGTGACAGAGGGAAGAAAGAAACAAGTTCGGAGCTCTAGGGTATAAACCAAGGATGACTTTGAAAACATGGGCAAAGCTTGCAATTCTGGGGAAGAGGGAAAAGTGAGGAAAGGAAGAAGTAAGGAATCAGAAATCCTCTTCATCTGACACAAGGGGAAAGAATGAGCAAAAACAGAGAGAAAAATGGGGGTGGCTTCAAGAAGTCATGTGTGGGAGGCCTCTCTTCTCAGAGAAGCGTGAAGCAAGGTCTTGGGCTGAGAAGAAAGATGGTAGTAAACGTTACAGTAATAGTTTAGGGGTTAAGTGAGTAAAATTTTGCACAAAGACATGTTAAATGGGCTACTGAGCAGGGATGCAGCAACATGCGCCTTGCCTCCCCCTTTGGTTAACACCAAAGTCGTAACAGCTTAATTCTGTGCTCGGGTGGTATCTTTGCCTCCAAATCTTTCCCTCCAAGCCTCACAATTTTTTATTCTGTTCTGAAGGTATGGATTTCTAAGTGACTGAATCACAGGATTAGCAGGTGTTTATTACTTATAAATGAATAATACTACGTGCTGGAAAAGTAACACCAAGTATAATGAATCTCGAATGAAAGTAAAAATTATTAAACAACACGACTGTTAAAGGGTGAGGCAAATATATATTAAGATATCCAACACTGATCTGGTAGCATCATAACATGGAATCTTCACTGAACATGTGTTATCACAGTCTACCAATTAGAATAATGTATATGACTATGCAAAGATCAACTTTAAAATGTGAAAGTACAGAAAGACATATATATAGTCTTTTGAGCTTTAAAGCTGATCATGTAATATGCATATATATATGCACTTATGTATGTCTTTGGTAATTTAAGTGATTTAGGAAATTAATCTCAAATAAAAATGATTTAAAATTGTTAAAAAGTATGTTGTAAGTATGTATTAAGACAAGCATATTTAAAATAATTGATATGGTAGAATCGTAATACAGAAATCCTTACTTAAAATGTCTTAGTATAGTCTACCAATTAGAAATAATATGTGTATTACTATGCAAAGATCAACGTTAAATTTTAAAAGTACTGTAAAACTATGTATCTTTGGTAATTTTAGTGATTAATGCTTTAATTAAGAGATGAGGTACATGCAGACATATGCAATAAACTGACATAATTCATCAAATTGCAAAGAATAACATGATGAATGCATATGTATATTGTGAATTACACAACGCACATGCAAATCATATACCCATTATCACGCAGAAGCATTATTTTTCCCACATTCAAAATGCAACACATCTTCAAGTACTACTCAATCTACTGTATGACTATTTAGGAACAAAGTAGTTCATGCTATCTTTTGTAGAATAATAATTTAAACTGAGAAACTCAAGTTAATGGAAACACAGAGCAGACATTTTTAGTGGCTACATCTTTGTGAGCTAAGCTGGAAACCAGCCTCTGTACTATGCATCTGTTGTTCTACAGTGTCATTTTAAACAAAAGCCTAGGCACTGGAGATTTTAATAAGGTCCTTAAATAATCGCTGAATTAATTTTTTTTTTTTTTTTTTAAGTGTTGAACAGTGAATACATTGGTCAATGACTAGTTGCAAAAATAACAACACTGGTCCGGAAACAGTTTCTCAATGAAAGAGTAATTACTTAAAGACACAACTCTTCTGAGATTGATCTGTCTTTGAATGAGGTGTCCTAAAATGAAGACAATTTAAACGTGAATGCACTTCATGCTTGGAAGTAGCCAGAAAATACTGACGTGTGCAGGCTTGGTAAGAGTAGACAAGTTCCCAAAACCTTGACAGAGGCAGAACTGGCTGAAGCTAAGCTCTAAAAGGACAGGCTGGGGTTATTTTTTTTAAAACATTTATTTATTTATTTATTTTCTTTTTTAAAGATTTTATTTATTTGACAGAGAGAGAGCGAGAGCAGGAACACAAGTAGGGGGAGTGGGAGAAGGAGAAGCAGGCCTCCCGCTGAGCAGGGAGCCCAATGTGGGGCTCGATCCCAGGACCCCGGGATCATGACCTGAGCCGAAGGCAGATGCTTAACGACTGAGCCACCCAGGCACCCCCAGGCTGGGGTTATTTATAGACAGCTTCTTATCACATAGGTTAACCTTCTCTAGTTTAATGTGACTTGGAGACATACTGTTAATTAGGCTTTTGACTCAACTCATTGGGAAATAAATATGTTTTTTGCTTTGTTTTGTTTTAATGTACAAGTTAAAGGGAAGGAACAGAGCGCCTCTGAAATTCTTCTACTGACTACAGAGGATTGGTGTTGTACTAACAGGGAATAATGCATATCTGAACATGTTAATTTAGATAAACAGGGCAAAAATCAATTTTTCTGATCATTTTGAACTTTAATGTGGGTAAAAGGGCTTCTGTTAGTAAGAGAAAGACTACTAGATGTTCCTAATTTACGGATGAGATTGAGTCAGCATATATGAATCAGAGAGAGAAGGTCTTTTAAAATTATTATATACTTCAATATGCATTATAATTCTCATTCTTAAATCAAACCTAAAGAAAAATATAGGATCCACCATTGTGTGAATCAAATATAATAACTTCATGGATGACTTTTTCTCATCTGGGATAAGAAGAAGATAATACCCTTATTAATATATTAACATGAAATTTTATAACATTTTAAAGATTTCTTTAAAATGAAAAGTCTATTTTACTTTTTAATTAAATCTATTTCCCAGAAAGGTCTTTAAGGCTCTACAAAGTACCTTGCATTTTCTTAACACTGACAGTTCTTGAAACCACGCTTGAATGCTTTCTTTATACTTTGGTGAACAATTGAAAGATCATATGCAAAAGACTGTGCTTTCTCTTTTTCTTGCCCTATAATTAAGGCATTTTAATACATTTCCTCATAGTTGTTACAAGAGCAAACTATTAAGATTCATAGATTGAGACAATTTTGACTCCTGTGATTATACAAACACATACGATATGAATTTTTCCTAATCAGGGATTTGAAAAAATAACAACAAAACTCCTTCAAATAAAAATTAATCTCTGGAAGGTTCAATTGAAACGGGGCTTCCTGTGTTGCCTTAATAAATGTAAATGATCTATAAAAAATAGAAAAACACAATACATTTGGTTAATTATCCCTTAATACAAATAGGGTAAATGATAAATTCATATTAAGAACACATTTTCTTCAAATCAATGTATATTTTTAAGAGTTTGCGATCTTTGGGGTTTTATTGTTGTTGTTTAAAAATAAAAATACTGCTTACAAGTCTAAAGATAACCAAGTAAACAGACTTAAAATCATAGAAGAATTAAGATTTTAATTTAAATGTACACATATTTTTTTTCTGAACAAAAATGCATGTAGAAAGACATACATTTAGTTTGATATTCCTTAAGTTGGGAAACTGTATTTTCAATTAAAGAAAAATGCTTTTGTAAATAATGACAAGAAACAAAGCCTAAAGTATCAGAATTATAAATGTTTTAATATTTGTTTGCCAGGAGGAATATGGAATGGAAATTATATATTTATTACAACCTTTTTTTAAACAAACAAAAATCGTTCGCGATGCCATTTAGGAACTATATACTTTTCAGAGCACAAAGAAGTATGCTAATACTTCTGTCATATTTTAATCAATGTGCAGAATTTCTTAGCCCTTTACTATATTAGACAATACCAGGTTTGCTAATGGTGTTAAAATATTGTAATTGGATTTGATCTTAGCCAACGAGATGAGTTTTTTTGGATAAACTTTGGAAATTTTTTTTTTTAAAAAAGCATTTTTAGATTATACTGTATGATTTTAAAATTAAGACTGGCAGGAAGAAAATATTAGAAAAGGTAGGATGTTCTAATTGTATAATACTTTTGGACAAGACTGATCTAAGAATCTCCCTGACTTTTTAGGTTTTTACTGTAAAAATTTTGAAATGTATAAAAAGAAGAGAACTAACTCCCTCACTAAATAACCATCTTGCAGATCTTATATTCCCCCTTTAAATTTCTCTCTCACCTTATGTATTTATTTTGCTGAAATTTAAAAGAAATCCCAGGCTCTTAAGTCACTCCATCCCTACATGTTCTCATATGTATCTCTTTGGAAAAAAAAAATGGACATTTTCTTACATGACCATAATGGCTCTGTCATGCCTAACAAAATTAACAGTCATTTCTTGGTGTTAAGAATTCACAACGAGGGCGCCTGGGTGGCTCAGATGGTTAAGCGTCTGCCTTCAGCTCAGGTCATGATCTCAGGGTCCTGGGATCGAGTCCCACATCAGGCTCCCTGCTCGGCAGGAAGCTGCTTCTCGCTCTCCCACTCCCCCTGCTTGTGTCCCTGCTCTCGCTATCTCTCTCTCTGTCAAATAAATAAATAAAATCTTTAAAAAAAAAAAAAAAGAATTCACAACGATCCATATTCAACTTTCAATGACTGTCAAAAAAAAAACAACCTTTTTTTTAATAGTCCATTTGATGGAATCGAGATACAACAAGGTCAACTGCATCTGGCTATGATGTCTCAAGTTTCTCTTTCCTAGGGCAGTTTCTCCTTTCCCCATTTATTTTCATGACTTTGCCTTGTTGAAGAAACTGCTCTGACTTCTTTTTAAATTAAACCTGGGATGTCCCTGTTGAAGAAAGTACAATACACGGCTGAGAAAGTGAAACCTGTCAAAATTTTCAAATTAATTTTTGGCTACAGGGAGGCAAAGGGGGGGAACCCTGAGACACTTAGGCCTATTTAATGATCTGAATAATTTCCAAAAAGCCATTAAACAATTCCACCCTTCATACTAAAGAGTCTGAAACTGTAATAATCCTGCATAAAATGGGTGTTTTATAACATTACTTTGATATATTGGCAGTTTCTACAATAGTTGTTATTTAACAGTGTTAACATATTTCCGCACAAACTAAATGACATCAAATAAGCAAATAAATGTCTAGCAATTCCAACCTTACTAATATTTTTCTTAGAATGTATAAAGAAATAATTATTTTTAAATCAATCTAAGAAAGAAATACAAGCTGGCATGTCTCTTTTGTTTTTAGCCCCCCCCCCCAATCTTAAAGGATCATTTAACCAGACAGGCAGGTTTTCATTAAGTTTAATTTGCATGGAACTTAAATATTAAGTTGAGTTACTAGGATGGTAAACCAAATGATGGCTCTGTCTTTTAAAATCTAATGTTGTACTTTTTAAGGAGAGATATATAGAAAATTTAGAGGATTATAAAATGCTAATGAAAATTACAAGTGTGAGAAAATGAAACTTTTATATATCTCCATGGTATTCGTACTAAACAAAAAAGTAAATTAACATATATAAGATTGACTTAGTCTTTCCTTGCAACAGCTTTAGCTAATAAAACTTCAAAAAGATCAGTGATGTACAGTTTTTGAAAATCCAAAATATGAATGACTTTAAATGGAACCATATGAAGTGAACGACAGTAAAGTGATTGTAGATAAAATTACCAAACTCGAATGAAATAAATTCAAAAGAAAAAGGATGAAGGGCAATTAAGTACCTATTTTGACAATTCTTAGTGGTCAAGTTTTTAAAAGTATGACACAGGAACCTTAACCTATCTATAGATGAGTGATAAATGAGGCATTTTGTGTCATTACATTCCCATAAATCACTTTCTTTAACCGCTGACGGCTTTTATCAGATCTAACCTTTTCAAGATTCTATTAGAGTGCTAACATTTTCAACTTTGACACATGTGCAGTTTACAAATTCTGCAGCTGATTAACTCTGGACAGAAGCTCACTGGCATCATTGTCTTCAAGTTGGGTGAAAGCCTTAGGGTCTCAAAAACTCAGACACTTACATTACAGTACAAAAATCTCAATTAAAGTGAGGGGCTGGGCTTTAGAGTCACTAAGTGATTGTTTTCTATTGGGAAACAAACACCAATAAGACTTCATTTTTCATGAAATAGGTGACCTAGGAAATACCAAGGATAAAAAGATACAGAAAATCCCTGGATGATAAGGGTTAATTTCTAACCAAGTACATTTTTTTATCTCAAAAATTTTTTTGGCAATAAAAAGATACATATATTTTTTCATGTTTCAAGTTTTTATTTAAATTCTAGTTAGTTAACATATAGTGTAATATTGGTTTCAGGAGTAGAATTTAGTGATTCATCACAAAAAATATTTTTCAAAAGATAATTGCTACACTTCAGTTCTGACTCAGTCAAAACAAAGAAAACCCAAGATTAATACATTCATGGGGTGAGGAATATGGCCACAAATAAAACATAATTTAACTGGGGCTGTTATAATGATGAAATCATTTTAAAGTGAATTTTGTGGAGAGATAATGAATCAAACTAAAATACATAGTTTCACTCTCCTGCAACTGTCAACATTCTAAGTTAAAGGTTGTTTTGGATAATTCAAGAGATCAATTCATTTGAAAAAGAAAAAATGAAAATTTCTCTTATTCTTCCTACCTTTAAAACAATTCTGTTGCAACTATAAAGACAAAACATGTAAAAGATAATGCAATTTCTGTTTAAGTTATTGTTAAAATACCAGATCTCCGTGGGATGCCTTTTATACATAAGTTATAACGAACTACTTATTACCAACATGAAACATTCTAAACATGCATATCACAAGATGAAACTTTAAAATAATCAAAATATTTGCCTGTTAATAATGGAGAAATAAATAAGGCAAATATATGTAAGTTGAAATCTTCCTTTACAGTGCAGACAAGAGAAGATCAACACTTCACAGTATTTTTAATTTTAATGGTCCTAATTTCTGAGTATAAGAGTCAAATACAACAGTCGAACTTGACCGTCCAAGGGTCTGGTGATTAACACAAGATTGTGCAGGTAGATACCATGCAGATGTCAATGTGCTCATATAAATAGCGCATACATAAATACATTTGAGTAGATGTGAGTTTGTTCAGACAAAGATATCAAAGAAACTTGTTTAGAAAATATAATTGACACAGACCTTGAAATAAAGCTAAAGTTTAAAAAAATACTGTCTCTGGCAATAATAGCCAGACAGAACAAATCCTGATAATGGTTGTTTGACCACCAGAAGCCAGCTACTTCAAACAGTATTAGTTTTGATAAGAACTACCGGCCATCCAGCCTAAATAATAAAACCTACAGAGACAGACTAATGGCACTAAAGTAAAAATGTTCACAGACAGCCTCCTGCGGCAGATTGCCTCTTGTTGATAAATGACAAATCTTAGAAAAATAGTGGGGGAAGGACTACTTTTCTAGCATCCAAACCCACATAGTCTCATAATGTCACCATCTAAGGCCTATCCATGACAAATTAAAAACTTCTTTATTTCACTAATAATGTCACTCATCACAGGAGCTGGGCAGTTACACTTTGACAATTCAGATGTAAATCCTGGGTTGCCTATGAGTATTCATGACAAAGGCATATTTATCATTTAAAACAAAAGGACATGACTTCTTGGTGTTCATATCAAAGACCAGTGATGGATGAGGCCATGCTAATCAAAAGACAGACTAGAAAGAACACAGATGTTTGCTACTTTGATTAAGAAAAGACTATTCCCTCCCCCAAAGCCATATTGGGGACTATTCCTTCCCCAATATGGCTATTTCAAATAGTTTTAAATATATAATTTTAAATAGATACCTAAGAGTTTAAAATTTCCAGCTGTAGCTTCTATAGTAAAATACGTTTTTTCCCCAATCTCAAAATACAGAAGCAAAATTCCTGAAACCAAAAAAAAAAAAAAAAAAAGATCAAAATACCAGAGAGGAATAATTCCTCAGATGTAACCCATAGAGGGATTTCCAAAATTGGTTTTATCCTTCTTAATTATTATTTTCAATCCAGGAAATGAAGAGAAAGAAAGTCTATCATCCCAAACTTTTATAAATAGTACAACTGTGAGCTGAAATCAATGTGAGAAGCTGTAAGGACAGCAAGTTTAAGACATTTTTGCCATATTTGATTCTGACCATTATGTCTCTGTTGTTTCAAACGCTCTTCAAGCTGAAAAGCATGTAAACATAGCTGATGTCCATATTTTAAGATCTACTCAAAACCTTAAACACAATCTTCTGGTGCTTTTAGCATGTATCACCATTTTGGATGAGGCAGACCAAAAATAAGTGTGTCATTAAAAAAAAAAAAAAAAGATATTTAGAGCTGGAGCTATTGATATAGCACTTCTTCCCATTCCACTGATGAAGAGCTACCATCAGGACTGGCTAATAGAAATCCAATTTACAAGGCCCTGCTCATTTGAGTGCCTTTCAAGATGCACAGGATTGGTAACCCTTCAGACTTGCAAACAAACGTCTGCTCTTCCAGGGCAGAATATTTTAATGTGGTTCTGGGGAAGTCATCACGGCTAGGTCACCTTGAAGATGTGGATAGTACGGGTAGGGGTGGGGAAAGCCTACTTGGTAAATGATCTGTTTCCTGCCAATTTTCCTTGCCTGCTTTTCAATCCCAGTGAAGCACATTTGTTGATAAGCTTTTAATAGAGTAGTATATGACAAAAAAAACCACAACACAACACAATATAAAGCCATATTGGGGGAAGGAACGACTTAGGCATTAAGAGAATACTTGAGTAGTTTGGTGGACCAGCTAAAATGCTAGGTAGGCAGAAGGTTCCCCCTCTGGTAGGATCATCTTCCTCTCAAAATGATGGGCACGTCAAAATCACATGGTCACTCTGTACACCTACGTCACCCTGTGATTCTTTGTCTGGAAATCCTGTGTCACATTAAATGTGACACTGGTGTTAAGCCAGCAAGGATATTCATTCCATTTTACACAACTGAGTTGCATCCATATGTTCACCAGGGTTGACTTTTCACCAGCTGCAGTAACTATTATATGCCCTACTTATAATGGGGATGTCCACCTTTTCAAGTTTATACCTGCTTCTCACAGAGGGAATTAAGGGTTGACCATTTCAGAGAGCTTAACACTCAATATATTAAGAGGTATTTATAGAATAACAAAAATCTTTCACCTTTTGGCCCTTTTATGAAAAATTTACTGAATGCCTAATATATTTAATATTCAGTAGCATGTGAGAATAATTTTTATGCAACTCTGATAGTTAGAAAGATAGATAACTCAATTATTAGATCATTTATCAAAATATTCAGATGTATAAGAGGCTACTAAAAAGATTGATGACTGAGAAAGTCCACTGATTCTCTAGCCATCATATTCATGCATTTGGCCAGACAACATTTTTCGCTGCCTTCACAAGCAAGCTTCATTACCCATCACTCCACTGAAAAGAGTTTATTATGAGGCTGCCATCTTGGCAAGACTATTATTTAGATGATAAATGCTGAGGGGAAAAAAAGTGTGTCTACTTTTTTTTTTTAAGAAAAAAGATGAGCTTTTCTGACAGATAAAACAAACAGCATCTACATTTCTAATTAACTTAAATTTGGCAGATACAAATATAGGTCAGTTAAAGCTATGATGTTATCTTCTGTCTGAATTTTACCCTTAATTTGTAAAATGTAAATTAACTAATTAGAAGAAAAACAGCATGATTAGTGACAAAATGCTTCAGCTGGGTCTTTGCTTCCTGACATTTATGATCAACTATAATGAATTATTACTTTCTAAAGTAATTGATAGAATATATATATATATATATATTTTCTTACCACAATGCAAGAAACTTTACTAAGAATTTATAAAAGAAGGCCAGGAACCTGGCAAAACAACAGAACTTTGTGGTGTACTTTCTGGGGAAAAGATGCATATAGAATGCCATGATATTAGAAACAACTGGGTTAATTTATGCCTGTGTATGTACCTAAGGGTGAATTTGGAGGAAAGAAGCGTGTAGAGATTAAGTCACTAATAAGCCCGGTAAAAGGACTGTCAAAACTTAACCCTTTCCCTGTCATCTCAAATGGGTTTGCTGTGTACTCAAGCGATCAGTGAGAGTGGTGCATGTGTGCACACATGCATGTGTACAAGTGTACATGTGCACATGCATGGGCCCGCATGCTGGACGGGGGGGTTAAAATGTTACTCAGAGAATGGTTAGAAAAGGGAAAAAGGATTTGGCTACTTGAGTTTCAGCAGGAAAGCCTGTCACTGTTAAGTAGAATTAATCTATGTAATAGTTAAGGAAAAAGAGGTTTTCAGCTATTCCTATGTAGACAAAGACTCCGCAATGAGAAGTACATCTGCCATGTCAGATATAGGTGTCAATGAAAAATTACATAAAATCCTGAAAGGTCGGGCCTGTGGAGGTGGCCACGCTTTGGGGTATGGAGTGTGCTTGACCAGGCCTTGGGCAGGCAGAGCAGGATCAGGGCTGTCAGTCCTCATAGCACACAAACTTAGAGGTCTAATCTGAATAAGGAATACCAGGAAATTGGAGCTGAAGCCTGTGGAATCCTAGAAAGGAGCTAAATGTGCTTTGTCAGTACTGGGCATTGGTTTCCAGTGACATGACAACATTTGAAAGGGCAGAGAAAACAGAGAAACAATTCAAACAAAGACATATGGTGATGTCCGGGGTGCTACTGGAGAGTTCAGGTACTATGCAAAATAGGCAAATAGTTAAACTAAGTACTGCAAAATTTCAGTCCTAATTTCAGGTTATGTCACTAAAATATTTACTTTGGACAAACGTACCTTAATTTCACTTAGCAGACAGTTATCACATTTGGAAACAATTTGACTAAAATACTGGAATACTCCTTTTTCTCCAATATTATGACAAATACATAAAACCTTCCACAATTTGCAGAGTGCAGTTTAAATGCTAGGAGAATATTGTCAGACTTATTTTATATTGACTAATTGTGGAGACAGCAGGAAAACCTTTCTAAATAGCTACTCTTGATGAAAAGCATTTAGCTTACTACTTTTATATTTTGGAAATTCATTAATGGGAAACATTTTTTCTTTCATCCTCATCCCTACACCGCTGTAACAGGACATTAAGAAATAATATGGGTTACTAGTCAAAGCTCTACTTCACAGTAGATAAATCTAACACAGAACATATTTATACATGACAGAAAATACTCTTGACAGCTCTCTGGCCTCCACCTAACTCTTCAACCTCTTAACACATGATATTACCTATGAGGTGGCTACTTCAAAAGCTACCTAAGATTGACTTTCGTGTACATTAATTTTGCACTTTGGAGGTAATCCTTAAACATTCGAACTCCAAAAAATTGTCTCTATCACAAAGATAAGGAAAGACTGTAAAACATATTATAGCGTAGAGACCTCCTCGTTTGTTTCGTTTTTCTATTTCAAGGATTAACAATCTCTACCCAATGTATCATTCTGAAAAACGAATTTAATTTCTTTTAATTAAAAGCATTAATAGCTCCCACTAAGATTTTCGGCTTGATGGTCACTGGAGAAAAGAGACTAGAGACACTTAAAAAGCAATCATTTATGTTCATTTAAATTTTTAAATATTTCTGTGTAGAAGCAGCATTTGATGTTCATCTGTAAAGGAGGACAAAGGCAGTAAGAGCAATGCATTGAGTGTCGGGTACCCTGACCGAACCTGGGTCCCTCAGTACTGCAGGAAGGTCAGATCCGCTCAGCGTTGTACTGGCGTGTCAAAATACGTCAACAAACATCACACTGCATGAAGGAGAAGGACCTTTCAGTTCTTTACGTTTGGGCTGCCGATGGAGCTTTAGACGGAGGGTATGCATGAATGGTTTTCCTAGCTGCTTGACAAATGCAACTCCCAAGCTTTCTTTCAAGTGTGATTGTTAAAAGCCCTAGGTTTTTACATTTTGGTACAACTTTCTAAGCCCATATAACTTATGATGGGAACTGATGTTAACCATCAATATCCAAATAATCAGATTCAATGCAACTAGACTAAAATTACTGTATAACGGTTAAATGCAAGAGATGAAGGTTGAGAGTCAATAAATGTAGAAACAATTTTATTCACTCTAACAGTAATACTTACTGTTCATCAGTTCTCTAAACTTTATTATGGATGTCATTATATCACAGTTGTCTTCTTTCTCTCCCCATCCATAGAGAAGGGCATTTCTCTATACTCCTCTGTGAAAACCCACTTTGTCTATCAATAGTAAACTGTGGATGATCCCTAAATCCTACCTATCTCTGATCCATCACTTGAATTCTTATTCTACAACCCAGCTGCCTTTGGACATCTCTAAATGTCACAACTAAAGTTATTGCTAACCTGGGGCACCTGGGTGGCTCAGTTGGTTGAGCGACTGCCTTCGGCTCAGGTCATGATCCTGGAGTCCCAGGATCGAGTCCCGCATCGGGCTCCCTGCTCAGCAGGGAGTCTGCTTCTCCCTCTGACCCTCCTACCTCTCATGCTCTCTGTCTCTCATTCTGTCTCTCGCAAATAAATAAAATCTTAAAAAAAAAAATTAAAGTTATTGCTAACCTGGATTATTTTCTACTCTCAATTCTTTAACAGCATCAGTATTCTCTCCACACCGCCAATATCAAAACCTCAAAGTTATCGTTGTACCATACCTCCCAGTAAACAACATTTAGTTACTTGCCAAATTCTGTAAATTCTATCTTTGTCATCTCTGTAAATCTGCACAGTCTCTTCCATTCCCACCCACCAGTATGATTTGGGAATTAATGGATTATTTCAATATGGACAACTGTGTTAGCAATTGTGTTTCTATCCCCAACTTCTGGCTTCTGTCCACTTGAAGCAATGCTACCAGAACATCCAGCCTAAAGGTAGGTCCTAATCATGCTACTCTTCTATCAAAAAATCTCCCCTGGCTTTCCAGCTTTATGACCTTGATCTGGGTACTTAAACTCTCTATGCCACACCTTTCTCATATGAAATGGGATAAAATACTAGTATCTACTTCATAGGCTTCATATGTGGATAAAGATGATAATACATGGAAGTGCTTAAGCCAGTGCCTTGAACATAGCTGGTGCTCAGTGTTAGCTATTTTTGTGATCCATGTACATGCTTTTTTCCCCAATTAAATTGAATTAAACTCCTTGAAGGCAAGATGAAGCTTTGCTTATCTCTGTATGCTCTGAATACATAATATGCTCTCTCTACATAAAGGAACTTAATACATATCTACTGAACTTAGTCATATATTTATGCTACTACTGATGGACCATTTTGCTAGAATATGTTGCATTAGGAATATGTAGTGGTAAAAGTATTCATTTTACATTGAAATAATGAAAGGCAGCTGGAGCTGATCAAAATTTTGGTCTAGTGCTGAGTCAATATGGTTTTACACACCTGACCTATGCTCACAACCAATGACTTCATTTTTACCACCTTCATAATCAATATAGAGTGCTCTGAAAGTATTACAGCTGAAGCTATCCGGGATGATTATGATAGACTCACATCTACATAAGTTGATGAGCTTTATGAATTAAAAAACCCCTCTTTTTGCTAAATAAAGGAATTTTGCATTAATTTTGAATTTATGATCACTTGGAATGAGCTATTAGGGATGCTACAGGACTAAATTTAAAATGTGTAGGTGGTGGTGGTTAGCAAAGCTGCCAATGATAAAAGGGAAGAAGATGGCAAAGAGGAATATACAGGGAGAAGTAGGAAGGGGTTAACAGGATTGTTAACCTTGCTGGCAGAATCCCTGTAAGAAAATAAGGGTGAACAAAATGGTAAACATCTCGATGTTAGCGATTCAGGTAGGAAAGGGAGTAAAACAAGAGAATGGAATTCATAAATCATAAGTAGACTAAGAATATAAAGAAAGAGCAAGAAAACAGAAGAGAATCTAATTTGCTTGTGTTAAATGGAATAAATGGATAAATGGAATTCATAGTAGGAGTTTAGTTTTTATGAGAATACGACTTCCAGGGTCAATTAGAAATGCGAAGGAAAGGATGTTTACCATTGCTGTTATGTATCCACACAGGTTTTTGTTTTATGAGAAGAGTATGAGACATGCAAATTGTATTCATGGCTCATTTCCCATATTCTACACGTGTGAGAGGAGAATGAGCAAGGGCAAACTAGGGCAACACAGACTCATCATCTGTAAGTCACCCATCCCAGGAGATTCTTGAATGATATCAAATACCAAAAGATGCTCAGAAATGGGGAAATGTGTCTCTTAAATGTAGAGGCAGAGAAAAGTGAGAGAAAAGGCATAACTTCTGTGAACAGGGCTCTATCTCACCAAAACACGGTCAGCTTTATGTCAGTCCAAGTGGCAGCAGAAGCCCTTGGTGAGTGCTAATGAAAGATGATTGAAGAAAGCTGCCTTCTAACAACCATACACTTATTACCCAATCTTTGGCCTGGACTATATCAAAGCCTTTCCTTTTGCTGGGCAAAAAGTAGTGACTGAAAATCCCATTTCAACTCTAAGGATCCTGGGAGAAAGAGACCTAGAGGTCTGTTTGAGAAAGAGAGAGATCAAAAGAAAGAAACCTGAAGGTTTGCACAATCCTCTCCCATAAATTATTCTATTCATAGTTGATGATTAAGAAAATTTATTAGTAACAATGAAATCTATAACTTAAATAGCAAATAAGTTTACAAGGTTAACATTGAATAAGACAAACTGTTTACAATTTGTTAAACTATGTGTTAAAAACCATAATTGAGAGACATCTACTTGGAGACAAGATGGGGTAACAGGGACTGGATTTATCCTCCTGCTGGAAATAAACAAATGGAATAGATGATGACAAATAATGACAGTAATGTGGAACAATGCCCCCTGAGTGATGGGAAACAAAAAAGGTAAGCCCTTTGCCCCAGCCACTTCCTGGAGTTTTCAGGCTGCACTGTGAAGATGAAGAACCTAGGTGAGGCTCAGCGGGTCTCTCTGAGTTGAGGAGATAGAGTTGGAAGGGTGGGAAGACCAGGAAGCTAGAGTCTATAGGACAGAATACCAGCAGAGGAGAGCTGTATAGAGAGAGAATTCCAGAGACTATCTGTAGGTCTCCCTTGAGTATACAGCAGAATATTGATCAGTACATGTGCGACTTGAACATATTACTATGATCAATTTGACCAAATTGCCAATTATAGCACAGTTCACTCACAACAGCAGAACAAACTTTCTTTTTAAGCGCACATGGAACACTTACCAAGATAGCCATAGTCTAGGCCGTAAAACAAATCTCAATAAATTTAAAAGGATGCAAGTTTGTTTCTGACCTCAATGGAAATAAATTAGAAACCAGTAACAGGAAGATATGTGAAAAAATTTTCAAATATTTGGGAACAAAATACCCTAAATACATCTAAATAGCCTGTGATTTAAAGAAGAAATGAAAAATTAGAAAGTATTTGGAACAAATTAAGTATGAAAACCCAACATATAAAATTTTGTGGACTACAGCCACAGCAGTTCTTAGAGGTAAATTTACAGCACTAAATTGCCTATCTTGGAAAAAAAAGAAAGGTTTTGAATCAATAACCTCAGCCTTCCACCTTAGGAAACTAGAAAAAGAAGAGAAAGTAAAACTAAAGAAAATAAAAAATATACAGATTACACTAGAAATCAATGAAAGGAAAAATAGAAGTAATCAATAAAATTAAAATTGGCTCTTTCAGAAGACCATAAAATTGATAAACCTCCAGGCAGACTGATCTGGAAAGAAGCTACAATTATCAATATTAGGAATGAAAAAGCTGACATCACTACAGACAGATTCTACTGCTACTAAAAGAAAAAAGGGATATTCTGAGTAAGCTTATCCCAATACATTCCACAACTTAGATGAAATGAACACATTTTTTGAAAGACACAAAGTACCAAAGTTTACTCAAAAAAAAAAAAAAAATCCAAAAACAAAACCCAACAGCTTGAATCATCCTTACATCTATTAAACAAGTCAATTTTGTAGTTAAAAACCTTCCAGCAACAACAACAAAATAGGCGCAGATGTTTGAAGAGGAAATTCTACCTAACAGTTAAGAAATAATAACAAATCTGCACAAACTTTTCCAGAAAATTGAAGGGGAGGGGAAACCTCCTAACTCATACTATGAGCCATCATTACTCTAATACCAAAGACTTAGCAGGAAAAATAAACCACAGACCAGTATCACTCATAAATGTAAAAGAAAAAATTCTTAATACATCTTCAACAAATCAAATCCAACAAAATATAAAAAGATACTGTTTCATGACCAAGTGGAGTTTATCCCAGGAATGCAAGGTTGGTATAACATTCAGGAATCAATCACTGTAATTCACCATTTTAACCTATTAATAGTAATTAAAAAAAAAAACCCATTTGACTATCTTTTTTTTTTTTTTAAGATTTTATTTATTTATTTGGCAGAGAGAGACACAGCGAGAGAGGGAACACAAGCAGGGGGAGTGGGAGAGGGGGAAGCAGGCTTCCCGCCAAGCAGGGAGCCGGATGCGGGGCTCGATCCCAGGACCCCGGGACCATGACCTGAGCCGAAGGCAGATGCTTAACGGCTGAGCCACCCAGGCGCCCCTCCATTTGACTATCTTAATTGATGCAGAAAAGCATTTGACAAAATCCAACATCCATTTTTGATAAAAATCTCTCAGCAAGCTAGGAATAGTAAGGAGCTTCCTTGACCTGATAGAGAACATCTACAAAAACTGATAGCTAACGTTATTCTTAATGTGAAAGACTGAATGCCTTTTCCCGAAGAAAGGCGATGTATGTTGTCCACCACTATTTACCTTTGTATAGGTGATTCTAGCCAGGGCAGTTAAAAAAAAAAAAAGTCATCCAAATTGAAAAAAGTAAAACTGTCTTTATTCACAAGTGATATGGATGTCTATGCAGAAAATCCTACGGCATCTACCAAAAGAGTAAAGTATTAGAATGAGTTTTACAAAGTTGTAGGATATAAATCAACATAGAAAATCAACTGTATTCCTTTATAGTAACAACGAACAATTGGGGATTAAAATGAAAACTATCACTTCTTTTTCTTTATTTTTATTTCTTTCTTATTTATTTAGAGAAAGAGCACACACGTCTGCATGAGTAGGGGTGAGAGGCAGAGGGAGAGGGAGAGAGAGAAGAATCTTGAGCAGGCTCCACACTCAGCACGAAGCCCAATGTGGGGTTTGATCTCATGATCCTGAGATCATGACCTGAGCCAAAACCAAGAGAGATGCTTAACCAACTGAGGCACCCCCCAAACTATCACTTCTAAAAGAATCAAGCAATATAAAACACATAGGGATCAATCTAATGAAAATGTGAGGGATTTGTACACTGAAAACTACAGGGCATTTTTAAGAAAAATATTAAAAGACCTAAATAAATGGAGAGATACTGTGATCATGGATCAGAAGACTCAATATTGTTAAGATATCAATTCTTCCCAAATTGACCTATAAATTCAATGTAATCCCCATCAGAATCCCAATAGACTTTTTTGGGGTGAATTTATAAGATGATTCTAAAATTTATATGGTAATGCAAAGGACCTAGAATAGACAAAAATAACTTTGAAAAAGAAAAATAAAGTTTGAGGATTATATAGTTTCGCAAATATAGCTATAGTGATCAAGATGGTAGAGAACTGGCATAGACAAATTGATCAATGGAACAAAACAGAGAATTCAGAAAAAGGCCTACCTACACATAAATGATCAATTGATTTTTTAAAAATTTTATTTTATTATGTTAATCACCATAACATCATTAGTTTTTGATGTAGTGTTCCATGATTCATTGTTTGCGTATAACACCCAGTGCTCCATGCAGAACGTGCCCTCTTTAATACCCATCACCAGGCTAACCCATCCCCCTGCCTCCCTCCCCTCTAGAACCCTCAGTTTGTTTCTCAGAGTCCATAGTCTCTCATGGTTCGTCTCCCCCTCCGATTTTCCCCCCTTGATTTTTGACAAATGTGCAAAGGCTATTTAGTAGCTATTAGTCTTTACAACAAATGGTTCTGAAACAACTGCATACCCATATGCTAGAAAATGAGCTTTGACCTATGTATCACACCATATATAAAAATTAACTGAAAATGGATGCTAGACCTAAATGTAAATCTAAAATAAATTTTTTTAAAAGATTTTATTTATTTATTTGACAGAGAGAGAGAGAGAGCGAGCACACAAGCAGGAGGAGCAGAGGGAGAGGGAGAAGCAGACTCCCCGCTGAGCAGGGAGCCTGATGCGGGACTCGATCCCAGGATCTTGGGATCATAACCTGAGCTGAAGGCAGATGCTTAACTGACTAAGCCACCTAGGCGCCCTAAAACAAATCTTTTAGAAAAAAAGGGGGATCTTTGTGATTTCTTTTTAATTTTTTTTAAAGATTTTTTTTTAAATTTTATTTTAAGTAATCTCTACACCCAACGTGGAGCTCAAACTCACAACCCCGAGATCAAGAGTCAAATGCTTCACTGACTGAGCCAGCCAGGTGCCCCTGTGATTTCTTTAGATCTTTGAATCTTTAATATTTCCTAGATGTGACATCAAAGGCATAGTCCATAAAAGAAAAACTGGTAAACTGGACTTTATTAAAATTAAATTGAAAGCCACTGTTCAGAGAATGAAAACACAAGCAAAAGACTGGGAGACAATATTTCATATTTGATCACATGTCTGATAAAAGACATATCCAGAATATTTTTTTAAAACTTCCAAAACACAGTAAGAACTCGAAAAATGAGCCAAAGACTTGAACAGACACTTCTCCAAAGAAGACAGGTAGTAAAGAAACATGTAAAAAGATTCTCAATGTCACTTGTCATTATAGAAATGCAAATTAAAATCACACCGAGGCACTACTACACAACTCTTAGATAGCCTAAAGTTAAAAGGATGGAACATACCAAGTGGTGGGGAAGCTGAGGAACACCTGAAACTATCATAAACTGCTGGTGGGAATGTAAAATGGTGCAACCACTTTGGAAAACAGTTAAATCGTTTTGCAAAAAGGTAAACATATTCTTACCGTATGTCCCAACTATTTCATTTCAAAGTATTTGGCTAAGAGAAATGAAACCATACAAACATTTTTACATGACTATTCAAAGGAGTTTTATTACTAATAGCAAGAACTAGAAACAACCTAAATGTCAATTAATAGGTGAACAGATAAATAATGGTATAGCTATGCAAGTGAATACTTCTCAGTAAAACAAAACAAAACAAAAAACAAAAAACAAAAAAAAGCCAAAGTACATACTCTATGATTCCATTTATAGAAAATACCAGAAAATGAAAACTGAATCTATAGTGAAGAAAGCAGATTAGTGGTTGCCTGGGTGCAGAGAGAAGTGAAGAGATTGAGAAGAAGGATTCTAAGGAGGCACAAGAACTTTTGGGGTGGTAGGTATGTATGTTCAATATCTCTACTGTGGTGATAATTTTATAAGTTTATATAAACGTGTCAAAACTTGTCAAATTGTATACTTTAAATATGTGCAGTTTATAATGTTAATTATACCTCAATAAGGCTATTTTTAAAACTATTCTTATTTATTAAAACAGACTTGTTTTTTATGTGCAACCAACGGCAATTCAGAAAAAAAACGAACTCCATTTAAAATAAAAACATTTCTTAACAAATGTTCCACAGTTCACTTCTCTTCTGAATTCACACTAGTCTTCAGATAGTTCAGTCAGAATTTGTGAATGTAAACCACATACAAAAGACTTCTCTAATTCTATGGATTTCAAATCCAACAATTTAGGGGTTATTATATTCTGGGTGTACTGGTATATATGACAGGCTTTTATAATAAACCTACAGATACATATTTTGAATATAGAATAAGGGCTCTTGAGAAAGCAAGAGAGAACACCTGGCCCATTTTTCACTAACCTTTCACTAAATATCTAAACCACATATGTTGGAGAGCTTTTTAGATCAGCTCAGTGAACCCATTAACTGACTAAGTAAAGTAGCCGCTTAAAACAGATTTCTCACCATGGCTGACATGAAACTGCCTGGTGGGCAGAAAGCGCACAGGTGTGAATTCAGAAGGAGATCTGGATTCAGGTCCCATCCCTGCAATTTACAGCCTCAGGCCTTACTATCAGCCCACCCCAAAACAGAGGTGACTGACACAGTGCCTGTGAAGGTGTTTGCTGAACTGCACCTTTGTTCTTTAATAAGGCTTTGTTTTTCTCATCAATACTCTGTTTGAAAGCAGAAAGGCTACAAATGCAAGGGCTGTTTGGCAAATACTTAGCCAAGGCTAGGTAAAGAAGAAGTTGACGTCAGTGCTGCATGTAGAATGGCATGATCACCTAAAGTTTTCAAAAGAAAAGAAAAACTCCCAAGGTCCAGGCTCTACACAACATCAATTAAACCAGTTCTCCAGGGATAAGACCCACATCAGTATTTTTAAAATGCCCCTCGTGTGATTTCAATACATGGTGAAGTTTGAGAATCACTGACCTACATACCCAAGCCATTTTAGCATCAGTTTCAACCTGATCTCCAATATTCTAGAATGAGTCTCAGAAATGGATTCTGTATTCTTGGGCTCCTGACTCTATCCATGCTCCTGGGTCACTTCCTATTGGCAGAATCTCTATTCTTCTTCCCTCACTCTCTCTGGATGATCATAATGGTTGTGTTTCCATCTTTAGAATGACCGCCCAATCATTTGCTTGTTAGTTTGGTGTGGGGTAACTTTTCTGAAGCATTCTATCACAGTGGGTCAGCAGAAGAGTCATCTTTTCAACAATTCTTTGGTCCCCTGATTTTGGAAAACTGATCAATATGCTCTCTCTATTCCCCCCACTCCCCCAAATCTTGTGCATACCTGAAGACAGTAATCAGATAGATATCTTTCTGAGAAACTACAATTCATTAATATTTCCTTATATGTCTATTTTCTTTCTCTTTAGTCCTTCGACCCATTCCAGTTATTTAACAACTGTCTCTTTATTGCAAATATCACTTTAAAAGCCTAAGGAACATTTCTATCCCTTATTCAGTTTTGGATTTAAAGTCAACACTGAAAACAACAACAGCAGACAATATGAATTCCTTGGTGGGGAAAATTCTTGCATTTCACATTCCAAATGCAGAAAAAAAATGTTATGAGAAATCATTCTTATAAAAGTACTACATACATAGCAGACACTTCTTTCGTCCTTCTCAAATATTTCGAGGTTGCTCCGGCTAGTAACAGTGTCAAGTATTTGTCTGGAACAACGGAACATCAATATCTCACAACCATCTCCACTGTAAGAGATGGAAAAGCAAATGATTATATTTTACCTTTAGAGAAGCCCTCTCCAGTGCATTTGCTAATTATGAGTCAATCTGTCTCTTGCTGCTGATGACTACTTGTTAGTATACTGGAGCAGTGCCTTCTGAGGCTGTTGTAATTGAAGGTTTGCAAGAGCTTCTATTGCTGAGGCACATAGTCCAACTTAAGACAGATGTGATCAACCTTGTTTTTAACAGGACTGAAATAACTGGAAATCTGTGATTTGGCTAATTGCAGGCTTCCTGGAAGTATCTTAATGCAGGAAAAACTTTGGCCATCCTCTGAAAAAATACCTTCCTTAACTCTCACTGCTAGGCAGCCCCATTCTAAGTGCCTCACCTCTCAAGGCAGCACAGACCAGAGAAAGCAATTGCTAAACCATTGAGTAAATAACCAATCTTTAAAATATACTTAGAGGTAAGAACTAAAGTCAAATCAATTCTTGTGGCAGAAGGTATTAGCTTAGCACTGCCTCTGGAGAGTAGACTCTCTGGAGCCAAAGTTTCAAAATTCTGACATATGGAAGTCAGCTCTTAATCTTTTCAGTGATACATAAATGTGATTAAGACCATATTTCCTCTGGTGCTCATTTCCCCTCACATCCTAACACCACTACAAAAAAATGACTTTGGAGGATACATGTATTTGCTTCCTTTGGTACTGTTATTTAGAACCCTTCAAGAGAGGTCCATGGCCTGGCCCAAAACTTGAGAGGATTCTGCTCTGGACCCCTCTGGTTGTATCCTAACCCATGGGGTGAGGATTCAGCGGGACCAAGGGGACATCCCCACTTGCTGTATATCCCCCCAATCCCTTTCTAGGCCACACTCCATGTACCAGAGACCTTAGAACTGATCACCTACTGGCACCTCCACCAGCCAGGTATTCCACCAGCTTTCGGGCATTTGATGACAGATAAAACATACAGAGAAGATGAAACTCAATGTTAACTGGAGGAAGGTGACATGTAAACAAGAAATTACAACATTTAACACATGCTATGAAATTATTAGCAGAACACGGGAGTGGGTACCGAATGCAAGCGTGGAATGCAGGAAGATTTCCCAAAGAGATGTCAGCCAAGCTGAGTAGTCCAGGAGCAGTTATCTGGCAAAGAAGGTAAATAAAAGTGTCGACTCAGAAGACTTCTAAATTCTATCAGACAGGGATATACAGGAGAAAGAGACACACGGGAATTAATATCTGTTGTAGACTGCCAGGCACTTCAAAAGTGCTTTACATGTGTTAAATAACCGATCTTCATGACCACATGGTCAAGAGGGTATTACTGACACTATTTTATAGGAGAAAACGAAGACCCAGGGAGGTTAAGCAAGTTGTTCCTAGTCACGGGACTGGAAAGTGGCATGGCCTGGATTCAAACCCAAGAACAGGAGAGATTCCCTCCATTGTTTCAAGGCTCACTAAGCAGGGAAAGCATGTTGAAACAAAACTCGGCCTTGTGCTTGCCAGTCACAAGTGTCAATCCTCTCTGAGAGAAATGAAGAGGTGTATCTACCAAGTGCCCTTCGGTTTCTCATGGGGGCCAGCGTGCACCCAGAATGGTAGTTGGCAGGGCTGAACCTGCAGCTGAGATTTCCACGTTCTTGGTCGGTAGTTGTCGGGCACAGTGCACGTGCTGCCTAGAGGCTTGTGAGGCTTTGCTCTTTAGGGTCACTTAATATTTTCCTTCAGATGGACCTACCTTATCTCCAAACACTGAAAGTGAGCACAGGGTGTCTGCTCCTACTTCTCTGAAAGGCCACATGTATGTATAGAACCCGTGTATGTAATTTGGCCTCAGATTATAGAATTGCTTTTTTTTTTTTAACTGTCACCATCAGATGTGAAAATATACTTAGTAATGTAGGTCAAATTGTCAAAGAACTCAGTTTTTGATTACAGAAGTAGAATGAGAAGGCTTCTGGGGTGTTAATTGCACAAGGAAATATGGTTTTTATACAATTTGTATTTATAGACCTATGTATATGGGATATATAAATACACATATATGTAAATATGTATGTATTTTCTTTACAATCATATATATAGCCTTATATAATTTGGGGCTATATTATGGTCCAAATGCTGCTTCCCAGAGGTACTCTTTATTTCCTTTAACTCCACGGAAGTAGAGACTGTAGAGTTTTGAGGAGCTATCTGATCAAAGTTCATACCCGGGACAGGGGCCTGCTCACAGGAAAGGCAGCTTATTATCTGTACTCAATGTCTTTGACTTTAGGGAAGGTGATGGCATTGCAAAATTTAAATTTTTCTGATGTTAATTAAGCCAAGGAAAATTCTTGAAGCTTTGATTACAAAGGAATGAGGGGCACACTACATATAGTAATTAACAACAGCAATATAAAAGGTAAAGCTCTTTAATAAAGGCTCATATTCAAACAAATTGATGCTTATATAAATGTTTATTCTTTCACTCAGATAGGGATAAATATTATGAAGAAAAGTCCAACCAAATGAGGAGGGAGAGATGACTGAGGTGAGGTCATTTAGATTGAGTGGTCATGGAAAGTATCCCCGAGGAGGGGAATTTGAGCAGACACCTGAATGGTGTGAGGAGCTCACCATGTGGAGATCCAAATGGGAAGAAAACTCCAAGCAGAAGAATTAGCCAGAGTAAGAGTTCTGAAGTAGAAATAAGCAGTGTAGATTTTAGGAAGGCCCAGAAAGCCAGTGCGGCTGCAGAAGTATAAGAGAGGGAGGGAGCCTTAGTTGGGGAGAGAGAGAGAGAGAGGCAGGTGTGCAGATAACTGGGGATGGTAGAGAGCTAGATCATGCAGGGCTCTGAATGTCATGTGAAAGTTTGGATTTTATTTGAAATGTGATGGGAAGCCACTGAGGAGTTTTGAGTAGGAAGCAATACAATCTAATTTGTATTTTTCAAGAGTCGCTCCGGCCAGGGTATGAAAAACGGACCACAGGAGTGTAAAGGTTAAGGTCTGGAGACCAGTTCGGAAGCTACCGCAACAGTTCAAGAGGTGATGACAGATAGTGAGGTGATGCCAGGTAAGAAGGTGATACTGAGGCATGATTTGAGATATGACAAAGATGGAGCTGAAAGGATTTTCCGGTAGGTTGGTGATGGGCTGGTTTTTGGCTTGAGTATTTGGGCAAATTGGGGCACCATTAGTTGAGCATGGGAGGAATCGGGGGAGCCACAAGCCTGGGGAGGAAAATCAAGGGTTTAATGTTAGACATGTTAGGTCTCAGATACCTACTGGATATCCAAGAGGAGATACTGAATGGACAGTTGGATAAACAAACAAATTTGTACTCAGCGGAAATATTAGGGCTGGCAGCAAGAATTAGGAGATACTGTTACAGATACAGTATATAAAACCATAGTCTCCAATGAAAGCTCCAAGAGAGAACCCTGGAAGTGAATGTAGATAGCAAAGGGCAGAGGGCTGAGCACTGAGTTCCAGAGCCCGGCTCCAGTGTAGAGCTGGAAGGAGAAAAAGCCAGTAAAGCAAACTGAGTATGCTGCTGGGATGGCAGGAAGTAACCCAGAAGAGTAGCTCTCGGAAGTCAAGAAAAGATTTTTTTTTTTTTAAGATTTTATTTATTTGAGAGAGAGAGAATGAGTGAGAGAGAGCACGCACATGAGAGAGGGGAGGGTCAGAGGGAGAAGCAGACTCCCTGCTCGGCAGGGAGCCCGATGCGGGACTCGATCCCGGGACTCCAGGATCATGACCTAAGCCGAAGGCAGTCGCTTAACCAACTGAGCCACCCAGGCATCCCAAGAAAAGATGTTTTAATAAAGAGGTAGGGTATGATCAACTTTGTCAAAATTGCTGAAAGGATGAATAAGAATATCCACTTGCACAAAAAAAGAAAACTTGTAGAAACATTAAACTAAAAATTAAGGGCTCTGTAGTTATTTATGTGAGATAATGGGTTTATACAAGGTCATGATTCTACAAATATTCATTGAACAGTCTTATTGTAAAATCCAACATATAATCTAAAAAACAGTGTGACAATTTGATAACAGTGTTTATGCTAACTAGAGGCTCATCACACAAATAAAGCAATTAGCCCAAATGCCAACCAGTCAATAGCCTCCTTGAAAGGCTACCTACAGGTGGGAGAGATGATTTCCTCCACTCTCAACAATTTCAGCAACTACTGTGTGAGTTGTGTTGAGGCAAAATATGAAGAGTAGGATACCATACTTTCATAAATTGGCTAAGTTCTCCTGTCAAAATGTCCTATCACTGGTAAGTCCGTATCACTGTTATCATCAAAATTTTATATCCAAGTAAATGCCTCTGTGTTCCATTTTGAATATCACCACTACTTCCATTTCTTGGCCTCTCTGCAGACATCTGGTAAAACTACTGAATTCTGTGTAGAGTACTTCCTCCTTGGATGATCTGGAACATTCAAAATCAAGGCTAACTTTCCCTTATTGCGTAATATACCCCGAATGAGTCATGCCCAAGAGCTGGTACATATTCAAAGAACATGTTTAGGGAATGTAAACCAATAGTCATGTAAGTAAAACATCATTAGAATAGAAAAAGTAGCACACAACGAAATAATCTAAAATCCAGTCCAAAGGAAACTGTATTAAATTATCCATAGCTCAGATCCCCTCCAGCTGGGTCAATAATGCATGGGGGTCCGATTACTGACTAGAGTATTTATTCAACCTCTAAAATAGTGTTAGACACATAGTAGGCACTCAATAAATAGTTCACTTGTTTTAGGAAAAAAATATGACTTTCAAGTAAGCGCTAGTCTTTGGAATTCAATTTGTAATTGTTCCTCATAAAAGACTTGATCAGTACCAAAGTGGGGGCACCGTCTCAGTGCATAATGGTTTTGTTTTTCAGTAGAGTTAAAAATGCTTTAGCAACCTAAACTTACACAATTTGATTTTCTTGTCATTGCTTTCCCTGTATCACCAAAGATGATGCTTTCTTTACTATTTCAAACTCAAAAAATTGCTAAAAATCTAAAATTCAATTTGCCACATTACTGCTAATTTGAATAATGGCTGAATAAAAGATAGGGAACGCTGAAGCAGAATTGATTTCTAAAACATTTTGCACTCTTCTCCTCCATCCCTGTAAAGTAAAGCTCGGATGCTACGCACAATTACACAAGAAAATCAAGAAAGCCATTACATTCAGCATTTTGTCCTGATCATTGTTACCATGGCAAAAAGTGGGCTTAGTTTAGCACAGCTGCTACGGACGAGGTCTGCTGGCCTTTTGTAAAGCTGAGTAACAATATAATACCAAATTCTGTAGCCTGTCACTGTTTTTTTGTTTTGTTCTGTTCTTCCCCAGGATGAGACTATTGTGCCCAGATGCTACTGTCTCACTCCTTAATGACCTGGGCCCATGTCATCTTATTATTGTATTCTTACTGCTGGCCAGTGACTGAGGAACACAGTTAATCTAGAAAGGTTACCCCTTGCCCTACCTCCTATTCTAAGGGGAAAAATTGCAAGGTGTGAAAATGTGGCACTTCAATAACAGAAAAAGCCAAAATTTCAACAGTTGTACTATAAATGACAACAGAGATGTACTGGAAAGGGCATAGGTTTGGGAGCGAGAAAGACAAATGATGACTAACTGTATGGCATATTATTTTCTCTCTGAGACTCTGTTATCTGTAAAATGGGGGAAAAGTAACTTCCATGTGAGGATTAGCTGAGAGAATATGAAGGCCCAGGCCCAGGAATTTGATAATAAAGCATCCTCCCCTCCAACCCTTTCCCTTAATCGATGAGGTTTCCATGGCTTCAGTCAGGACTGTTGATTGAAGTTGGTAGGTAAACTGTTTTTCTGTTGGAAGGCAAATCGTTTTGATCTTTGATATCACTTGGATACTTTCCTCAGAGAGCTGAGGATATGATTTTTTTAAAGGTCTGAGAGTAAGCATAAATTTCACATCCAAAGGATAAAAAGTTAGTGTCAACAGGCACCCTGGCTTATTATTCCTATTTTAAGTGCTACCAATATTATTGCTGTAAAACGGAAAATGGGAGTATATGCGAATTTTGACTTTATGCAGAGATTGTTAGTTTTAAAAAATGAAGCAACATTATGAAAGCAGAGAAGTTTAAATTATCTGAAATGAATACATTAATCAAGTCTCTGTATTTACCAGAAACAAAGGCTACTAGCATTTTTACCAGCTAAACAAAATATTTTTTCTAATGAGATTTCAGCCGAGTATCGTTTATCTTAAGAGAAAAATAATGGGACCTTACCTATTCCAGTAGCTCCAGAACTGGTCATGCAGGTAGGCATGGTGGCTACATTCATCACCAAATGAGGCTTTGCTTTCAATCCAGTGAATTATGTGCCCTTCTACAGCTAAGGGACAAAGCATTACTAATACAGAGCAAAGAGAAGGGAAGACTGGAAATACTGAACTCTGCCTAGGCCTCTCTGTGCTTCACATTAATGAGCGGAGGCTCGGCCCTTGCTGTCATCAATGGAAGTAATTATAAAACAACACATCATATATGTTCCTTACAAGGACCATTTGTGCTATAATCACATCCCCTTCATTTTCATCATCATTTTCAAAAATCCCCCTCCTATTCTGACACTGCCTCTGTAAGTGGACAAGTACTGTGAAAGCAAACCCAAGTGAGCCAGTCTGGCTTTTCAGAGGAATCATGTTTAAAAATTCAGAATTTAGAGAAATGACCTGAAAATGGCACCCAAAATGTCTTCAGAAGATATGTTTATTGCTTAAATATATGTAAACGTTTTTAAGGCAGATATTTCTTCTGAACCAATTATTTTCTGCTCTTCTAAAATAATCTTTTCTAACAATTTCACCCATTTAAAGCTAATCTACTCTGGTAACATTTGCTAATATTAACAAAAAGTAAAAAAAAATAAATCTATGGAGAAAACACATCCCCTTTCACTATAAACAAATGCATAAGACAGTTTAAGGACTTACCAACTGGAACTTGTAAAATAAAGTCTGGTGTTTTGTCATAACCCTTTGCACGGAGCTGATCTTCATCTACAGAAAGAACAAATACTATTACTTATAACAGTGTTCCATTAACAAGACAGCGATATAATTGCTTTTCTTTCTTAAAAATGTATAAAAATTGCTAATGCAGTCATACATATCTTTCTTATGCATGCAAGGCTGTGTCAGAATAAATGAACTTTCTTAACAAACCTGAAGCATAGATGTAAAAATGCCTCTTTGTCCCTTCTGCATTTTTATGTCTTTATTATAAATATCATTAATTCAAGCTGTCATATGCTACCTTTTTGTAATTGAAAATACTCAAAATAATGAAACATACTTACTGATTAAAAGAAAAGGCTTTCACCACCATGAATATCACGAATGTTATCAGGCAATATTGACAATTTACAGTGAGGCCCAAGCACGGTGGCCTTTATAACTATAAAACAAATGTTTTCATTAAAGCAATTAAGAAAGTTTAGTTTCAATTAGTAAAACTATTCCTATACACAAGAACACAGAAAGGGACAAGGACAATGAGATCACTACAGAGAATTAATTGCCCTGCTTAATTCCTTTGGTATGCTATTGTTTCTGGCATTTACCAGAGTTTTACAACTAACAATATGTAATTCTGAGAAGCAAACAGGCTTTGAGATTTTTTTCTAAGTCCGTTCGATTTCCTGATCCTCTGTAAATATCAATGGTCCATTCAGAAGGAAAGGAGGCAGGAAACAGGGAGCTTGACAAAGTTGGAAAAAACTAGCAAGGTGCTTGGTTAAAAAAAAAAAAAAATCTTCCAATATTTTCTAAATGCTGTCCTTGACTTCTAATGGCATTACAATGTGATTTCTGAAATGAGGAGTTCTCCATTAGATTTTGGAGTGACCTGGTCATTCAATTCCAGACATGGCTTTCTGTCTTCACCCAACCTCAACTAATGGCCCAACCAAGTAACAAGGAAGGCTGTGTGGTCTCTTAACACCTACTGGGCTGTTGACATTGTCATGCATCCCATTCGCCTTCCTGCATCACCTTTGATTAAAATTAATGGCCCATTCCCAGTGTTGGGTAGCTTATTTCCAATCCATTTGTCAGCCCAAGACAGTGGTTTCATGGCCAATGTTCAGAAACTCTGTTTTAGAACACTCTTGTGTACATCTTGAAAGGTCAGCATTTTAAACGTAAATAACCTTTTAATGACAAGCCATATTTAAACTAGATATTTAAGTGAAATTGTGTTAGAAGTGGATGTCCTTTATCCAGACTTTGGAGGATTAATGTCAGAATTCAGAACAATCTCCCCTCCTTGAAATATAAAAAATTTTAAGTTAACTATTGAGATAAGGAAATACAAATTTAAGTAATTTTACTTTAAAAACAAGAAGGATTTGGAAAACTGGACTGCAGATGAACAAGACTGGAACAAATTTCTATCCTCTCAATACACTGGCCACAACGAGAATATTTAATGGAAAAGACATTTTTTAGAAGCACCTTGAGCTGATGTTTCCTGTAGCTGATCAACAGTTTTAAAAGCTGGGTTGACATTAAAAAACCGAGACTAATAATTTATTAAAACTACCCTAGCTTGATCAACCTTTGCAGATGTTAGAATCTGTTTCAGAAAGAAAAATGATTATGTTTCTGACACAGCTCAAAACAAAATTTCGAAGGTCACCAAGCTATCCAAATGCACATACTAAAACCCCTTTAAAAGTAGATGTTACACTCCTGTTCACTGCACCAAAATTACTAACACAATACCTACAATTTAAATTTTGTCACTTAATGTGAGACAAAACAAAACAAAACTTGGGCAGAAAACATCAGGTGAGGCTAGGGAATCTTTCCATCTTTCAGTGGAGAACTTGCAAGTATAACAATGTACTTTCTCACTCCACCCTCTCTCCCTCCCTCCCACCCTCCCTTCCTCTCTCCCTCTCAGTTTGAAGTTGATACAATAGTAACTGTACCCAAAGGACAGCTTCTAGAAGTCTGTGTCACCACTACTGACATCACATTTTTTTAAAACAAATCTACGAGGTTAATCCACACATTTGAAATACCATGTTATGTTAGTGGGTCTCCTCCCCATTCTTTTATTTACTAAACTCTCACTGCCTTGCCATCCCTGTTTCAACTTTCACACTGTTACTTTCATCCTAGATTTCCTAAAAAAGAAGGAGGGAACAATGTGGGCAAAGTTTAGAGGAAATGACAGCACAAGTGTAAGGAGCAGCATTATGAGCAGGGGGCCCTGCTCACCTGGTTTAGGCCCCAGGAGAAGTTTCTATCATGGATCATCCCACTGGGATATTTTTAAGGTCAGCCCCATCCATCTGGTCTGATTTCCTGGCCTCTGTATTATGCTCCTTTCCTGGCCCCAAGACCTTTAAAGATTCCTTACCACATCCTTATCCAAACCATTGGGTATGGATATAAAATTGGGTTGACCATCTTCTTGGGGTTCCAACTCCATGATCTAGAGGTTATGGCTCAGTCACCAGGCCACACTACTTCTTTTCTGTTCATTCTGTCTTCATTCCCTTGTCTTACTGTACTTACTCCCTGTTTCCCACATACTGGATGCAAGGCATCTGCTCTGAAGACAGTTAATGTTTCCTTTTCTTTTTTTAAAACCTATTCATTGCCCCACCCTTACCACCAACGTATGCTTTGTATTTAATGCTCAAATGGCTAACTGAATAAAATACAACCGCATTTTAAAGAATACCCATGCCTTCTACAAAGCCTACCTAGACTGACTTAATAATTTTCTTTCCTGATTTAATTTCTCATTAATCAACAAGGCACAGGGGCAACAAATGTGGCCCAAAGTTCAAGGTTTTATTTGATATCTTTTACTGCTATCTTTCATCCTTGGTCCCAACTGTTTGCTCTGAGGTTCATCTCAATCATCCAAGAAGGAACTGCATCCCTTTCCTTAATACTCATGGGAAGTTTTCCTACTTTTTTTCTTTGATCTGCAATATTTTAAATAACATTGGTATTATCCATTCCTTAAAGTATGGGCAGAATTCCTCACAAACAACAGTCTGGGCCTAGCGCTACTTTGGTGGGGCGGCTCTTTGGTTACTTTTCCCATTTCTTTGACGGCTACCAATCTGTTTAGATTTTTGTCTCTTCTAACAGTCAGTTTTGCAATTTATATTTTCCTTGAGAATTATACATTTCATCGAGGTTTTTATAGCTCTTTGTACATATTGGAGCCAAATGGTTACTTAGGATTCTTTGAACTTCCCAAGTAGAAAACTGGATGTTTCAGTAACCTAATGTTTTCTTTAAGAAAAAAAAAAAAAAGGATCAGAATTAAGGAAAAAAAGAAGAATAATATTAGCTAGAAAGGACAAAAAAAGAGTAACAGTAATGTTTGAGAATAGTGCTTTTAGTATAACTTCCCAAATCGTTGGGGATCAAGATGAAATCAATCTCCAATCCTGTATAACCATCTCATTCAGTGAATATAGCAAATATGAAGTAAGGTCATATTTAAGGTGTATGTTAAAAACACCCAATATATTTCATAACTACTAAGCTTGTTGATGTCACAGTTCAAGTGTTCATTATCAAAATTAACAGAATATTCTTGCTTAAAAGCAGACCTCTTAGCCTCGAGATCCACAAAAATGTGGGATTTTTAGATAATGTGTGTGACCCATGAAACACAGTATTTCTGAACTTGTAAAGTCTTAGAGATTGCTAGTCCAATATTCTAACTTACACATAAGTGGCCCAGAGGACTGAGGTGACTCACCATAACCTAGGCCTCTCGGATAGCTAAAGATACAGACAAGAGCCTACATCAACCACATTCTAGTTCGTCCCAACAGACCACATACCACTTTTAATTATGGCAAATATTTAAATTTGATCACGTGTGACATTTATGAAGTAGCGAAAAAATTCTTATTCTACTCCTAGAGGATCTTGAAGCATAAGAAGGGTGATGACTATCTGTCTAATATTATTTAGGTGACGTGTGCCTAAAGAGGAAATGAACTAGGTAATCTCTTGATTTCTAGCATTACAATGGCCCTCTCTCCAACTGAAGTTTAAAAAAATCAATGAAACTGCATCCACAGATAAAACTGATGTTAAATTTTTAAAAGCAACCCAGGTCTTCATTTATTTTTAAGTTGCCAGGCCTGCCTTTGGAGGGGATTTTAAAAAGGAATTACACATACGTAAAGAACACTGTGAAAGTTTAATTTCTCTGGTCTTTTAATTACCCTCGCCTCTAAATGCCCCAAAATATCCAAAGCAATTAAGTACTAATTACACAATTTCTTTTTCTAAAATAAAGGGCTGATTTTGAGTCAGAGAACAAAACACATCTGAAACTAGTTAACTTATACTTAAGAATCATAGAAGGGCATGAGGACTACCAAGGAAAAGTTTGAGGTTTTCTTTTGTTTTATTAAAAGGCTTTAAATTTTTAAGAAATACAGTTTTTCCCAGGAAAATTATGCAAAATTCCAGTTCATGACATCTGAAAATGAAAAGTAACATTCTGACATGGCCTTTTATCTATGAATTCGTCAAAAGGTTTCTAAAATGCTAGGTTAAAACACATTGTATGATAAAAAGAATCTTAACACCTATTACATTTCTACTAAATTGAGGAAAGGCAAAAGATATACATGAACACAAATGAAAACTACAGTGTATCTTTTCTACTCTAGTATTTTGTTTTTCTGTGTTTTTTGTTTTGTTTTTTTTCCCAAAACACTGTCTCATTCAGTACCTGGAGCTATGACCTTTGTATCCGTATTTTTATGTTCTCAAAGAGTGAGTTTCACAGTCTTTTTCACCCAATTTAAGAAGTCAGCAAGGTTTCAGTAATAGATGTTACTATGATATGCATACCATGGGCAAAGGTACACAGAACAGATATGCATTTAATGGGGAGACCCATAGCACAGATAAATGAAATCTTTAGAGAACCCCAAATTTCATTATAGCCATTAGTTTCAACCTCTTCCCCCAAAGCCTCTTATCAAAGCTACTAATAAGGAATACAACTGACTGCTCTGACCTTGTCCTTTGCTTATGTCTTCAGGGGACAATACTAGTGAAAATTGAAGTGCCCTAAAGATAGGAAACAAATGGGAGGTCACACAGCTGGGACAGTACAAAGTGGAGCTGAGCAGGCTGGTCCCTGCTGACCGGTGGCTGTGGAGACAGGAGATACGAATATCAACAACAGAAATAGAACTCTTTTATATTTTACACCACATTCTAAATTCTTGGGGTTGAATGCCACAAAAGAAGGGACACATCAGAATGGTAGAGTGAAAAGGGCAAGTTGTTGGAAAGGCACCGGCTGGGGCCAGTTTCCACTAAACAGAACAAGGGCATTGGATGGAACACTGTCCAACTACCACATTCTGAGGAATGGCTGAATGTTAGCTTTTGCTCTAGTTTTTTTTTGTTTTTTGTTTTTTGTTTTTTTTTTTAGCTGTCGTCATTGATGTCAGACCCTTTTGCAGGGCCAGCTCCATCTGTCCCAGAACTAATCTCAATGAAGAAAGGAGTATTAGCAGTTCTGAGACACAAAAAGGATCTTCTACACACACACACACACACACACGTGCATGCGTGCGCGTGCATGTACCCTAGAAGCCAATCTCACAACAGATTCGATTCCCAACGCCTTTTGGTCATGGGGACTAAAGTTCCAACCTGTAACTAATTTTCTGTGGAGTGAGATATTTGATTTTTTTTGGTCCTGCATCCCATTCTGTCTGGCATTGCCATCCTACTCTTATACGATTCTGGGGAATGACCAATAATGTGACCCCCACCATCAGCCTCAGGGGTGGACACTTGTAGCTGATTAGAGGCCTTCCTCAGATTCATTATGGGCAAAAGAGAATCACCAACTTGTCTCTGGGACTAAGAAGCCTAAGGAATAAACAAACTAGCAACTACCAGGGATCATCTTTATTGCCTAAGAACGAAGCCAACATGGAAAAAAGCAGAACACAAGAGGGAGAAAAGAGAGACTGATGACACTGTTTTTGTCTTCTGGATTCTATACACACCAGAAGCAAACTCCTCTCCTTTGGACTTTCCAGATATACATCCTTGAGTATGTGTATAATTTAGTTTGACTCGATTTTTGTCACAAAGGAGTTCCAATATCTCAAGAGGCCAGGAAAGCAGACAATCAGCAGACATGAGTTATCCAACCAGAGCCATGGGGAGGGAAGGGCCCAGGGTAACCTGTCGTCAAAGTTCCAGAGACTGTGTTGTCTTCTAGCAGCATATATGTATTATCCGTGGTTCTTTTCTCTTGGTCCCAGGGAGAAGCGCACACTAGCATGTTCAATAAGGGGAGTAAGATGATCCCACACCATGATAATTTCCTCAGGAAGGAAGAAGGACCCAATTCCCCATATCCCATTTCCAATA
This sequence comes from Leptonychotes weddellii, assembly GCF_054177405.1. NCBI lineage: Eukaryota > Metazoa > Chordata > Mammalia > Carnivora > Phocidae > Leptonychotes > Leptonychotes weddellii. The sequence goes on along the minus strand of NC_138377.1, from coordinate 70,391,402 downwards.
CCACATTCCCATGATTCTGAAAACTGTATCTTATTTTTAACCTTCAGAGAGTTAGGAATTTAAATACTTGATACCTTATGAAATACCCAACCATGTCATTTCCCTTTAGCCTATATAATCATATGTTTTATTTCTAGTTTCTTATGCTCTACTACTAACATCTGCACATAAACACAACCTTAGCCCTCTAAATCTCATCTGTTCCCGCTGCCTGTTCTTCACCTGAAGTCATAATCCCCCGTTTGTCACATCATAATCACTCCCCCAACAGAGCACTATTGCTTCAGGTGGGGAATAAAGCAGCAGGAACAGATGAACTCTTAGGAACGAAGATCCTAATTTTTTACAGCAAGGGACATCCTTCACTAAGCCTCCCTGGCTTTACAGATTATACCCTCCTGGAGTCCCACAGTTATACACGAATGCTAGAAAAGCACCCATGTAAAATAAGCTGGTTTGTCATAAGGCAAGACCAAACATGGGAGGGTGAGGCAGGGAAAAAGCAACTGCCTCTCAGGTGTCACTCAAAATAATTGTTCGCTTCTACTAACAGGGCAACATTCACTGGAAAGAATACAGTATCTCCAGAGCCATCCTTATTAAGCCAAATGTAACAAGAATTTGCACCAGACAGTGGCTGTGGAAGGCACTAATGTAAGTCCCTCTGACCTGGAGACATGCCCCCCCATGGAGGATGAACAGTTTGTCTCCAGCCTCTGGGATAAGCTCTTTCATAGCCTCTGACAGTGCAAACAGTCTCATCGTCTTTTTTTTTTTTTTTTTTTAAGATTTTATTTATTTATTCATGAGAGACAGAGAGAGAGAGGCAGAGGGAGAAGCAGGCTCCCAAGGAGCAGGGAGCCCGATGCGGGACTTGATCCCAGGACCCTGGGACCACGACCTGAGCCGAAGGCAGACGCCCAACCATCTGAGCCACCCAGGCGCCCACAAACAGTCTCATCGTCTTCTTACTATCACTATTTTCCTTTCCTCCCTTGCCTTTTGTCCAAAGTTCCTCCTTACTCCTGAGAAGGAGAGGGTGGGGGTAGGGAGAGGCAGCAAAACATGGTCTCATTAGTCACTGGAGAGATAAAAATCAAAACATCTCCACCAGTAGTTAAAATACCTTTTCTATTTTGTTGATATTAGAAATGGAACGAACCCTTAGCAGTGGGAATAAGGATGATCACAATGCTTGTTGGTCAATTTAAAGCTTAAGAAGGGCTCTTTGTGCATCTGTGCCTAGGAGTGGGCAGCAGGCTCTTCACATCTTCTCAGACGTTAAATGCGGATCAATAATTCTATATTACTCTCCTTGGAAAGAACTGACATGAACTTACCTGAAACTTATCTGAAATTTTCCTTCCAGGAAAAATTCAACTTTTATTTTTTTATCCCTAATGGTGCCCGCCCAAAGTAAGTACTTCTTAAAAGATATCTGTCTGCTGAACCAACGAAAGAAAAGACTGGTTAGCACAGTGGTAAGATAACCAAGCTAAGGAGCTCAGCTAGCCGGCCTAGAAGCACATGGTGACAGGAAGGTGCTGGTGAGAGAGCAGATGAATAAGTAAAATTCTATCACCACTTCAGGAAAAGTAGCTTATGGGCCAGTAGCATTTTCTTATATGTAAAGGGTGGCTCTTGATTTTTAGTATAATCTATACCTTTCTTTCAAAAGTTTAATAGAAGTAGCACAACAACAGCCTTGAATGTATTTATTTTCATTATCAAGACCATCAAGTGAGTACCTACGGAGATGCACTAGTGATGGAACTGTATTCTTACTGGGTTTGACATGGAAATAGTGTGCATCACTGTAAGCATCCAGAGGGAACAAAATGCTTACCATCATGTTCACACTAACTAGTAGTAGAAAACGTGCTCAACAAGAGTTAGTTGAAAAGAATGCATGAATAAAAATAAAAGAATTACAAGAACTCTGAGAAATTGCTAGAAATTGTGTACATTTGTTTATAGCTTATCTCCCTACTAGACCATAATTCCACAAAAGGAGGAACTTCATCTGACTTAATATTTAGTTCCTAATAAATAGTACCTAACTCAGTAACTTATTTTTGGAATAAATCAATAAATGTATGAATAAAATATATGTTTTTAGTAGGAAAAACTAAACATTTATTCAACTTTGAATTCTCTGAATACAATGTACCTATAAATTTATAAATAGGATAAATCCATGAGTATATGCAAATCTTCAATGAAAAGTACTCTTCTTTTTTTTCTTTCCAATAGTGCATGGTTAAATCTTGTGCCATAACAACTGCTCAGTATATGGTTATGAATCAAGGAAATTAAAAAAATTATTAGGGTTAAAATAAAGGTTATTTTTATTTTTCTCTTCTTTTAGTAAAATGGTCATATAAGGTATGTATTTTATAAAATTACATATAGAGCACAATGAGTGGAAAATTTAGAATGGGACAGACTTTCAGGGAAGTCATAATTCTTAAGAAGGGTTAATATGTAAAAATAAGAATCCTTGCCTTTTGAAAGTAGTGGCCAGACTAGAAACCAAACGAATGAGAGAGAGAGAAAGAGAGGGAGAGATCGGTTTTGCTTTTGCTTATAAAAGAATCAAAGTAAAACACATGTTTGTAATGGCTCTGCAACAAAATTCAAGATGTATGCATGTAAACAAGAAAACATCAGATTAGTGGTCTATTTATATACCAATATTTTTCAGTAGTTGACTTGAAATGATAATCTATCTAAATTTACCTGGCACAGTACTTTAGACCTAATTAATCACTGTGAAGGGGTATATATACAAGGTAAAAGAAAACCCCAGAACAATATTTCACACAAAGCTTTGAATTCTCATGCTTTAACTTGTAAATAAACTTGTAGTAATTCAGTACTACATTAAAATGCTTAAAATGCATAGAATAAATTAACTTCTTTGTATGCTGATAAGGAAATGCTTAAAAACAGCACTGAGGTTACATGGAATCAGCTAAATATCCTATAACTCATTTATTTTAGAGATCAGTTAAGTATCACCTTTGGGTGTACTTTAATAAAATAGTTATCTCTAGACCTGATAGCACAGAGAACTAGATGGGACCCATGAATAGTAAGTCCCCTTTCTGAACTTGTATGCAAGTGCTAATGACTCTGGCCATGTTTCTGCATTGTCTTTGCTGGCCATGGTCAATTCAGTCTAACACTGTTCACAAAATCAAGGGAGTCAAGGACGTGGAACTCAGTTTAGACCACATGTAAGCCTTTTGCTCCTCCTCCCTTACATGAAAAAACTTGTTACTTTCACATACTGAAATTTAATTCACTAATTTGAGGCCATTTTCCTAAATCAACTTTATTTAGCCCCTGCTACAGAACATTTATGAGATCTCCCATCTTAAAATTATCAACAACCTGATAATACACTCAACTCCATTCTCCAGTTCATTAATAAAAATATTGAACACTAAGACTTAAAACAGACTTTCTGCAGGCTTGTCTTCAACATCCCTCCCCAACTTGATGTAAGGCCATCCAATGGACTTTCCTTGGCCAAATCTTTGTCCATTTTGGAACAAAGGTTGTGTAATCCAATATTCTGTGATTTTTTTCAACCTAAAAAAACACACTATGCAGACTTAAATATCTACATATAACAGATGTGTACAATGCACATTTAGGTTGGTATAGAACCTTTAAAATTACATCTACAGTGGAGAAGAGGAATTAATTCATTGTAGAGTGCTTTATGGTTTCTGTGATCAGTTATCACATGTATGCCCTTCAAGGCTTAATTTTAATGCTTCAGATGTTGAAAGAAATAACAATCTATAACAAGATTCCACATTGGTACACACACAAAAACACATGTCCATGTATACATGTGAGATTTTTAAAAATCACACTAAATCTATAATGACAATGTCTCTCATAAAAATAATAAAAGCGTAATATTTGACTTTCAAGTAAAAGTACACTCTGATTCCATACATTAGACAAACATATCCAACATGAATTTTTCTAACTATTCTTTTTAACATATAAAGCATTTTATAGACAGTATTTCTTTTGTTTCTTTGTCTCATAAGGCCTAGATTACGGCTAATATCTCATGACACCAAAAGTAATACTGCAACAGATATTAAAGCATTTTTTCAGCCACTTATTCCATAAAATATTAATTGCAAGCCTGTGCATGTTTTGTATATATAGGGATTAGGTAACTGAGTTCCTGCTTAATTCTAAATCAATAAAAGATAACATGCACAGCATCAATCATTGTTCACTATTCTTTTAGTATATAATAACTGCGAGTGGAAGATTTTTAAAAATACATATTTAAGCACTCATGCAGATATTACAAGCTAGAGAGGATGTAAGTAATACTTACCTAGGAAGGACAGGTTTTTCTCCAGAAGCATGTCTCTTAGCAGGACTTCGTGCTCATGACCAATGGCACTAAGAAGTTTTAGTTAAGGAGGGTAACACAGGTGGAATTACACAATAAAAAATATGCTAATACCAGGTCTCTACTTTGAGATGAAATGGAAAATAGAGTAATCATAGCAACTATTTCCACCTTTAGCCCACATTTCTGAGGAATGAGATTTCTACATACATGCCCTCATTTAATGATTCAGGGGAATTTTTCTATTTCTGTAGTGTTTATATGCATTTGGGCAAATAAAGATTTGTAAATGGATGTGTACCTTATCTTCTTTTGAAAGGAGGCAGAGTCATTTTAAACATCCTTTGTACTATGTTAAAAATCCCTTAATTCAATTTAGTGCATTTATTAAGCACTTACTAAATGCAGCAAAGAATACCAACCAGGCTTTGCCTTAAAGGAGTTTCCAGTCTTACAGAGTTCCATAAATCTTCTAAGAATCCATACTTGTCCCAGAACCAGCATTTCTAGTTTCTGTCCCACTTTCAGCCTATGGTTGGTGATCTTATGTGACATGGGAAGCCAAATAGCTGACTTGTTGAGAATTCTAGGCACCCTGGAGGAAAGACTGCATGTTGCAAAGGACTGTGGGGTTGGGGTGCGGGTGCAGAGGATTCTTCAAGTCTTCCTCTCGTGTGCGAGAGTGCACACATATGATCATATTCATAGAAACAGATACGCACACACACATGTAAATTCTTTGAGCGATTACTATGAGGTAGGTACTGTGTTAAGTGCTTTATGTATGGTTTTTTTTTTTTAAAGATTTTTTATTTATTTATTTGAGAGAGAGAGAATGAGAGATAGAGAGCACGAGAGGGAAGAGGGTCAGAGGGAGAAGCAGACTCCCTGCTGAGCAGGGAGCCTGATGTGGGACTCGATCCTGGGACTCCAGGATCATGACCTGAGCTGAAGGCAGTCGCCCAACCAACTGAGCCACCCAGGCGCCCTATGTATGTTATTTCATCCTTAGTTATTATCATCCTTATTTTATAGATGAGGAAACCAAAGCTTAGAAAAGAATTCGCACACAGTTATACGGTTCAAGTGTGGCAAAGCAAAGGATTGGAATATGATGTTCACAAAGCCTTTTGTATGACCTCCATACAACTTCTTTAAAAGTATTAAAATAATTATGTAAAAATAATTGATACTAGCTAATATTTCTTAAGCACTGTAACACAAAGCCTCGGTGTTAAACAGTTGGGGTATCACCTTCTTTTTTTTTTTTGGTAAGTCCTCAATAAACTTTGATTACTTTATTGTTATAGTTTCACAGATTCATTACGTTCAGCTGCTCACACATGCATACGCCATTTGCTTCATTACCATTTTAGTTATTGACAACCCCATGCTGTTCAAATCAGAATGCAGGAGTCCTCAACTCCTACCTTTCTCCCACACTCCTCTCAATACATCGGCGACTCCTGTTGGTGTCAACTTATAACTAAATACAATATTCACCAAATTTCTACTACTTCCTCTGCTACCATCCCAGCCTATCATTTTTTTTTAAAAAATTTAATTCCAGTATAGTTAAAATAGTGTTATATTAGTTTCAGGTGTACAACATAGTGATTCAACACTTCCATACATCACCCAGTGGTCATCACCAGTGCACTCTATGATCCCCATCACCTATTTCACCCATCCTCCTACCCACCTACCTCCCTTCTGGTAACCACCAATCTGTTCTCTATAGTTAAGTGTCTGTTTCTTGGTTTGTCTTTTTTTCCGTTGCTCTTTTGTTTCTTAAATTCCATATATGAATGAAATATGGTACTTGTCTTGGACTGGCTTATTTCACTTAGCTATACTCTCTAGATCCATTCATATCATTGTAAATGGCAAATTTCATTCTTTTTATGGCTGAACAATATTCCATTGTGTGTGTGTGTATGTGTGTACATACACCACGTCTTATTCCTCCAGCTATCAATGGACACTTGGGTTGCTTCCATATCTTGGCTGTTGTAAATAATGCTATATAAACACAGGGGTGCATGTATCCCTTTGAATTAGTGTTTCTGTATTTTGGGGATAAATGCCCAGTACTGCGATCACTGGATCATAGGGTAGTCCTATTTTTAAACCTCCATACTGTCTTCCATCATGGCTGCACCAATTTGCATTCCCATCAACAGGGCAAGAGGGTTCCTTTTTTTCCACATCCTCGCCAACACTTGTTTCTTGTGTTGTTGATTTTAGCCATTCTGACAGATGTGAAATGATATCTCACTGTAGTTTTGATTTGCATTTCCACTTGGGTTATCATCTTATTTAACCTTCACCACCACCACATGAATAAGTACTATTATTAATCCCATTTTTATAATTACAGAAAGCAAGGTTCAAGAAGGCTGAGGAACTTTCTGAAGGTCCCATGGCTGGTAAATAATTAAATCAGGAATAGGACTTGGAATTCTGCTCTATTTTCCAAAAGGATGAGATTGCACAATATCTGAAAAGGAGCGTTGTCCTATTCTGGTACTTTGATTCTGTCAAAAGCATTTGGTATTAATTATCTAACTCTCCATTGGATAATGTCAACCTGGTCGTACCACTCCTCAGCTTACCAAAGACTCTCTGATTCTGATTATGCACTGAAAGAGTTCAATTAAAATGAAATAAAATGTATGCATTATTTTAAAAAATTCCTAGAGCATTATCTGCCCTTTATCAACACATACAGGTGAATATCATTTAAATCATAATTCGAGAGATGTGGCCACTCATGTCCACCGTCAAAATGAGCCCCAAGTCTTCATCATTGCAATTTTTCCTTCTGTTGTCACCTCCCCCCACCATGCACGTGGTGTGCTTCTTTAATTTCTAATTGGAAACAGAATAAAGGAACAAAAATTTTCAAATCACAAAATTTCACACATTTGCAGAGTCCACTGAAGATATCTGATGAATATCTCTCTACAGTCTCTCATTATTAGGGGCATCCCACATGTTAGAACTAAATTATTTACTTCTAATCCACATAAATGCGCTCTCACTTTTATTGTTGTAAATTATTTACATCTAAAATGTTGAATCATGAAACTGAGGTTACTGATGGTACAGAAATGAAACCCACAGCATTTTAAGCTTCCTGCATCATTATCTTTCCTTGCTTCTCTGTGTAGGTCTTTGTGTAATAGCTGTGTCCTGGAGTCACACTTTGGAAAGTTGAGGTGGCTGGTTTCTCACACCTTTTGTGTCAGTGACTATATCTGTGGCAGCAAAGGGGTGGATGGACATGGCTATGCAGGAAAAAATGTTGCAGACACCAAAAGAAAAAGAAAGCACAATGACAATTTATATACTCTTTGCTACTGTGCTTTTCGTGGTGTCTTATTTGTAAATGACCAATTTCCTTTATTCTACTTACACAAATGTCTACATGTAACATTTTCATAATGGAGTAAAAAGATTTTGCACCAATTCTATTTACTAAATGTGTACTTTCTTACAAAATGATGTAATTTACCGACAGTAAGCAATGTAAACATTACTAAATTATCAGAACAACATACAAATAGCATTTTCACTCACATGGAAAACTACTAATTTTTATTCAGTGTGAAATAAAGTAATTCCTGTGGATCAGTCTAGGAAACATCTATGCAAGTATATTTACATTATATGAAACTGCTACTACCTCAATGCAAAAATAAAATCAGTTCCTCTATAAATTTCCCAGCTTGTTTTATTTTGCATGGTAAAAGCAATCACCGATTTGAAATTTGGGAAAGACATACTTCTTGATTATTCTTTGCTTGATATAAACATATATAAAATACAAGGTCTAGAACACAAAGCTTATAAAAACAGTAATTTTACTGGCAATAGGCATAATGGAACTGCAAAATTATAATCTAGTCAGTGAATGCAATTTATAGACATTCATCATTATCTTTATCAATTGAAATCATGTACTACATTAAATTCTACTAGCAATAACATAGCCAAAAAAGGAAAGTGAATGATGGCAAAAATGTAAAGAAAATACTCTGAACAGAATTTATAATGCTCTATAAGCAGAAAACACTTAGACTTTGTCTATAATAATACCTATTATTGATGTATGGCAGTGACCATGGGGCAAAACTTGTAAATAACCTCACAAGCCATTTTCTTAGCCAGCAATGCAGCAATCTAGTTTCCCGTAAGCATCTCAACTATTACTGAAAAATAGCCTCCTGGCATTTACAAAGCAGTTGACTTCATACTTTAGTCCATGCATATATAATTAGATAGTTATATTTAAAATCAATATGCAATCCTTCAAAAGACATTATGCTTTTAAAACCTTAACTTTAAATTGATTTTTAACTATTTTATATGCTTTAAAATTAACATGTAATTCCACCCCAGATACTCTGAGATGGTGTTAGTTGTTACACAAATGTGCTAAACTTTATCACTGTAGCAACATGAGGTTGGCACTCCTACAATTTTTAATGCTATCATTAATTTTATACTGAAAATAGAAGTATGGTTTCACTTTGGTCCAATAAAAAGGCAAGCTTATGACAGTGCTGTGATTTTATTAATTTAAACTACATTGGGGGAACTGACTTGAAGGATAAATATGTAAAGGGCTGTAACTTAGGTAGTGAATATTCTTACAAGAGGGCTCTGTGAAGAGATTATTTTTCAAAGGTTAACTTTATAAAAAAGAAAATGAGTGAGTTTCGTTACAAAAATTTTACAGACCCTAAGCCTTTGTGAAAACAAGGTGGGATAAACAGACAGACACACACACACACACACATACACACACACAAACACTTGATTTCCAACAAAAAAGGCTTTCAACAGAAAGCTTCCTGACTGGTAGCACTGAATCTCCACTGGTCACAGTGCTATCCACACTCACAAAACCTCTATTAGGAAGGCTGTTACAGCATTAAGAAATGCAAGACTCGTGCACTCAGGTGGAAGATAATTTTCATTAAAAAAATTACTAGTTATTGACCCTTTAAATAGTATTTTCCACCCAGGATTATCAAAATTCTTAGTATTGCCACAATGCTACTAAATGTATGGATGAAGAACATGCCCCTTCATGAAGTAGTGACTGTTGGCTCAAATCCCATTTCAAGAAGTAAGCATTAACTCTTTAGTAATCTCAATGTCTTTAATGAAGAATGACTGGACGTCTGTTTTCATAGCCTTAAGTTCAGTCCAGACGGAAAAATTAGCTTGGTTTCTCTAAAGTTGTTTATTATGGATGCAAATGGCAGATGGGTAAATTAGCTTGGTTTCTCTAAAGTTGTTTATTAGGGATGCAAATGGCAGTGCAGACTGTAATCAGCATTTAAGCAACAAGAATCTACTGCCCTTTCAGATGTGATGGTCTGCGCGGCATTTTAATCACGTCATCCTTGAACTCCAGGCTCAAAATTTGTTCTAGGAAACTCAACTGAATTTGGCTCATTTAAAATAGAAATTTGTTCTATTTTTTTAAAATGTTCATTGGATTGGTGAGCCACACTCCCAGATAGTAAGTTACATGCCCAATGACTCTGTACCTTTAAACTCTCTGAAACCCCAGCAGTTTGAGCTAAGCCTGTGCACATAACTGCCGAACCGACAGCTTCCCGTGGCCCATCTGATTTTCCTTAAGCTGGAGGAAAGGATGGTCTGCAGTGACCCTCCAGCTGACTGAATGTAAAGTAGAAGAGTATGAAATGTGTTTTGTGAAGCAGAACTTTATGTCAGGTTAAAGCTAGACACATCTCCTCCACTGAGTCTGAGCTCGTCAATTGCGCACCTAAAATTTTATGGGAAAGGATACTGTTTGATGCAGTCCACCAGTGGTCCATAACAGCAGTCGTTCACGATGCACTGCGGACAAAACAGAGAAGGGGTCTGGGGTGACTACAAAAACTGTTACCGTGAACTAGTATCCTAAAAGCTGTAATTACGTTTCTTAAAAAAAAAAACAAACTATCAAAGGCTGTTAAGATTTAATCACAGAAAACAAAAATCCCATGCTTTTTATTCACTATAAAAGCAAGCTATTAAAAAGTGAAATGCTCTTCTCGCAAATATTGCATTGCCATTTATGGTGCACCCTGACCTCAGTGATAGTTTACGATGACAGTAATTAAATGAGGTTTAAAATCCTTTACTCTGCTAGGCAGATAGCACTGCCACTGAAAATAGACAGCTGTGATTAATACCTGATAGACCTGATTTGCTAGAACTCCATCTGGAATCTGAGAAGGGTCCCGTAGCATACTATTTATAACAGACTTGGAGGCTGTAGAAGAAAAGAGATGAACTGTTAACAGTCAACATACTTTTAGTGCAGCATGAGGAGTGACATATACCTATATGTACACAAACCACGAAAATGAAAACATTACCGATTCTAATAATTTTTTCCTTTTTTTTAATCAAAGAGAAGCTTTTAATTAGACCATTTTGCCAAGTTTATAAGCCACACTGCCAGATTTGAAGATGACCTAATTTTTCCAAGGTAAATTAACAAGTACAGACCTAAAGCATATGTCTCTTTGCAGATATATTAGCTTTGGAAAAGCCCGCTTGGGGGAAAAAAACACAGCAAGAACCATCAGAAAAGAAATAGTTACCTTTTGTGGCTAAGTATTTTATTACTAAGCATATGTATCTGGAGAGCTTAGTGAAGGCAGGTCAAACTTCAATGATGTCGATAAAAATAACTTTTAGCCAAGAAAGAATCTCTGAATTCTAAACATTTCTGAAATAATTCTCATCAACTGCCATAAAATGCTGTGTCCATTTCACAGATAAGGAAAGTAGGTAAAGTTGATTAACCATTGAGGGAATCTTAAGTAAGAAAAAAATATATATTTATTTATATATGAATTTTTGTCCCAAAATACATCTCCTCATAGCCAATTGTAAATTAAATAGACCTCACCCCAGGAAAACCTATAGAGGAGGCTAGGGGAGGCATTTAATGAAGAATGCTATATCAGATCACACACCTAGCACACGGAGGCAAGAGATTCTGGCCCTGCTCTTTTCTGTAGGCGTGTGGAAGCCAAGGTGACCAGAACTCCTCTTCCTTTGCACAGGAGGAAGGCAAGTCTCTAAACTAAAGCTAAGTCTAGTGCTGCCTAGGAATCAATTCTTCCAATCCTCCAGTGGAATCATTCCCAAACATTCAGCAAAATGGCTTAGGGTTTATCCACACAAACACAAATTAAAGTAGATATTGGATAATTATCTAGTTAATAGAATGAACCCAGACCAGGGATCAACATCATTCATGTTGAGATGACTTTTGGTTTTTTTGTTTTTAAGATTATTATGTTCTTTATCAAGTTCAGTACCATAAGATCAGTGACAGATATGATAAATGTTAGTAAATACCGTGCAAAGAAATAGGGAAATTACATCTTTTTCACTTAAGCATTGTACTGAGTCCACAAAGAAAAAATGCAGTACACTTATTTTAATTATTTCCTATTCTGCATGTGTATAGCCACATTTATGTACTTAGCTATTTGTAACTATGTGTTTGTTCTGCAAGTGTGGAACACATATCTGGAATCCCAAGAACATCATCACGAGAGGAATAGGAATACTATCCAGCCCTATGTCTACAACCAGCTCTGCAACCAGGGCAAATTTATGGAATATGGCACCTCTCAGATTCACTATTTTCTTCTGTAGAAAATGACAATATTATCTGAGCTGACTTCGTTAAAGGGTTTTTGTGTGAGTCTCTAGTAAATAGCTACAACGGCTATTTTGTTGTTGATTTTGTTAAAGTTTAAGTAATAGTAAGAACCAAACTATATGATAACTCACTGCAAATCATAGATCAAAGGGTCTTTTTTTTTTTTAAAGATTTTATTTTATTTATTTGCGAGAGAGAGCACAGAGGGAGAGTGAGAGGGAGAAGCAGACTCCCCCCTGAGCAGAGAGCCTGATGCAATTGGGCTTGATCCCAGGACCCTGAGATCATGACCTGAGCCGAAGGCAGACGCTCAACTGACTGAGTCACCCAGGAGCCCCCCAGCCAAAGGCTCTTTTTAAAATAGACGAGAGACAATACTCTAGAACAGAAGAAGATGAAGTCACAAAGGAAATATTATAGAAAAAAGAAACCAATGACATCCTAATTTTCCTCACAATATAAATTTTTGAATACTGTGCTTATCAGAATTAAGAATCATAGCCAACACACTTTTTAAAAAATAGTCTGAACATATTGAATAGAACACTATTCAAATCAGAGAAAGCTTACAAGAACAAGTCAATCATTTTAAACTGAAAAGTAAAAACTATATATCGAGTCCACATTCATTTTAAACTCAACAAAATGTCTTTTTCTTTTATTGCAACCTGCCATTTTTTGGAGCAAGAAAATGATAATAAATAGGGTTTCGAGGCCTTGGCTACAGACCTAGGATGTGCCTGCCTTCTGTTTGAGGATTTTAGGACTTGGGCTTCAACAAGGTTATGCTTGTGTCTCAGATCAAGCCAGAGCGCAAACTTAATTTTACACACATATTCTGAAGCTAAAAGTGCCAAAGGGATGAAAAGTATCAACCAGGTAAGGAAAGGCGGTTGGATAATCTTGGGATGACTAGGAATAAGAAGGGCTCAAGGAAGCCAGTACCTTTCATAAGCAAGATGTCCACGGCCAGCTACTACCTATGCCCAAGTTGTATCCATCTTTTTGACCACATGTGGACAGGAGACTTGTTCTCCCTAACCTTTGCTAGAGGCATTCAGCCTCTTGATTTCAGAGTTTACCTCTGTCACTGCTTCAACTGCTGGAATGTCAGCTTTCTACCAAGCAGGTACAAAGCAGGAATGCACTAGTCATTTGGAGTTGTGTGCACAGGGATAGGGGAGAACTGGTCCCTGTTGAAGCATGCTACGGAAGAGAGGCAACAGGCAATGCCCGGACTAAGGCATAATGCCCAAGATTATGATCTGCTTTCTGTGAAATATTTCAAGAGCCTAAAATAATAAACATCCATGCCCCTGCCACTCTGACTTAATGTCTGTATCTTCAATTAAATTTACTTTAGATAGTCTAATATTAATTTGTGTAAACTGTTTTATTTATCAGTCTTTCTAGAGGTTGGTTCATTTTACTAGTATTTTGAAGGAACTAAATTTTGGTTTTGTTGATTTTCTCTACTGCTTCATTCCTTCCAATTTCATTTAATTCATCCTTTTGTCATCATTATTTCTGGATTTCTTCTTTGAATTTGTTGTATTATTCTTTTACAAACTTACTATCTTTATTACTTAAATTTTCAATCTTTTATTTCAACATATACTTTTTAAGGCTATAATTTTTCCTCTAAATTCTGCTTTAGCTACATGCTACAAGTGTTGTTCTCATTTATTTATAAATATTTTATAGTTTCCATTATGATTTCATCTTTGATCCATAAGTTATTTAAAAACTTATTTCAAATTTTTAATTTGATCATATTGGTCAAAGTGTGTGATGCTTATATTAATTTAAGGGTATCTATTTGACTTCCATTGGTGTTTTCATATGCAATCAATTTTTTTTTTTTTAAAGATTTTATTTATTTGACAGAGAGAGATACAGCGAGAGAGGGAACACAAGCAGGGGGAGTGGGAGAGGGAGAAGCAGGCTTCCCGCTGAGCAGGGAGCCCGATGCGGGGCTCGATCCCAGGACCCTGGGACCATGACCTGAGCCGAAGGCAGATGCTTAACGACTGAGCCACCCAGGCGCCCCTGATATGCAATCAATTATTATAAATATTTTACATGTCTTAAAAAATACTAAAGCTCCTATTTTTGAGGTATGGGGTTCAGGTATGTCTAGTAGGCCAAGATTTTTAATTGTATTATTAAAATATTCTATATTCTTTGTTTTCTTAAGATTTATTTATTTGACAGAGAGAAAGAAAGTAAGAGAGAGAGAAAGAGAGGGAAGGTAGGGGCAGAGGGAGAGGGAAAATCTCAAGCAGATGCCCCACTGAGCATGGAGCCCAACATAGGGCTTGATCTCATGACCCTGAGATCATGACCTGAGCCGAAATCAAGAAGTTGGATGCCCAACCGACTGAGCCACCCAGGTGCCCCAAATCTTCTATATTCTTATTAATTTTTAATTAATTTTAACTGAACCCATATCTAATCTAATCATATTTTCTTTATAATTCTGAGCACAGCTGACCCTTAATAACATGGGGGTTAGGGGCACCAATCCCCTGGGTCGTCAACAATCCCACATATAACTTTTGACTTCCTAAAACATAACCACTAACAGCCTGCTGTTGACAGGAAGTCTTACTGATAACATAAACAGTCGATTAACACATATTTTATATGCTATATGTATTATATACTATATTCTTACAATAAAGCTAAAGAAAAGGTTATTAAGAAAATCATAAGGAAGAGAAAATACTGCACTGTGTTAATATTTTTTTTAATGCACTGTGTTTATAAAAATAGTATTGCACTGTATGTGTATGTATAAGAAAAATCCACATATAAGTGGACCCATGCAGTTTAGACCCATGTTGTTCAAGGGCCAGCTATATAAGGAATTAAGAATTCACTCACTCCAATCAGGAAGCCCCCTCCTTCCCCATCAGCCTCCATGTTATTCTGTCTACTAATTTTTGCTCAACCACCCTGTTTGTAAACATAATTTCTTAGTTTCTGTGATGGTTAATTTTATGTCAACTTGACTGGGCCACAGGGTGCCCAGACTTTTGAGCAAACATTATTCTGGATACGTCTGTGAGGGTGTTTCTGGATAAGATTCACATCTGAATTGGAGTAAAATAGACTGCCCTCACCAATGTGGATGGGTCTCATTCAGTCAGATGAAGGTCTGACTAGAACATAAAACACTGAGTAAAAGACTAGTTTCTCTGCCTGACTGCCTTCAATCTGGGACATCCTCTGGACTCAAACTAAAATATTGGCTCCTCCTGAATCTCAAGAGGATTGGACCTATATCACTGGCTCTCCTGGGTCTCCAGCTTGCCCACTGTAGCCCTTGGGACTTTCAACCTCTATAATCGTGTGAGCCTATTCCTTATAATAAATCTCTCTCTCTCCATATACATATATACATACAAGCACACACAACTGGTTCTGTTCTCAAGTACTCTAATATAGTTTCTATTTTTTTAAATGTTCAATACTTATTTAGATTTACGAACATGTTTGCCAATTTTCTCCTTCAGTACTGCTTTCTGAATTCTGTTCTCCGCTTTTAGATTCATTATCCTTGTTATTAAAGCACCTATGTATTAGTTCTTTCAGATGGGACCACTGAGTAGTAAAATCTCTTTGTCTTGTCTTGCCTGAAAATAACTTAGTTCTCACTTTAGAATGATAATATAGCTGGGTATAGAATTATAAGCTAAAAGTCATTTTATTTCAACCATTTGAAAATAAGATTCCACTGTCTCTTGACATCTGTTATTGCTAAGAACTCTACTGTCAGTCTAATAATAATCCCTATAGAAATAATTTCTTTTATCTCTGGTTCCTTTTAGATTTTTCTTTGATATTCAACAGTTTCATCACTGGGTGCCTGGGTATGGCTCTTTTAATTTAGCCTGCTTGGAATTAGCTATGTTTGATGAACCTAAGGATACATGCCTTTAACCAGTTTGCAAAGTTTTGAGCCACTATAGCTTTGGCCTCCACTCTCTTCTTCTGGCACTCTTATATTAGACATCTAATAGAAGGCCTTATTACTACCCCCTATATCTCCTACTCCTATAAAGTATTTATATTTCCTCTCTATTCATCTCTTGTGTAATATATTAAAGGTGCTTTCCTTAGAGCCATCCTAAAATTCACTAACTTTTGTTCTAATTCTTCTGACACTTCACTCATCTAATGAGTTTTTCTTTTTTAAGATTTTATTTACTTACTTGAGAGAGAGAGTGAGAGGGCACCCACCCACCCACCCACCCACCCACACACACACACACACGAGCTGGAGCGGCAGAAGGAGAGCGAGAGAGGATCTCAAGCCGACTCTGTGCTGATGTGGAGCCCAAAGCAGGGTTCAATCCCACGACCTAGAGATCATGACCTGAGCTGAAATTAAGAGTCGGACTCTCAACTGACTGCACCACCCAGGCACCCTTCATCTAATTAGCTTTTTTTTTTTTTTTTTTTTATGGCTATTACAGGCCGCTGCTCTTTTTTTTTTTTTTTAACCATTTTTTTTTATTCTTATGTTAATCCCCATACATCATTAGTTTTAGATGAAGTGTTCATCTAATTAGCTTTTAACTTCAATGATAATTATATCATTTCTAAATTTTATTGTCTTTCTCAAATCTGTCTGCTCTTTTTTCATACTATATTCTATTCTTTCACTTATCTAGTTAGTTTTTAGTTTATTAGATCAGTTTATATAATTTTTATGTTTTAAAACATCATCTTATAGATTTAACCTCTATTATATTCATTTTCTCATTTCCAGTTCATGGTATGCAATTTCTCTATCTATCTGCCTACCTGCCTATGTACTTATCTTCCCTCTGACGGTGGTTTTCTCACTTGGTTTGTAAATTTTTACTGTGAACTTAATTGCAGCAAGAATTGTTTGATCTGTACTGTGGAAATAACCGTGACAGAGTAGTTTCGTGTTTAGTTTTTTTTTTGTTTTTTACAGAGACCAGTTTTATTGTTCGTTTCTTAACATGGGCTTCCTGCAGCATAAACGAGAGCGCAAATTTGGACCCAAATCCACAAATGGTGCTGGCCTATTTCTAATTTCTCTCTCCAAATACCCCACAACTCAAGACCATATACAGGAAGCAAGCTTCCTTGACACTTTCTCCAGGCCAAGTGGAGTTTCCTCAGTCCTTTTCTCATGGATTGGGCTGTATGTGGAGGCTCACTTCCAACTCCCTTCAGGGAGTTAAAAATCCCAGCCCCAACCCCTCATGTTCATATCTAAAGCTAACAACTCTTGTGGACCTACAAAGTGAGATTCCCTGTTTACCAAACTGAATATACATTCTCTCTTCATTCCTTGCCCCCAGAGATTGAATTCCTTTTGTTTGAACTTGGTTTTGTATTTTAGAAGATTTCTGTTTGTTTCTTTTTTCCATCATTTCTATGTCTTTGTCGTGGAAATGTGGACCATCAATAAAAGCTCATTCTGCTATGTTGCTAAAATTTTTGGAAGCTTTTTAGTAAGAAGTTCAAGGGAAAGCCTCTTCCTCGTTAATTTTTGTGGATTTCAAGTTATTTAAATATATAAAGAGAAGGTCCTTCTAAGAAACTGGAGCCACAAACAATAGAGAGAAGGGCAGGTGCCCAAAAAGCAAGTGGGTTGTAGAGTGGAGTCAAAGTCCTCCCTGCTGCATAGGGTCTGGCTGGGCCAGCGAATGGGAGAAGGGTCACTGGTGGCTAGAAAATGAATTGTTACCCTGACTCCTCCAAAGACTGCTGCCATGTCACAGACAGCACTGTGCTAATCATCAAGCTTACCAAGTTTCTGTGGGTTTGAGAATCAGTTCCATTATATTCTCAAATATAAACTCTTTTTTTTTTTTTTTTGGAGGGGGGAGGCTTAAACAATAATTTCTTAACATGCTCATGATTTGGTAGTTTAGGCTAGGTTAATGGAGATGGCTTGTCTTTGTGTGACATTACCTGGAGTGGATTATCTGGGTGCTGGAGGGTTCACTTTCATCATGATTCACTTACATGTCTGGCAAATCTGCACTTGCTTCTACCTCCATGGGAATGGTGGGTGAAGGGCCTTGATTCCTCTCCAGGTGGGCCTCTCTACGGTCTGCGTGAACTTCCCCTTGCAATGGGTTCCAAGAGCAGACAACCCAAAAAACCAGGCAGCCCTTTACAGTTCCTTATGACCTAGATGTCACCCAAGACCATGTTTATTTACATCTTCCTCAAAAGAGGAAAAACATGCCTTCTAAAAGAAAGGTGAACTTGGAAAGCTATGCTGTCTAATACTTTCAAAGGGAGAGGCAGCATGGAGCAGTGGTTACGAGCTGAGCCTAGAATCAGGCAGACCTGGTTGGAGGCCTGACTTTTCCACCCACTAGCTCTGTCCTCTCAACAAGCTAATTCATGTCTGTGACCCTTAGTCCCCTCGTCTGTAAAAGAGCAGAACACTGGTGCTTACTTTGCAGGCCTGTTGTGAAGACGAAATAAAATAACCCAGGAAGAGCGTTTAACATGCTGTTTCAGACTTGGGCAGCTGAAGCTGTTACCTTGTTGCTCTGCCTGTCCTTAGAGCACAGGGTGGCTTACCTGTTCTGCCCCCCAAAACTGCATTATCCATACATGCATCACTTATTACCTTCTATTGTCAAGAGGGTAAAAGAAGAAAGACTTCATGAGATATATACACACATATATATAAAGTCGGGGGACTGTTCTTGCCAATGTAATGGCCACAGCCTTGGAGAGACAGTCAGAGGTAATCTGACAATGCCAGATTCTCCCCTCCTACCTGCCTCCCCTGCCACGCCCTCTGTGGCAGTCAGTATACAATGCGCCATGCAATCTGTTCTCCGGAAAGAACCTGGGAGAAGTCCTTTACACATGTGTGTGTATTAGCTTACGGTGCTATCACTCCATGGCGGGAGGGTGTTGTATTTTAAATCTTGTCTATAACCTTATAAGGGGTTTTTCCCTTATTTCAAGCACCAGCAATCAAGCAGTGGAGACTTTCTCCCCAATGACTTTCACACCCATTTTTATAACTCTTCCTTTCCTTGGTGTAAGCTCAAGTAAGTGGCCCGCTACTGCTGAAAGGAACTGCAGCAAATAAGCAGCTGAGTCCTCTATGCTGCTTAAGGTCCCTGGAAATCCTGCCCACTGCAAGGAGTGCCTTTTGACCAGGTTATACCTGAGCTGAAACGAACACTAGACCATATCTAGTTGGGACCCCTAACCCAAGGTCACAGATAGGTTTAAGCACGACAGGTGAACCCGCATGGCGCTGCCTGTGTACTGGATGGCAGCAGTCAGGAGAGAAAACAGAATGGAGTGAGAGATGGACGAGCCTGGGATACAGACGAGATGGACCACTTGGAACGAAATACATATGCAGACAGACCGTGGTGTTAGAACCTAGTTCTCCCTCCAAGAAGAAAAAACAATCTGTGCAGTTGACAACTGGTGGGGGAAGGCAGTTGCTCCCCAAGTACACCAAAAGTCTTGTCTTTTCATGTGGCTCCTGCAGAGGCTTAGCTCCAGAACAGCTAAGCCTAAAATACCAGCTAGAATTTAATCTTCTCTTCAAACGCTGGTTTAAGGCCTTTGGACATCAAGGTCAGAAAGGTCCCAAGTTACATCTCCATGGGAGCTGGCCTGCCAATGTCTTTTCCGGACATTTTCAATATTGCCAGTGGCCTCCAGGAGCTTACTTACTTTTGCAGTTGGAACTATTTCTCAAAAATTCCAGGCAGCCCACTAGCTATCCCACTGCACAGGACTGATCTCTAAAGCAGTCTGATCCCATCTGACAATCTAAATAGGCAGTATCTTTTAACATTAGGGAATCTTATAGAGGCAAATTAAATTCTGCTCTCTAACTAGCACATAATTGTTTAAGAAATAACTTCGACTACAGTCATCAAAGAAAAAAGTATTATGTAAGGACAAGAGGAAGAGGTCTCCAAAGCATGAGTATTCACACCGATCAGACTATGTCAGACAATTTGTAGATCTAGAGCCACTATACACCATCAACTCTTATTCCACAAACATACACGCAACAGACAGTTATTAAGCACCTGGCTAATGCCAGGAATACACTTAATCCCATCCCTCCTACCCAGCCACCCCCAATTCTCTCCTCCAAATCTGGAATGTTCTTTCTTAACTTTCCCTCAGCCAAAACTTCAAAGCCCAGTTCAAGTCTCATCTCCTCCAGCAGAATTTCCCCTTATGTTTCCAATCCATTTGCTCTCCCCTCCCTCATACTGGGGAGAGAACTCATATTGTCTACCAGTCATTTGGCACTTGATTAAATATTACTTTGTCATCTGTTGACAGGAGATTGATCAGGATGCCAAGATGTGAAACCATAACCTACTTAAAAAAAAAAAAAATCCTGAAGGAAAAAGGAATATTTAGCACAATTTGGAAAAAACAATGTCCTATTTCCTCAATGTTATCTTTAAGTATCTGGGGGCTATCCCATGGAGGATTAGGCTCACCCTGTGGTTACCCCAAGAAGATAAGAGATAATTCTTACAGGTATATTACCAGTTCCGAAGCTAGAAGGTTTCAGATTTCAAGCTCGGCTTTCATGGTCCTATGTTTATCTGGTCTACATAAATCTTGCTTAACCTTTTCTTTCATCATAGCCCACCGAAGGAGATTTTTTAGACATTTTTTCCTAATTTCCCCCCATGAAATTTTAATGCCACAGGTATACTGTATATCTGCTAATGCGGTATTACCCCTTTTGAGAATGGTTCACATGGAAGACTAAGGAACTGTTTGTGTCAGGATATTCGGCAAGCTGCTTACCAGCAGACATATTTCTGTTAACACCTCAAGGTTGCTCTGCACAAAGTAGTTACTCAACAAATTGCTGAATGAATTGCCAATAAACTATTCAAAATCCAAGTCCTGCCTATATTCCCTAATGTTATCTCAGTATTTAGGTAGTCAAATGGATCTGACTTCATTTGAACTTTTCTCATTATAGACGAATATGTCTTCAAAGAAAATTTAAAAATATATATATTGTTTTCAGAAAATGTAGACTAAGAGGATGTAGGACACAATGGGTCTTTAAATACTGACAACATCAAATGCCACATATCCCAAAGAGAAGAGTGCTTAACGTGGGCAGAGGCACATGAAGTGACTTTCTGAGCACACAAAACATTTTTTTCTTTAGCAGTTATGTATTATTTTTATAAGTACTTTCTATTTATGGCAAGAAATTCTAGTTTATAATGTAAGGTGAAATTATAATTTCCTTTTTAAAATAGAATTAAATGATACTTTAAAAATTTTCAAGCAAAAATAGTGTATTTATTAGTAGTACATGTGGTACAATGGCAGATAGGGAAAACTGTAAATGTACCCAAATTTCTAAAGTTTCAGAAATACTAGTTTAACATTTGTACAAGTCAGCTGAGTATTCAGGAAGATGGGGTGGGGTCACTCAGTCCACCCTATAGCAAGTTTCCACTTCTAAAAAGGAGTAACAGCTAACATTTACTGAGTGCTTACCACGGAACCATTCTAAACTCTTCACATGTATTAACTCATTGAATTCTCAGAATATACCTACAAGGTGGCTATCCCCATCTCAGAAACAAAGAAATTAAGGCATGAGGAATTTAAAGATTTTATTTATTTATTTGAGAGACAGGGAGAGTGAGCGAGAGAGAGAGCACAAGTGGTAGGGGGAGAGGCAGAGGGAGAAGCAGACTCCCCGCTGAGAAAGGAGCCTGATCTGGGGCACGATCCCAGAACCCTGGGATCCTGACCTGAGCCAAAGGCAGACGCTTAACCGAATGACCCACCCAGGTGCCCCAAAGCATGAGGAATTTAAATAATTTCCCCAAAGTCCCACTCCCAATTATTGGTGGAACCGTGATATAAACTTGGCTAGTTCGGGATCATAATTG
Organism: Leptonychotes weddellii; assembly: GCF_054177405.1. Classification (NCBI taxonomy): domain Eukaryota; kingdom Metazoa; phylum Chordata; class Mammalia; order Carnivora; family Phocidae; genus Leptonychotes; species Leptonychotes weddellii. The sequence continues at coordinate 70,369,375 of NC_138377.1, read as the reverse complement.
CCAGCCTACCCTTTCTCTGGCATTATTCCTATGATTTTCAAAAGTGAACTGAACTGTTCTAGATTAATGGATCATACTTCTACGAATAACTCAAGTCTTCCATTGGTATCTCCTCCTCCCTCCTAGATCTCCCTCAGATTCAAATATCAGCAATTAAAATTTCAAGATACTCGGTATTCCGTGTAGAACAAATATAGGTCCTCAAAACAAACCTGAGCTCTCTGGTCCTAGCTTACTGGGACCCAGCATGTCAGTCGAGTCACAGGTAAAAAGAAGACTAGCTCAAGGTCAGGGGAGAAAGCTGATATAGCAAAGACCTACCAAAATTTCCTGGGGTAGCCCCAAACCTGGCAAGATCACAAGTATCTTATATACTATAAAAAGAAAGAAAAATGGATGCTCCCATAGGTGATATCACAGCGGCAGCTGGTATGACCAAGTTTATATTATTCAATGAGACGGGTTAAGTCTCTGCTTTGCAAGCTGATGACTTCAAGAAGCCTCTCTCACAACTCCCTCTGGTAGCCTGCTCTTTTAGATCTCCTGTGTTTCCATTTGCTGGCAGAGACCCATACCACATCATGGTGTCTGCCTCAGTGCATAATTAGAAAGCAGTTAATTCTAAGTCATTAGAAGTGCTGCCCAGGATTGGAAGGATTCATGGAAAGGGAGAGAGTGTGCGGGGCATGAACGTGTGCACTTTTCTGGCAGGTCCCTAGCCTAATGAGAACAGTACACTAAACTAAACTTTAGATTTCTTA
>NC_138377.1:70353614-70363614 GCF_054177405.1 Leptonychotes weddellii | reverse complement strand
ATATGTTTTCTGGGTCATAATTTTAATCTAAATTGAATATGCATCTGTGCGAGGAGCTTATTTCCTTTAGTAGAGCATAAGCCTCTTGAAGGCAGATAACGTGACTTAGCCTTTAGACCCACCTCTCCACAGAGCAGGGAGCACATGTTCTGAGAGAGGAGAGAGAGAGGAGGGAGGGAGAGAGAAAGACACACATACAATATGTCAGAATGTCTGATAAGGGGGCGCCTGGGTGGCTCAGTCGGTTAAGCGTCTGCCTTCGGCTCAGGTCATGATCCTGGGGTCCTGGGATCGAGCCCTGCATCCGGCTCCCTGCTCAGCGGAGAGCCTGCTTCTCCCTCTCCCTCTGCCTGCCACTCTGCCTACTTGTGATCTCTATCTATCTGTCAAATAAATAAATAAAATCTTTAAAAAAAAAAATGTCTGATAAGAAAATAAGGGAATTTTAAAAACAAAACCTGCCCCTTTGTCACCCCTATTTGTCAACCCCATTTCCTCTAGCCTTTCATACTTTTGCTAAAGGTACTGTTTCTTCCTTTCCTATCACAAAGTCAGGCAAGCAGCCCCAGACAAAGAACATCACGAATGCCAGTGCTGACTCCAAGACCATGCAACAGATGAAGGTTTTGTGAACGGTGCAGCCTACTTTCCTCATCCCCAGAGACCGTAAGATCTCTCGCCCCCACCGCCAAGCATCTAAATATAGAAGCAACCAAATATATAAAATATCAATGAAAGGAATGTTCTTAAACAAGCCATACTTTTCTTCACCAAATGTTTATCCATAGGCTGAAAACTCAACAGGAACAGTTAAAATGGAAATGCAGAAAAACCAAGGTTGAAGTGAGAAATAATTTAAAAAATAAGCCCAATAAACAGGCCAGAGAACATTCTGCCCACCCCATGCCTTGCAGACAAAGGTATTCACTTACTGACCAGCATTTTTGATAATTCACGGAAGAGTGTGACTGAGTATGGAAAAGAACCAAAATCAGGCCCAGGTTTTAGAGGAATTCACCTTTATTTTGATTTCTTCACTTCCAAAAGGTATGACCCCTAATAATCAAAACTAGCTGATTTGCAAAAACAAAACAAAACAAAAAAGTGTTTGTTAATAAATATAACAGATTTATGAAAATTTAGACCAGACTGAGAAAATTAATCTTTGACACTTACTACAGCATTGACAGGCCTCTTTTTTTCAAGAAGAGTATGCAACCAAAGAGAATTTATCAGTTGGTTTGTAAAGGGCTTTACTTGGGACTGATGTAAAATAATTTCATCATTGAGATGAGTGATAGGCAAGGACATATGTCTGCTCAATTTATGGGTAACATGCTGGGGGTGCGGTTAAAAGATTAGAATGTGTAACACACATTTAATTCCTGAATCTAAATAAAAGTTGTCCAGTGAGATTATAACCTGAAGTACGAAATAAATATCACAAGTCATATATTTGTATATAAGTAAGTGACTGAATAAGTAAATACAGGAGCCAAAACTTCCTTACAGAAGAATTCCAAATAATATATCTACATAATCCTCTCTCTAGGAGGTGGAGTTAAATCTTCCTCTTCAGCTTGAGTGTGGGCTAAATTTAGTGACTTTATTTCAAAGAAGAGAGTTTGGAAAGGGAAAAACAGTAACTTAATAGTAGAGAAATCTGGCAAACATTACCTTAAACAAGAGATTGAGGTTAACACAACCAGGGATAAGTTGTATTGGTATCATGGACTCCCTGATAGGATAGGATGATAAGGAAATTTACCCTCTGTGCTATTCTTTTCCAAATTCTATAATCCCAGCCTAATCATGAGGAAAATGTCAGACAAATCAAAACAGAACCATTACATAGAATACCTGATTGATATTCCTCAAACCCAATAAGGAAAGACTAACTGTCACACACCAGACGGGATGTAGGAAACACAACAACGAAATGCCATGGGGGATCCTGACTGGACCCTGGACCAGCCAAAAGCTGTCAGTGGAAAAAGTGGTGCAATTCAAATAAAGCCTGGAGTTTGGTTAATAGTAATCTACCGACATGGGTTTCTTACTGGTGACCAACATATCACAGTAATGTAAAATTTTAACATTAGGGGTAATTAAAACTGACCGACAGGTACAGGGAGGACTCCATACTATCTTGGCAACTTTTCTGTAAATCTAAAATTTTCCCAATAAAAATTTTACTAAAAAAAGTTATAGATTTCTAGGGGAATTGCTGCCCCTAGATATGAGCTCATGAAAAATTTAACCCTTCCATTACCATTAACAACAACAAAATAAAAAAACTCCTATTGCTTTTGACAAAGCATTGGCTAAAAGAATTCCTGAAGTATAAGATATAGTTATATACAAGAATAAAGGGTTATAAATTTCCACAGTACATATATATAGGTAGGCCAGACATACTGTTGTTTTGTTACTATAAGAAAAAAACACATTAAGTTAAACTAGTAAAAGAATTCAGGAAATTGAGTTCATCCTCTCATTCTATGCTGCTTCAATAAGACCAAAATTAATCTCTCCCCATAGAGAGCATCATAAAAAGAATTCCAAGAGGTTTCAGAATCTCTGAAATTAACATAGAATTCAAACTTCAAGAGTACTGAAAGAAGATGAAAGATAAATTAATTCCTTTGTATGTTTTAAGGAACTATCGGAATATTACTGCCCGTTGCTACAAAAGTTACTATCATTTGAGTGCCTATTATGTGCCAAGCACCATGCTAGGTACTTTACAAAATCATCTTTAATCTGTATAACACTGAAAGGTGGATGTTATCTGATTTTGAAGACGAGCAAACTATGGCTGCAAAAGAAGCTACCCAAAGCGATAGTAAGAGATCAAACTGGGATTCCAACTCTGTAAGAGGAAATACACACGAATTGTAATAGATGAGATTTAAGTAGAAAGAAGATCAAGTCTTCTCACATTAAAAGAAGCTAAGCACTCGGGGAAATATCTAAGCAATGCTGTTAACTCACACTCATTAAATAATGGAAAGAAGTACTCTGAAATTAGATTTAGGTCCCTTCCCTTCTCATTGCTTTTGTTTGTTCCTTTGTGCATTCAGATACGTAATGAGGGTAAGCAGAAGAACAGATAGGTGTAGGTGGTCTGAGATCAAGTCCCAGTTCTTGCCCTTTCTAAGGGTACAGTGAGGCTGGTCATTTATCCCGAGCTTCTGTTTATCATTTACATAACCACAAAATAACATTTGCCTTATCTATGTCAAAGGGTTATTGTATGGGTCAAAGAAAACTTATGAAAACTTTTTTAAACAATAAGGTTCTATTCATGTGTTTCATGTGTTATCTATAAAATTCCTTAGTATATCCTCTCAATCCTAGAGTTCTAAGTAAATGGTAGTTTTTATTACCAACAAAATATGTAATTCAAGTCAACTAATATATAGAGATGTGAGACCAGGGGATGAATCAAGACAAGGAACCAAAAATTATTCCTGTATTATTATATAAACTGTCTTCTTAGATCAAAAGCAAAAATGAGAAGTTGGAGGTTAGGGAGCTTAGTGAAGAAGATAAATCATTTACCTACATACACAATTTAGTCTTAGCAAGAATAATTTGGTAATCCCCATTAAAATACAAAAGCTCACTTGTATACAATGATATCACAGATCAACCGACTATGATCCAAATGGTCAAAGCACAGGCCCTCGATGAAGCAGAAGTTACTCACCATCAACAAGGAAGGTCTACTCAAAATGCTGCATTTTATGTCCTTGCAAGGCACAAGAAAGTAGCTCATGTTGTCTGTACATTTTTATCTGGTTAATGAATAAATACTATTCATATATTCCAAGAATGTTGTTTATCAAGCTTCTCAAGCAAAGAGTTACTTACAAAATGAAGCAGGAAAAAAAAACCCTACAATTATCTCATTCTTAAATATATTAGCATCCGCTCATGAATTAGGAGAAAGTGGAATTCCTAAATTCTCAAACCGTGACGTAATATTGGTTTTATTGATTCTCTGTACAATTTGTGGGAGTACCCAATCATTATTTTGACAGTTTTATCATAAGGTAATAGACTTCCTTTTAGATAATTGCAGTTACCACATTCAATTTCAGCCTTCCATAGGATTTTTTCCTAGATACAGCTTTACTGTCAGTCCTAGATCACATTACTTTCTTTTTATAGCTATACACACAAAGCATTTTAGGCGTTACACCTAATTATGTCAGCACAATAACAATTTAAAAGCTCATCATGAAGAAGTAAAGGTTAAGCACTTATATGTTAAGACTCCTTTTTATGAAGACATATAGTGCTATATGACATAAGTAAATGAATTACACAAGCACTTAAAAGTCTGTTTGAGAGTTACAAAAAAATAAGACTCTTTTTTGGATAAACTGGGAAATTTGAGGAGTTTGTAACCAAGCAATAACATTGGTGAACTACAATGTTGACTTACAAACTTTCTGGCTCAGGAAAATGATTTACCCACACAAGTTTCACGATACAGAGTTGAGTGACAAAATACTTTTTTTCCTAGGGAAAAAGCGTAGGTGCTTTTCCTAGAGCACAGGTTCTGGAATTATACTGTCGCTAATTAATGTTTGACCTGGGGCAAGTCCCTTAAGATCTTTGTGCCTTGGCTTCCTCATCTGAAAATGGGAATAATACTACTTGTCTCATAAAGTTGTTCTGAGGATTAAATGTCCAAGTGGTAGAGCTCTTAGAAAGTACTTGGCATATAGCATGTGTTATATAAATATCAGCTATCATTATTGCTTACTTGAATTGCCTTAAGCAGCTGAAAACTAATAAAGAGATAAGGAGCAAAACTGAAGGGTGATCTAAACCAGTGGATAGAGTGACAGATATACAACCAGGGCCAAGAGATGAGCTCTACTCATGGAATGTGGAAGTATGGGGCGTTCTAACGCTAGAAGAAAAAGCAAATTTGCAGTTCAGAAGTTCTTTGCAGAAACAATGAATTAGGCTGAAAGGAACTCTAAAGACTGAGGCCAAAACTGGTTGCCAAGGCTTAACACTAAGTGAGAGATCTCAGCTCAGGATTCAGCACAGATCTACACAAGAGGCACAACACTCAGGAACATGACTCTGACAACCTTGCAATCTTCCGTTAGGTGTGTCTATCTGTCGGGGAAAGGGACAAGTGATGGCAGGGATGGCGTCAGAGACTAGATAGCAGAGGGGAGCAACTGCAAAGAGGCTAGGCTTAGCGGCAATTCAACTAAGCTGTTAACTCCCCTGAAAAATATGAGCCACGATAATTCTCAGTTCAGTGCATTTCATCATTTGGGGAGGAACAAAGCTCTTGATTTCCATTCTGTAATTTCTACACTCCACTTCATAATTATAAATATAATTACTTCACAAAACAATTTGGTGTCTCGCTAGACTCAGACAAAAATTGTTACCCCTAGTCAATTTACCTGATTAAAAAAAAAAAAACTCTAAACTAAGAAGTAGCTCCTTAATTAAAAGGGGCAACTATATAATATAATTTGGCACCCAAATTAACTACTTTTCTCAAGATACACAAAAGGCGTTTCTAGTAAATTCTGAAATGACCAGAAATGTCAATAATCAGTATCTCAAATCAAACTAAAAAATAAGAAATACTGACGAAAAAAGTTTTTCAATCTTTGTAAATAAAAGCATTTTTTTAAGTTCTAAGAAGATTCCACTTTATCGTAAATTCATTTTCCCTAAAAAGAAAAAAAAAATTACATGAAGTCAGGACTATACCAGAAGATTTTGCACATATAAGCACCATACATGTATGAACCACTTTTTTAAAGGTTTTTTTTTTTTATTCTGGTAAAATACGCATAACATAAAATTTATCATTTTAACGATCCGTAAGTGTACCATTCAATAATAATGAGTACACTCGTGTTGTTGTGCAACCATCATCGCCATCCATCTCCAGAACTTTTTTAATCTTCCTGAACTGACATTCATACCCATTAAATAATAACTCCCCATCCCCTCCTCCTTCTGGGCCTAGACCACCACCATTCTACCCTGTGTTGCAATGAATTCGCCTACTTGAAACACCTCATGTAAATGAAACCATACAATATTTGTCCTTTAGTGTCTGACTTACTTCATTTAGCATAATGTTTTCAAGGCAATATGAACCAATTTTTACTTCCTGACCTTTCCCGAAGTCCCAGTTAGGGTGGTGGGGATTATTTCTGTCAAAATCAAGCAACAACGTGTCATCAATCCTTGATTACTCTTATCTTTTAGATTGTGAGGCAACTCTGCAATCCCTTTGGTCCTGCCCCAACGACCCTCTCACCATCATCCCCCCTCCTCCCCTAACAGCCTGTTCACTCATTCAGTTTGCTTTTTTCACTTTAAGATTTTCCTTATAAGCTTTTGAGAAAAATATAAAGGGAGGAAGAACTTCAGTATTGTATCAATGTTAACAGCCAAGGTAGATTATTTTTAATTTCAAGTAACCATCCTCTGCTTATACCCAGGATCATGGATAACATAGAGTTCATTAAATGCCCCTGACTTGTATATAAAGCATAGCTGGAATCTAATTTCCAATTCTGAGCTTCTTGAATGACAAAAGCTTTCAGTGTAATTGTTATCATTAATATTTATCATGCAATGAATATGCTTCTATACTTCTTTTTCAAACTAGTGAAAATAAGTCATTTTTCTCATTCCACCAGTTGTAAAAAGCAAGTCTAGACATAGATAGAAGAAAATGCCTACCCACTGATACAATTTTTATCAACAAACACTGAGGGTCCAAAAATAAGCTCAAATTCCTACCCCTCGAATTCCACCTGAACTGTCCAGACAACAAGCCTTAAAGTATAGAATAGAATACAGTAGAGCTTTCAAGAAATGGAAAACATCATATGGTGTCAAAGCTTGAAAAGTCTTTTAATTAAGACTTTTAAAAATGCTTGAAATTATATAAAAGGCTGAAGAACACCCACCTGCAATATGTAAGGAAATCATATTTCTCATTAAATAAACGTATAATCAATAAACAAGAGGTTTGGAAAGAGTCGGAAGCAGCCCCCTCTATACTAAGCTAGAGAAGTTCCATGCGTTTACTTCCTCTCAATGAGGCACTTATTTCTAGAATATGCATTAATTCCTTACATTCATTTTACCACCATTTAGGGAGCAGAAAAATTTAAGGTACCATGCAAATGGAAATTCAATCATTAATTATTTTAAGGATTAAGTAATAACTTGAATACTTAAGAATCGAATGAGGAGTCACATATAGAGTGGGGAGTGCCGCCTCCTATTTGAAGTGTCTTAGAAAAAAACATTCCATTTACAGATGATGCAAATCTACACTATGTTCTTGAGAAGGAGCCCTAAATTTCCAACTTTACAGAAGCATTCTGTAAGATGTGTTCTGGTACCTGCATTTAAGGAGCCCAAAGTGAATTAAATTTTTTTACCTTCCCCAATTCAAGGCAATTCTTATTTCTACATTATGGGATACACCAGTTTGAAATTTCCAATTCATCCTAGGCTTTCACTTACTCATCACCAGTGTCCAGTACATTGCAGGGCCTATAGACTTTATCTCTTCTTTTACTTCCACTGCAAACTCTAATTCAGACCTGATTTAAACTTTCCAGGAATAATTAATAGCTTATTAGTTGTTCTTTCTCACTACATCCAGTATTTCCTCACTTTGATCCATTCTTCATAGTGTTGCCATGTTATCTTCAACCTTGGTTTTTAATTGCCATCACAACACACAGTTCTGTATCTCAATTCATTATAGAGTGTATCACAAATTATAACTATCACTAAGTAAATCTGTAGGTGCTTTTTTTAAATAAATGAAAGTTGACTTGGATATTTAATATTACTGTTCTTCAACTATTTCCCAATACGCTTTCTTGAGTGGGAGAGGGAGTGGAGTGACAGAAAAGTGTTAGGAATTATGGAGAATCCTGGTTACTGCTATGTAAATGATATCCTTCGCATCTGTCTTGTTGAAAAGCCCTACCATAAAAAAATAAATAAATAAAAGCTCTGATCATGTCACTCTGCCATTCAGAACCATCAATGGTTTCCCAACGCCTGCTAATTTAAATACAAACACCCACGTCTGGAATTCAGTATCTTTATCATATGATCCTAACTGAATCTGGCCAACTTTAATTCCCACCATGAATCTACATATAAGCTTTTTAGTTAGCAAGTCTGGACTATTCTTAAGCATACCTTATACTTTTCCATTTTCTTTCCTTGGTTCACATAGTTCTCTGTCTTAAATGGCCTTCCCCTGCAGCCATACTCCCCAAGCCCATGAAACCTCCTCTAATTCTGTAAACCAAAAGGTACTGACTCCTTCCAGCATGTTTTTACCTCTAAAAGCACATATAGAAAGATAATTATTATGTATGTGCTTCACACATCCCACTAAGCTGTGAGTTCTTTGATGGAAAAGTTGTGAGTTTTATTCCTTTTTCCATCTACCACAGTACCTAGTGCTCAGGATATAGACAGCACTCACACAGTTCTTGATGAGCTGCAGAAGAATAAAGCACATGAATCCCAAAGGAATCAATGTTTCAGTATTGTTAGTAAGGGACTACTCTTAAGTCTAATTAGATCCATATCACTAAGAACTATGACACTCAATTCATTTATTCATTCATTCATTCACAGGTTTAATATTTGAGACTTAATGGGGAGTAGAATGTGTGCTAAAATTGGAGAGCACGATACAACAACAACAACAACAACAAAGGTAAGGTCTTTAGCCTTCTTGTAAAAGTTAAGATGGGAAGGTGAGATCCCAGGGGTAGATTTTGCAACATGGAATTAAAATTCAGGGTTCCTTAACAACCCAGTCTGTAACTGGTCAATTTCACTCTCCATTGGTACAATTAGAAAATGTGAAAAAAACAGGGAAAAAGATGCATTTTGATACTTAAAGGGTCTGTTCAAAATGCAAGGACTTTCACTTTTAAGAAAACAGACCCAAATGCAATTTACCTATCACTCATTATTAATCAAAATGCTGTTGGTCATATTCTACGCTAAGAAGAAAGACTGCTGAGTGGGGTAGGGCTCAATCACTGGAACTGATGGCATGATAGTAAAGAGCTCTTCATCTCCTGCTTTTGCCCAGGTCTGTAATGTGACATGAAAACCTGCAATCCTATTCTGACAGCATTTTCCCGACAATTATTCTAACTGGTACTATACTCACAATAATGCAGTAGAAGGAGCTTGATGAGGAACTGGTAGCCTTGAATTCCAGCACTGCCATTCACCACTATGCCGTTTACCACCACTTGCGTTTATAACTTCTTACAGTCTGTTTCCTAACCTGTGAACTGGCCTTCTATGCCTCACCTACCTCAATGGGTTATTCTGAGACCACAGAAAACCATGAAAATGCCAACTATATTCCCTCACATCTCATTTGGATTTCGTGAGGAAAAGAAAATGGCACAATGTGAGTTAACTTCCCTATACTGTCTATTTGAGAAGAAGAAAGAAACTCAGTTCAGTTGAACAGATTTAATTTGGAATCTGGGCTCTAGGGTCAGCTTTATGTAGCAACAATTAGGGCCATGGCCAAGTCACTTACCTTCTCTGAAACTCAGTCTCTATACCTCTGCTATCAATATGTTAGTTTTGTTTTAAGGGTAAGCAACAGTACGACACAAAAGTATTCTAAAGGACTGTAAAACATTATTTAACCGGGGGCAATAAAAAAGTGAGTACAACAAAACTGTTTGTTCTCAAAGTGCCATTTAGGATTCTTTCTAACTACTGAGACACTGGGCAGAATGTACATATCATACTCTAAAAATTATCCCACAGAAAAACCCAACAGTGCTCCTTAAAAGTGGATATTATTAAAGTATATATTACTGAAATCACGTTTTATGTGTCCCATGTTGTTAGTTACACCTTTTTAGAGAAAGAAAACAATTTAAAACTGAGCATTGATCTAGTGAAAGTAATAGTACATACA
>NC_138377.1:70338614-70351114 GCF_054177405.1 Leptonychotes weddellii | reverse complement strand
GGTAACTCACGTGGAGTTTCCTCATGCTCTTGTAGAAATCTCTCCAGTATAATCCGAGCCATTAATGAGGGTGCATAGTCTACCTTTACGAAACAGAAATAGAAAATTAAGACTGTCAAGTTGTGCAAGCAGTTGATATTCCAATATTTTGTCAACACTGAAGATTAAGTCGATTTTAATCAACCACAGCAAGCATCATTCATTAAAATCTTTCCTACTCTTGGTGGCTTCCATCATGATAAAATTATAGCAAGTATGATCTGTGCTGGTGAAAAAAATAAGTGGCCCAAATTTATTACATATAAAATTGGAGCAAAAGGATGGAACAACTTGGAAAGAGTATTCATCTACAACAGTAAAATGGACTTTTCTCACCTCTCCTCAATTTTTTCCACTGGTAGGCCAATATTACTTGTTATTCTAGCCATTCCTCTTTCTTTCCAACTATCTATATTTACCACTGTTTTGAATTTAAAAAAAAAAAAAAAAATGAAAACCCTTCTGTTAGTGACTGCTTTCAGAAACTGCCTTAAATTTCCTTAGCCATTAAAAATATGGATTTTACTGATTTTAGTTTATTTTATCCTTAAAGACTTAACCAAAGTTTTGGTATAAGTTCCTTAAATATAAAATATCTTGTTTAATATCTTGTTTGATACTGTAGAAACATTAATAATAAAAACAACAATAATAATCCCTGTACTGTAAGATCACATCACCATCCTTAGGCTTATCTGAAATATTACCTATCAATTTAGTTAATACAGAACCCAAGGATGTACCTTTCTTCCAAAGGATCAAACAGAAAACAGGAATACTCAAGCTAACGGTCATTTTAATTAATTAAAAATACATCTACTCTTTTGGAAACATATTGTTTTCTTTTTGGTTCTCAGATCTTTTATTAACCATGGATTTAATTTCCCCAGAAAATAGGTGTGTGTTTTTCAAGAGCACTAATGCTCCCCTAAAATAAGTCTTTTTATCTTAGGTGTAAGATAGCAAATGTTCCTCCTATATTATCACCATGAATTTTTCTTGACAGGTTTTCAAGTCCTGTATTCATACCAAAATTTTGTCTTGATTTAGTAACTAGACAAAAAGGCTGGCTTCATTTGTATGAACAGTTTTTTCAAATATGTATGTACTTGGATGCCCTTAAATTCCCCAAGTAGAAAGAAATGCTTTCCACGAAGCTGCTTATTCCTAGTAACCCACATCAGAGCTGACACATGAAAAATGGTGAAATTACTGAAGGTAGTCCAGCCTGAATAAGGACTACCTTATTAGTTCAGGTACTTGCATCTCCCTAATTTTCATATTAATCATGTGTCCATCTTTCTCTGAAATAGGGCCATCATGCTTCATGTCAGAATTTAGCATGTAAGTAAAATTCATAGTGCTTCAAATCTCACTTGAAAATATTTGTGTGGAGAGAACAGAATGAGTGATCTTATTATTACTAACAAAATGAGATTTCCTAAAATGTTCATTTTTAGCCTTGAAATAGGAAAATTAGTATTAAGGTATTTATAAAAGCACTGATGACTGCCTCTAGTCCTTGCCCCCCAAATCAACAATACGGTGTTCTTGTTTAAGAGAGCTACTGCACACTGTAATGTACCAATGTTATATATTTCTCATCAATTTTTCATTTCCGCTGATTAAATATATACTGACTCATAAAGCATTACCATCACATCAATTGTCACCAGATGCAAGCATATGTCATGTAAGTATTAACTATCATATAAAAATGGCAGCCTAGTTGTTTAGAAGCCATAATCTGGTACCAGTCATTCCCAAATTTCCCTGATGCATTCGCAGTCACTCAGAAAGTGCTATTACCTCTGTGCTAATCTGCAGCTAAATCTTTAGTAACCCTCTTCTTTGGTTAAATATTCTATATATTTGTGGTAAATAACAGGTTTACCAATGTAGGAGAAAATGCGTTAGTGGCTTAAAATTTTCCATAGTACTAGAAGATGGATGGTGAGGGCAGCTAAATAAGCTAAGCTCAACACAAATATCCATTAAAAATTCAAATGAATATAAATTGCTACTACGTAAAACTTATGTCATCAATATCATCGTCTATAAAAATGAGTACCATATTTGCATCACCTTATTTCTAGATGCTGTTAGCTCACTCCTTTATGTTTTTTTTTCATAAAGGACAATCACTAAATTCCTAGTTACAGCACAGTAACCTCAAGCGGCTCATAGAATCAACTCATAACAAACAAGTCTGAAGACATTTAAAAACTACCTTGCTTTAGAAGCAGAAAAAAGTATGAATACATGTTTTGCTAGGAGGAGAAGTGCATTTTATATGTTAACTATCGTATCAGATGGTGTAGACACTGCCTAGACCATTAAAACCCTCTAGTAACTGATAGGTAATTGCTCATTTGCTGAATGTAGTGGCACAGCAGACAGAAGCTGTGAGAGAAACCATCCTTCCTTGCTAATGTAACATGTAGAACGTGCTGCTACCACAACACTTAATGCTCACAGTACTGAGTCATCTTTAATGCAAACACACATTTTCTGCCTTGCTTCTATGTTTTCCATTATAATGCAACACGAAAACAGTGTACATTGCATTCCATCCCTGTGAGGTTTGCACAAGCAGTTCCAAGTCAGACTAAATATTGTATTGCTCTTATTATAGTGGATAAATATTTCAAAGTTTAGGAATTAAATATTTTATTTTTCAGTATGCTCTCTGCCACTATTATGAACTTTTTATAGCTTCTTCATTCATGGGAAATCTTGAGGGTTTCCTTTTTTAAATGTAAGACTATTATTTGTTTCCCCAAACAGAAGCAGATCAGAGTTAACAAATAAGTTCAATAAATCACTTTATACTTGGTGTTACTAAGAACAGTATGCTTCTTCATATAAAGAGACTTTTCAAGGCATGTATCTTTTATCATAATAAAAGTTTGCTAACAAAAAAATAAATCAAGTAAACATTACATTTTTAAGTATACAGTTTCTCTCCTCATTTTTATAATAGTTAGCATAGGTTTTCTTGGCATACGTCTCTTTACTTAACACAGGTATTTCTCACACTAAATTAAGACAACACATCCAAAGATGAGCATGTCCTGAGCTGTTTGGTTGAAATTTCCCACAAAATAAGAAACCAAGAAGCTGTTTATACATTTGCCTTAAAAGAAGGAGACTAATTATGTTAACTGATTTATTAATATATGAAGTTCTTTGTCCAATTATTAAAACTACAAAGAGACCAGGGAGCAATTTAAATGTCTAAGGCACCTCAAAACCTCTTTCTTTAAGGTTAATTATAATTCCAAGCAAAGCTACTCTAGATAGGCCCCTTAGGTTTTATGCAGGTTTAAGTAAAATAATAACAATAACATTACCTCATTGGCCAGCTCCAGGAGCACTGGGGCAGTTCCATTTCTCCCCACTCCATTCAGGTACCTAGACAGACAAAGCCAAGTGGTAATGCAGTGACAAGAAAAGGCCAGCATAGACTTGTCAGCATCCGCTGTGTGTACACGTTTCTCCTGGGCAAATGCCACGCTCAACTCTAGTTAAAGTATGCTACTGTCATAGGAAAAGCATTGAAGGGAAAAGAAAAACAAAAAAAAACTTACCTCAAAACCACTGGCAACTTACTAACTGAAGTTGGGGGTGTGAGGTATGAGCAGGTTGGGCTCCCTTCCCTTCCATGAAGACAGAAGTGATTTTGAAAAGAACTAGCCCTGTCACCTGGCTTTATCTATACCACAACCACCTTATGCGAAGAAAGTGAGTTTACTCTTATGGTTTGAAAAAAAGCATCCATTGGTTGACACCTTATTAAGAAACAAATGGAGCAGACCTGTCATCGGTGGGTCAGCACACCTTGTCAGGCAATACAAGGCATCATCTTTTATGTCCTGGATTTCTATCATAACCTCCATCCCTCCTCATTCCCTAATCCCACTATTAAAAAAACCTACAAAAAAACCTCCCCAAATCCATCCCAGACATGGAAGCCAGAGTGATTTTTTTTAAGCAAAAATCTGAATGTGCCATTCTTCTCAAAACATTTCACAGCCCCACATTAAATCTCAAGATTCAATTATAGCCACTTAATACCTCTTACAAATTTCTTCATAATCTGGTTCCCACCTACTGTCCTTGGCCAGTCTCATCTGTAATCACTGTTCTGCACTCCAACCCTCACCTGGAGAACTCGTGATTCAGCTTACATGTAACTTTCTTCAAACCACCACAAGCCAGGAGAAAGTTAGGTGTCCCAAGGTACAATCGATGAGCACCTTGTAAATCTCTCCATCACTTAACACAGCATCATATTGTATCTGCCTAGTTACTTGTCCACCTCAAACCCATCCCCCAATGCAGGGTTGAAAGCCTGATGAGGGTAGAAGAATTGTATTTTATTCCATTTATTATGCCTAAAACAGTTTTTGACTTAAAATAGGTGATTGCATTATACATACATATATTTTTTCTTTAATAAATGACTGATTAATAACTTTTAAAAGCCATACTGGATAAGAAAAGAGAATTCAATATGGATGTTTTCTCTACAGTATGCCATTTGAGTGAATAAATTAACAATATCTGTTTGATAGTAAAAATCAAGGTCAACAGACGAGGTCTTCCATATAACTACCACAAGCAGACACTAAATTATATTATTTCACAAGTATGTTTATGAAGATGTATGATTTTCCTATAAACAAAGTGGAAGTAAATTATTCAAGGTAGGAAGTCTCAGGATCATTATAACTTCAAAGTAATTCTATTAAGTTCATTTTCCATAAATTGGGGACTTCCTTGAAAAAACTGTTTAGGAATCTAATTGAGAAATAACCACTTTCAGAAGAAAAGAAAAAAAAAAAAAAGGCAAGTGTGGTTTAGAGAAAGGTCCCTGGGAACCAGCTTAGCTCAGAACCTCACATCAACTCACAACATTTCCATTGCACTGATAGGGCTGCTCCGGAAACAACCAATCCGTTCAGTCAAGTCTGACCAACTAATCCTGCGTTCAAAGCCACCAAACATGCACATTCATTAAGGGTTCAGACTCTGGGTCAGATTAGTTAAGCCTATACTGATATTAGGGTATCTTCACAACTTTCTACTCAACATTCATTTATCCCACAAATATTTCTGAGAGCTAACTTGTATTGGGCCTGTTCCAGGTTCTGAAGGAGCAGCAGGGAACAAAACTTCCATGGCTCCTGCCATCACAGAAATGATATTGCAGTGGAGAGACAATGAAAACACAGAAATACATACATAATATAATGATATATTCTACGATAAAATGGAAGCTTAGATGGGTTGGTCAGGAAGCCATCTCCAAGTGACACGTGGGTCGAGGCCCATAAGAAGGCAAGCGGGGAGCCATGGGAGGAAGAACATTCCCAGCAAGACAACAGTAAGCACAAATGCTGGGAATGTACCCGGGGTGTCTGAGGACCAGGAAAGGCTCTAGTATGACCAGGGCAGAGCTTTGAGAGCTGAAAGGAAAACATGAAAAAGAGAAGCTAGACCTCAGACCACTGTCTATGCCAGGGAACTGTTGTTTGGACTCAAAACTCTGTGGTTTCACGTAAATGTTGCATTAACCATTAACCAATGGAGTGCCTCTGTTAAGTTTAAAGAACAGGAGATGGTCAAACAATAACCCACTATATCTATATAGAAACATGTTCATACTTAATGCAGTGGAAATTCCTAATTATGAGCTTGTTAAAAGCTGCCTAGTTGCCAAGAAATAAGACCCCAGGGTACGGATGAAACCCGTCTGGGCTCTCTTGGCCGGTGAACAGTAAAGCTCTGAAATGGAACCCCATCCCCCAAGGTCGACTGAGGGGCCTTCAAATGTTGAAAAGGGTAGGCCTGCTTCTGAATATATTTATTCTCCAATTTGTTTCCTAACTATATTCCGTAACACTTCAGAAGTACTGGGGAAAAGAAATTAAGTGAAAATTAATTTGAAGTAAGTTTTCCTTTCTGGGAACTTTAACTGTCTTCTATACCAAGTGACAGATCAGTTTTATTGAAATATTTAGATATGCAATCAAAGGAGCTTA
This sequence comes from Leptonychotes weddellii, assembly GCF_054177405.1. Classification (NCBI taxonomy): domain Eukaryota; kingdom Metazoa; phylum Chordata; class Mammalia; order Carnivora; family Phocidae; genus Leptonychotes; species Leptonychotes weddellii. The sequence continues at coordinate 70,345,028 of NC_138377.1, read as the reverse complement.
CTAATTACAGAAAACATTCAGTAAGGACACGATCAGAAATTCCTAATGCTACCCTTCTCTGTATTCTCAAAACATCTTGTGCAAACTTGCAGTGTAGACTTTTCATACATTTACAATGGTTTGTTTCCCTCTCCAATTGGACTGGAAGCATCTTGGGAGAGGCCTACACAAATGAATGCTGAACTTACATCCAACAGATCCTTAGCAAAGGTCTGAATTATAACTGAGATATAAAGATGTGATTATGGATACTATATTAAGGTACCCTGGGCCATCTTCCTAATACCTATTTGTAAATTAAAACTACTTTGCACAGAAGCTATGTGCCATCCTCTAAGCTTTGCCATAGGAGGGCTAAGAAATGTTTATCCTGTGGGTTGAAACCATCCTTAAAATATCTTCATGGAAAGTCCATTTTATGTTTCTTTGAATGTGAAAGATTTATTAGCATCTAAGATTAAAATGATATGTACTGATTTAAAATATTTTTTAAAGATTTATTTATTTATTTATTTATTTGAGAGAGAGAGCACACATGAGCACAAGGTGGGGGAGGGGGCAGGGGGAGAAGCAGACTCCCCGCTGAGCAGGGAGCCTTATGTGGGGCTGATCCCAGGACCCTGGATCATGACCTGAGCTGAAGGCAGACACTTAACCGACTGAGCCACCCAGGCACCCCTGATTTAAAATATTAAAAAGTTATTTGAGCTTTATTATTTTATAATAATTATTTTCATAATAATTATAATGGCATAACTTCAAAAAACTACCAAAATTCTGTTCTAAGCTTACAGCTGAATACCATCTTTGTTGATTCTACCTTTAAAATTTCTGGAGCCCATCTCCAAGTATGCAGCTGTTTTCCCACTAAAACAGAGCAGTTGAGGGCAGGTACCATGTCTTATTCACATTTGTATACTTGATTCCAGGCTTAGTAGATGGGACACAGTGAGTGCAAAGTAAGTTGTGATAATTAAACAAAAAAGTAGTTCAAATTTTCAGAAACTATTTTTGTCATGTAATGTCAATAACATATTTGAGCTAGCCTTTTTTCCATGTGAAAATCTGAATGAAATTCAATTGATCTGATTCTCTAAAGCTAATAAAGCTTGCCCTCAAACAGTGTATGTTGGAAGAAGGGAAAAGATGGGAGACAACATTTCTAAACCTTGCTATTGATGGGGACTTGCAAATCTGACCACTTGTGAGTGTGTCTGTGTGTGTGCATACATGCCCCTGTGCAACAGTCTGGATGGCCTAAATAAATTTTACCAAGTATGTTTCCTGTTTGGAAATAAAATGCCATTGATACAGGGGGAAAGAATAGAGTTGTTTTCAAAATGAACACCAGGCTGTATCTGTACATACACAACATGAAGAAGTGAGGAAATTTCCTCAGTAATTCAAAAGCTCGAGAAAACATTTTCAGCTGATCTTTGGATACTTTGAACTTTCAGTTAACCATGATGGAATCACACTGTGGACTATATGGTTTATAAATACAGTTTTCGAATTCTGAATTGAGATCATCTTAACACTAGCAAGAATGCAGAGACAAAGGAATTCTCTGACTAGGTGCAATGGGGAAACCATTATAAACTTTCTAGACAGTAATTTGGCAACATATAATAAAATCTTTAAATGCTCATTATTTGCACCAGTAATTATATACATAGAAATCTTAAAAAACTAATCCAAATTGCAAACACTTATGTACCTAAATGTTTATCACAGTATTATTTTTATATTACAACATTAGAAACATATATGTTCAACAGTTATAATTCAGTAAATTATGGTACTTTCATATGATGAAATAATGCAATCAATAAAATGTTTACAGAAAGCTTTCTACAAAGTGATATTATGTTATACACATTTTTCTAAGTACAAAATTCAGGATTCACAATGGTATATATAGTATGACCTCATCTATATAAAAATGGATTGACAAAAGACTACAATGAAAAATACCACAGTGGTTACCTGTGGCTGCCACAATTATGTGCGATCATCCATTCCTTTCTATACCATCACAGGTGTGCTTAATTTCTACAATATTCAAGTATTACTTTTATAAAAGAAAAAGAATTAAAGTATTAGTATTGTCAAACTGCTTAGATATGTTTTGATATAATACAATTTGCCTTTATTATTATCAGCTGGAAAACAAAACTCTCGAAAGGCCAATTTACCTTAGAGACTATAGGGACATTTAACCAGCACGTTTACAAGAGGCTGTGTGGTCAGTCCATCTGAAAGGTAACAGTGTGGCCCATCTCCAAGCACAGAGTGCAGGGCAAAAAGCCAGGGAACAGGGTGGTCAAGTAAGAATTTGGTGAGACTGTTTTCTTATTAGACTGTCCATTACAGCCTAACTTCACATTTTTACTTCAAAATTTGTGACTCCTTAAAACAACTGAGATTCTCACATTTAAATAAATTTATAAATATATATAAATACATGTGTATATATTTCTGTAGTCTCATTATTGCTCACCCAAATGTTCATCATTAAGTAACCATATTTACAGGAAAGAATTTTATTTCTGGCTTGACCAATTCAGATAATCCAATAAAGTATGTTCATACCTCAATAATTAAATACACTTTTAAATGAAACTAAATTTTAAAAAGCAGCACTGAGAGGTCTTAGAAATCATCTAAGTAAAATGGCCTTTAAACAACAATGAAAATGACTGTCAGAGGGCAGCCCCATGGCCCGTAAGTGGATCTCCAAATTTCTAGGAAAGGCTCTATTTTCTACTGCTTATGTTACCAAGGCTTTAAAGCCTGGACATAGAACCAAACTTTTATATGATGGCCTAAGATGATCATTTTTATAAACAAAAATGTACTTTTTGACAGATAAGTAACTTTTCAGTCTTTCTTTGGAGGGTCTGGATTCCAAAGCTGTTGATGACTTCATAGCACTTTGTGAGCCATTCTTCATTTTTCATGAATGATTTAGGTTATAACTTGCATTCAAATGTTGATGTCACTGAAGAGACTATAAATTTGGAAAAAATCAATTCAAATTCTACAAAGACTTGTTTAGAGGGGAATTCTCCTAGACACAAAAGTGTGTGTGCATATGCGGTGTGTGTATCTTTAACAGACGCTATGACTGAAAACTGAACGCATCTCTTATCATACATGGCACAGTATATAATTTTTTAAAAGGCTAATAAGTTCAATAACTTTTGTTTTCAATAAACACTTCTCAATTCTTAAAAAACGACTTTCCAGAAACACGATACCATATTTATTCTAGATACTCATTTCATTCATAAAATTTTTGTGCACAAAAATCATTCATCTAAAATCGGTGGTGTCACTATCACCACAGAAACGTTGATCTGTCAATCTTAGGTGTAATAATTTAAGAGCATATTTCAGACAGCTTTCCTTTCCAATATGTCCTTGAAATATTTAAGAAACCAACAATTCTAATGCAAACCATTACCATTTACAGTTATAAATTAATCAGTCATATTACAAAGACAGTATCGTTTTTAGAATTTTTTTTAAAAAGCTACTTTTTTAATTTTATTATGTTATGTTAATCACCATACATTACATCATTAGTTTTTGATGTAGTGTTCCATAATTCATTGTTTGCATATAACACCCAGTACTCCATGCAGAACGTGCCCTCCTTAATACCCATCACCAGGCTAACCCATCCTCCCACCCCCCTCCTCTCTAGAACCCTCAGTTTGTTTTTGAGAGTCCATAGTCTCTCATGATTCGTCTCCCCCTCCGATTTCCCCCCTTCATTTTTCCCTTCCTACTACCTTCTTCTTTTAAAAAGCTACTTTAAACATTCTGTTTTAGAACAGAGGTTGAAAACTATTTATAATAAATTAGGCCAAAATTAAAATATCCCCTGGACACTATGTTGGTGATTTAATACCCAGATTTTCTTTTTAAAATACAAAACCCCATTTAAAATGTGACAGTTGTCTATTATTATCTATCTCCATATGTCCTTACTTGACATGTCCTTTTTTTCCATTTCTAAAATGGCAAACCCAATACCTATGATGCAAGATAGAAGTGAACCAAAATTCAATCTTATTTTCTAATGTATTTTTCAACTTGTTGATTTAAGTAAGAAAACTTGATTCGAGAACTTTCATACATATATGTAGATACATGTGTGTATTAACATGCATCTATACAAGATATGCACTTACAATAAGTTTAAAGTAGCCAACTGAGATTTCATAATACTGTAAGGATTTCTTACATAGTATGCATAACACACAATCAAGATAGTCTCACCATATTCTTTAAACACACCATTTGAGAAATCATTAAAAAAATATACCTTAAGTCTTAAGTAAGACTTGTATCACAATGCCCTGAAATGTTATACAGACAATTAATTTAGTAACCTAATTTATTCATAATTATTATTACAATTAATAGGTACTATGATACCCTCTAGTGGGGCAGGCAGGTCATACCTCTGATAATAACTTTCAATCGCTTCTGAAGTATGATGTTTGGCATGTGTTCTTTTAATATGTTTCTGAAACAAAACAAAAAAAGATCTTTATGTTGTGTCACGCATCAGGTTCAAGAACAGAATGACATATCTCTTCATCCCAATATCTAGCACATAGGGCAAGCTGAATAATAGCTTGGGGATTTGAGCGGTGGTAGGTCTTTTTTCCTTCTACTTTATGAATCTATGCATTTTAATCTCTACTGCTTGGCCAGGATGTCTTCAGCCTGTACCACAAGGTACAGTATATATGTAAAAGCCAACAGGGTCATAGTAATTGAATCTAAGTAAGTTTGCTTAGGGTTGCAGAGGGCAAAGAAAAACTTGTTCCCTCTTTCAACCTTTGTATTAATTTTCCCTCAATTCAATTCCATCTAAGTCCTCTGCACTCTAGTTTTACAATCCAATTGCCATTTTTAACCAGGAAGAACATTGCTTAAAAACAACTTATTTGAAAACTACAAAAAGTAATTCCATAGAGACTTGCCACTTGACTGACACCTGTCATCTCATGATAAATGACTCCATTTTCTGCCTCTCTTGCCTTCTGCCACTCCAGCAATGGTCATTTATCATCATCTCTGTCAGCAATGGAAAGCGGCACTGACAGTGCAAGTCAGCAAACATTTAGCACATGGAACCACGCAACACGGGGAAATTATTATTGTCAGAATAATAATGGTTTAGCATAATTTATTACAGGTCCACCAAATAAGCAAAGGCTAGATGTTATTAGACAGATGGATGGGTAGGCTTGGCAGGCCTCCACTGAGACGCAGGCGGTGCTTGATGTGGAAAGGAGAACATCCTCCAACCCAATCAGAGAGCTGGCAGTTCAATTACAAAGAAATAAAGGGACATTCATCATTCAATTAGGCACCTGTCAACCCTCACAAAGGAGAAAACTTCTAACCTGGTACTCCTGGGAGAAGATGCTCAGCAGAGTGGCCTGCGATTGACTGGAACAAATAAAAGAAGGACAAAGTTAATTACTGGAGTGCACGGCAAAGAAACAAAAGAGAAAGGAGCTTCAAAGGTAGGCCTGCTGCCCTGTAATCTAACAGAACATGAAAACAAGTGTGGAAAAGTTGTTCCAGATGAACACCTCAAACAAAGGCTTCCTGCTGCTAGGTCAAGGAGACAGAAAAAGGGAAAGGGAAAAATATGGATGGTCTCGGAGCAAACGATCATACAATTTGGACGTTTTTTTTAACTTTAGAATGATTATAAATCATGCCTGTAGCATGCAGTTATGTTAAAACAGACCAAAAGGAAGCAAGGTTTATTTCCATTAGTAAGTGATAAGAGTCAAATCCCATAAACAGTGGAGAACAGGAGGTTCACTCGCTGGCAGCATTCTAAATTTATTTTGTTAGCGGACAGGTATCCTCTTCTACAGCTATCTCAGAGTCAGGGGGAAAAACTTTGGTCTTCACTAGAAGTAGCACCGAGAGACCACTGGAACGTTCCTACTGACACTAGTGGGCTTTGAAAATAGGAGCTTTCACAGCAGAAAGCCGAGGTCCTAGGGGTACGTCATTCCCAGAGACGGCCATAAGCCTTATGCATCCAAGACTCCACACAATGTCAAACACTTGGCAGTGAAATAACCTGGAAAACACTCTTCCCAAGTGGGAATTTGCCTATCACAATTGTGAACATTTAGAAATGAACAGAATTTTTTTTTCCTCTAAAGAGCAATCAATATCCTACTGCTACTCTTTTTGATTGCCCTCTGTAGATATATCTACCTTATCATATCTTGAGAACAATTAATTATTTCTGATATATTTTCTACTAAATGCTATCTGAACAAATTACAGTGTTAATAATTCGACTTTTATGGTACACCAAAGCACTATGAATAATTAAAATTTTTCTATGCGTGAATGAAACCTCTT
>NC_138377.1:70327287-70338514 GCF_054177405.1 Leptonychotes weddellii | reverse complement strand
AACACAAACACTGTAAATGTTTAGCAAGGAAAACCGATCGTTACTAAAGAATTGCTTCAATAACTCAAAAGCACTGAGATTGAATAAAAATTATAAAAAAAATTATAAACTCGCAATAGTCCAATTTTTTCAGTTTCCCTTTAAAAATGAAACCACCTTTGAAAAAGCCAATTTTACACATAAAATCTTCCTATTATTCCTGGCTTGCCTGAACTTCATATGAAATCACATACCCTAGTAGGGTTTCTGACAAACAGCTTCTGAAAAAAAAAAAAAAAGGCAAAATTAAGCCCAGATCCTTAGAAACTACTGAATAAGTCAATACATTAGATATTTATGTGCAATAAATAGACCCTCTCCTCATTGTACAGCAAAACATATTTCGGTTAGTCATTTAATGATGGACAAAATGTTGGTCTCTAAGGGTCAGAAAATATGATGGCAATAAATGTGCTTGTAATTGGCAAGTTGGGGACCAATGACTAAGGAGGAGGAAACAAAACCGTGAATAAAACAAAAATGTAACTGTGGACACCCAGAATGGGAAGACTAAGAGACAGCTGGAGAAATAAGTTTAGGAATAAACAGTTTCAGAATAAGAAGTTGGTCAGGAGTTGAAGGTACTGTAAAAACAGAAGATGAGATAATGTCTTTAGCCAGAAAACTACCTTTAAACTGCTTAGAATTCAATTCAGCAGAAACTGGACAGAGCCTATGAAGTAACCCATTTTCTCAATGGCCAATGGGATTAGAGAGAAGATTCCAGGAGGAGGTAAAACTGGCCTAGACATAAAGAGAGCAAATGACATACTTAGCACAGTAAAAAGGATAGACAGACCTGGGTCCAAAATGCTTTGGGTTTGGTTGATTAGACAAAGCTGTAGAGAGCTGAATGACCTCTGCCAGGTTATTTGCCAACCAAGCTCTGTTCGTGTATGTGCTAAGCTTACAGAAGAGTGTTCTGAACATGACTCATACCTTAAAGAGCAGGAAAGTATTAGTGCAACCAAGACACTGACTCCAGTGTATATCATTTGTTACTTTCCTCCGGAGTGTTAATTCTGAGAAGATATTCCAAAGGGAAAGAGGCAAGAGGAGGTTAGAGCAATCACAATCTTCAAGGGTACAGCTCTGAAGAGCTTACCATGTCTGCCCTTCCCCCACTGCAACCTCCCAGTGTTTGATTTGATTGGCGAAGACTGCAGAAGTTTTGGTATAAATTCAACAATCACCAGGTTCACAGGAATATGGTTTTCAGCCAAAGAAGAGGGGAGAAAAAGACACTGTGTAACTGAAAAGTCTATCTTGAACACCACAGTCAATCAGTCAGCAGTATTCACTGAGCATCTATACTGTCCCGAGGTCATGGGTAGGGGGAAATATGCCATCAAGATAAAAAAAAAAAAGAAAAGAAAAAATAAAGTAACCGACTTAGAGGAAACTTTCAATATGTATGTGCAGCCAAAAAAGCAAAAATGAGAACACTGTTAAGTACCAACATATTTTTTAGGGATCTAGCGAAGCAAATCACACTCTGCATTCTCACATATTTCAAGAGTACACTGGCTTTGGAGCCTACATGTTTCCCTTAGCATTTTTGTGTTTTAGATTTACATGTTCAAAAATAGAGTCACTGATTTTGCACAAATGCCCAAGATATATTATTAAAACCTCTTCAAAAAATCAGTTTGTCTTTTTTCCCATGCTACCCTCCCAGATTACGCACCTCACCCTGTAGCTTTCTGAGAAAAGAAGAGCAAGCCAGTGGACCCCTAGAATGGCTATGTAAAACCTTGTCCGGGTCATGTGAACAGCTACACAGAGCTGGAGCCGTCATACTGCAACAGTGGATAAGCAAGCATGAGATCAGAGCCAACAAAATGAGGATGGAGGCACAGAAGAGGGAAAGAGCCCAGGGCCTTGAGAACATTGTTGAGATGCTCAAGCAACCATAAATTGAACTGACCACACTCCATACTTCTTCTGAGTAATAATAAATGCTTTTTTTTTTTAACCTTCAAAAAGAAGAAATATACCCACTCCAGTTTCTATGTGTTCTGGAAATAGGAGACGTGATGGAGGAGGAGAAAAGGTACTCCATCATGATGGCACATGTATGGGATGCGCTACTTGGAAAGGACTGTCCATTTTTGTCCTTTCTAATTCTCTTCTTAGCTGGCAGCTACTGTATTTGGCTTCCTTAAAATTGTTCCTCTGCCTGTCACTGTGTCACTAAATTGATATACCCAGAGATCATAAATTGGGCGGTGTATATATGATTTTTCCATACAGACTTTAAATATTGATGGAGTACTATTTACTCTCATTTTATATTGCATCCAGGACTCTTCAAATGTCAGGTATATGAAAAGGCGATATACCAGCTCCCCATTCAATATTTAACTCAACATGTCCCCAAATCCGTCCAGCTAAGATATTCAAGTAACCTGAAGCATATTAGAGAAAATGAACGTCAGAGGGTTTCATGAGTGCTGCAGAGACTAAGAGCAGACAGAGCTCAGCACAGTCCTAGTTGCAATTCAACTTTCATATAAGAAGGAAGTCCTCACATTCCCAGTGGAGACTTAAAAAAAAAATTGAATCTTAAGGAAGAAGATACCACACATTTTATGTTCTTCCTCTTTCAAGTACCCAACCTCTGAAAAAAGACCATAAAAAAGTAAGTACCGTTATTTGATTTCCAAGCTCCTTTTGCTACAGAATCTGGGAAGCTTAAATGTCTACACTTTACTGAGCTCAAAATTCTCTGAGCAAAATAAATATTATTTCTGGGACTCAGAAAGCAGTAAACCAATTAAAGGGATATGAAGCAGGATACTCCTACAAAGCAATAGACTTGGAGACCTCATGGTTACAAGGTGCAACCTCTCTAAGTCTGTGAAAGAACACAATGGAACACTGGCTCTTTGTGGTTAATGATTCAGAATACTGGTCAAGGAAGGTGTTCTATGACAGCAATGTATCTACCCTCCCTCACTCCCACCTTCCTACACACCTACACACAAATTTCAAACGGAGAGCCTTCCCCCCCCGCCATAAAATCAAAATGAAATTCAATAAGATAGCAAGACTTGGTACAAAAAAAACCACTAACTTTTTTTTTTTTTTCAGGAACATACAATGCAAAATGGAAAGAATCTGGAGAGAGATTACTGATACTGATACTGGGGGATGGGGGAGGAGCAGACAGGAGGAGAAAAATAGTTAAATTCAAGAAATAGAGAAATATTTATGCATTCTACCTACTTCCCCATTTCCTCTCCTCCCAATTTTCAACTTCATATCAAGGTTGCAGGCTATATTTTATGCCCAATCATGGCAAATATTCCCATAAATGACTATATACATGGCAGCATTAGGCTTAGCAATAATCAATTATCAAAAAGAAAATTCTGAAAGGCTATAGGTGTTATATATATGAAAAAAGAATGGTTACTGTCCCAGGCTCTTAACTACTCTTGCTGATAACCTGAAGTCACATATAAAACAGCTCTACAACAAGAGCTAAAATTTATATGGATATTTACTTTGTGCTAGACACTACACTGGGCACTTTGTTTTACCCCCACAACACCCTCTGAGGTCAGTACTATTATCTTCCTTATTTTAAAGATGTGGAAATGAAGGAAGAGAAGTTAAGTAATACACACAATTGCTTATTTGTAGAGTGGGGAATCAAAATCCAGGTCTAATTCCCAAACCCAAACTCTTCATCTCAGTGCTAGTCTTCCTTTCCAAAAGTTCCCAGAAATCAGTTCTACATGTCATGTGTACTAATACCCCTGCTTGAGCATTTATATGCTATCACATCACACTCTAGACAACCCTGCAAGGTAGGCACTGTTGCTTTTTTAATAGGAAATTGAAGTCATGGATGTTTTGAGCAAATTCTGTGGCCTTAGACAATATTCCCTTTAAAAAAAAAAAACAAATTGCAGTTTTCCTTTAACTAGCTACATAAAAATGCTGTTCTTTTTTGTGTTGAAAGATAAAGGAACTATTGACTTCAAGAAACAGTGTAGGATTAAAAAATTGTTGGGTAATTTCCATTATTGCTGCTGCAGCTAAAGTATATTCTGTTAATAACCACACCATTGCCTGAAGTGTCTCTATGTGACTGCATATATGTCTTTTGTTCAAAATGCTATTTACTGCATATAAAGCAGCTTTAAATCCTTCCCTGAACACCACAGTATAAATAACCCAGTCTTGACAACACCCTCTACAGGTGTTAATTTTATTAAATAATATTTAATGAAGGGTTTCCTAGTTATAAAATAGTATATATTCTGTGTAAAGTGCAAAGATGTCCATTGTTAGCATTCTGGCATAGATCCTTCCTGTGTTTTTATTCTGTGTCTGCTGTGAGTGTTTGTGTGTGCGTGTCTCTATGCACACACATAAACATTTTAAAAACTATGTTTTTAACATACCTTTTTGTCACATGCCTTCATTATGTAAGATATTAACATTTATCTACACCATTACATATTACTCTCTTTAAACTATTTTTATTGTGAGACACAATAAGAAAAAAAAACAGAACAAACGTACAGCCAATGAATATATGAAAAACGAAACCACACAGAGCCATTAGGTAAACAAACAGAACACTGCTAGCACCCCAAAAAGCACCCTACTTGATCACCAACCTTTTCCTCTCACAAACGAACCTGATACAAACGAACCTGATCTTTATGTTCATCTCTTTCTTGCTTTTCTTTATAGTTTTACCACCCACGTTAAGTATTGCTAAGTTGTATAGGTGTGTTCTGCCTGTGTGCAAACTTTACATTAATGGAAACACAGTGTGCTCTTCTGTATCTGGCCCCTTAATGGGACAATATGTTTGTGAAAGTTGCCCACGTTATTTAAGTGCAGTTAAATCTTTCTCATTGTTATACAGTATATTCTACTGTATAAGTATATACCACATTTATCTATTCTATTGTTGATGAATATCTGAACTGTTTTCAGTCTTTTGCTAATGAAAATAATGCTGCAGTGAACAATCTTGTATACCTTTCAGTGCACATGTGCACACATTTCTAATGAATATAAATGTAGGAGTGAAATTTTGGGTCATCTGACATGCACATCTCTAGCATCAGTAGGTGTCAAACAATTTTTCAAAGTGTTTGTAACAATTTTAAACTCCCACCAACTTTAAAGGAAAGTCCCCATTGCTGATCATCCTTGTCTCATAGCTTAGTACTTAGTCCATCGCTTGCTTTTTCATTTTCTTTATGGTATCTTTTGAAGTGCAGAAGCTTTTCATTTTGATGAAACCCGATTCATCAATTCTTTAATTTGATTATTCACACTTCCCATGCATCTCTTCTAAGAAATCTTTGCCTACCTACAGTCATGAAGATATTCTCATATATTTTCTTTTAGAAGCTTAATAATGTTAGCTCTTACAATGAGGCCTATGATGTATCTTGGATTAAATCTGTACATTAATAGGAGATAGGGGTTGCAGTTTGTTTTTGTTATTTTCATACGAATATGTAATTGACCACATACCATATGCCCACTGAATTATCACTACTGCCTTTGAGGAAACCAAATATCTGAAGGCTTATTTTGGGACTTTCTAATCTGTTCCATTGATTGATATATTTATCTTTACACAGATACCACATTGTTTTGATTACTGTAGCTAAACAATGTATATTTAATGTAATTACTGATATATTCAGGATTAAATCAATCATCTTACTAAATGCTAACTGTCTTACCCACTTTACATTCCCTTTCTCTCCTTTCTTGTCTTAGTTTCAATTGGTTTAATACTTATTCTTCATTATTTGAACACTGGCAATGTGGAAGTTGTACATTCTTTACAAGTTATACTATTCATTTAATGATTGTCCTACATAATCACATGCCTCCTCAAATGATCATAATTTATTATTAATTAGTGTTAACTGTTGCATGGAAAACACAGAAACTTCTCAACACTATCTACAGTTCTTCCCTCCTGCAATTAAGATACTATGGGCATTGTTTTAATTCTGCATATATCTTTTTTTTAATTTAATTTTATTATGTTATGTTAATCACCATACATTACATCATAGTTTTTGATGTAGTGTTCCATGATTCATTGTTTGCATATAACACCCAGTGATCCATTCAATACGTGCCTATATCTTAAAGTCACAAGGCATTGCTATTGCTTTATATAGTCTCTGTTCATTCAGATATATCAACATATGTACCATATCACTGCCCTTCCTTCCTTCTCCTCTCTTGCATCTGGAATAACTTTCTTTTAATAAATCCATTAGTACAGATGTGTAGGTGATGTCAAATCTTGGTTCTTTCAATGATAATGTGTCTTATTTCTCTACCTAGTTTCAGGATTTTTTATCTTTAGTTTTTAGGATTTTTAACTATAGTATTTATTTCCCTTTTTGCTTAGAATCTGTTGGACTTCTTAAATATGTGGGTGGGTATCATTCATCATTTTGGGAATATTCTTCATCATTATGTCTTCAAACATTGCTTTAGCACTCTCTCTTCTCCTGAGACTCCAAATAAGTGTACTGAGCCCCCCTTACTATATCCTCCATCTCTTACTCTTTTCATATGTTCCACCTTTTTGTTATTCTTTGTTATTCTGTGTTACATTCTGGGTATTTTCTTCTGTTCTATCTTCCAGTTCACTAATCCTCTCTTCAATAATGTCTAATTTACTGTTAAATCCATCCAAATTCAATTTTTGTATTTTCCACTTGTAGATTTTCTATTGGATTATTTTTCAAATAAATTCCCCGTAACGTGCTTCAATCTTCTTTTTTAACTCCTTGAATAAAGCACAATTATAAAAATTCTGTTAATATTCCAATAAGTACAGACCCTTTAAGTCTATTTCTACAGCTTCTACTAGCTTTCATTCATGTCACATGTCTATTTATGTGACTGAGTATCTCTCACTATATGTCATTCTACTTGAAAAACTGCTTTATAAATAATTTGAAGACTAAAATGTTATCTTTCTCCAGAGATAATTCTGATTTGATTCTGGGAGCATTAGAAGTCTAGAATCAGCTTAGTCCAATTTTGGGTATTAATTTTGGGGGCCAATGAGGTGAACCTCAAGCTGACATGTAGAGCTGTCTTACTTTCAGCTCACATTTACTCCTAGGGTATGGCCCTTCAGGGTCCTCTCTCAAAGCTTGGGACATTTACATGAGCACCCACCTTTGCCAGCCCTTGATCTCGAAACCTTGTCTTCTAGCCCTATAAAGCTGTCAAAAGTTCTGCTCAGGACTTGACTATATCTTGTAAAAGGGTGATTAAATTAGAATTCAATGATTAAAAAGTTCCCAAAAGCCCTTATTTTCAGAAATTAAAAAAATGCATTTCAAACTAACTCACAGATTAAAGAAGAAATCATGATGGAAATAACAAAAATACATAAAATTGTGCAATGACAGTGGTAATATCAATAGCTGTGAGAAATTTATTGCACAGATTAGATATTAGGGAGAAAAGAGAAAGAGACTGATTTTATTCTAGGAGATTCTAACTGAAGATCCTAGCAAACAAAATAAAAAAGGAAAAGAAATGTAATAAGAGAATCAAGAAGGAAGAACTGAAGAGGAGTCAGATAAATTGATCTTTAAGATTCTTTTCTGCTCTAAATCTGCCCTATTTCAAATGTTCCAATTTAGTTAGAGTCTAAAGTATCTAGATTTCTTTCCTTTCTAATTAAATTTAAGTATTAATTTTTTAGAAAGAGCTATAACATAAATCAGATAAAGAATAAGAAGCCTGGGTGACAAACATTCAATTTCATGTGCAAAACCAAAAGTCTGGTCATTTTTCTCTAAAGCAATCCCAATAACTTCAACACAATATATAAATAATAGATACATTTATAAGAGGTGTTTATCAATTATTCCTACAATGATTTATTGTTTTTTTCCTTGTTTAATAAATCAGATTAAGTTACATTATAAGAAATGCTCAAATTAAGTTTGTGGTAATTTTATTATGATTGGAGAGAGAGAGAGAACAGATAATGATAGATGAATAATAGCCTGTATGTAGATATTTATAATCTTCCCCTTATTGGTTAAAATTCAACTTACTTCCAACTCTACATAGAGTATTAGCTAGTATATCTTTCATCACTTTCTTCATTTATTTCCAAGCATGCTCTTGTCTTCATGAGCCACAACCTACCTTTCAAACTACTGTCCATCTCTGATTCTCTTCATGACCTAATGTCTTTATCTAGAAACCCTTTAATTCCATAAATTCTATTCAGCCTCCACCCCACAGCAATCTCACTTCTGCCCTCACTCCTTAACTAAAACAAAGGTCACAGAGACTTCCTTACCACTAAACCCCAAAGACATATTTCTTACCCTAGCTGACCTCATGGCAACATTTTGCACTTACTATCCCTCTTTTCTTAAAAATATTTCCTCCCATGAATTCCAGGCACTATTTTCTAATAACTTTCCTCCTACCCAGCATTCCAGGGCACTATTTTCTAATAATTTTCCTCCTACCCTGCTAACCACCTATCTTTCTCTCTTCCAATGGCTGCACACCCTCTTCCCTGAGGTTTCCCAGGGACATCTCTTCAACCCTCTTCTTTTTTCATCCTACATGCTCATGCAGGTGAAAGCACAATCCAGCTGTGTTCCCAGTAACTACTTCCATAAGTCCCAAGTATATTATTTCCAGCCTCCATCTCTACTCAGAATCAGTCTCAATTTTATAGCTCCTTTTGGGACTTTTCACCTCTTTGGCTAAAAGTATCTTAAAATTAAATTTACCACCACCCCCTTTCCCAAAAATGAGTTTCAGACCCAACTTCCCTTAAATCAATTATTTCTATAAACACAGATGCCTGAGCTAGAAATCTATGGATCACTCCAGATTCTCCCATCCCCCTCACCCCTGAAACAATTAAAAAGTCACCAAGTCTTGTTGATTCTATCATCAAGAGTTGTTCACATCTGTCCCTACTCCCCCTAACTGCTAAATTACTTTCTGATTCACTTCCCTTGCTCCAGGTCTCTACGCCCTTTAATCCAACCTCCAATTTACCAACAACGCTTCTAAAATACATCTAATGATGATACCCTTTGGGCCTGAAAATCCCAGGAGATGTCAACTATCTGTATAATGAAGTTTAAACTCCTCAGCAAAGCACACTTTAGGCCCCTTCTTTCTAGCCTCTCACACTCTTTCCCACCTTCAAACCCCCAAGCAGTTTATAGCTTAATCTCACCACATCACTATAAATTCTTTCTGGAGTCTAGAATGTTCTCTCTTTATTCTACTTGGGAGAACTTTTACTCTTTAGAGTAATAACTGGGCTGAGGATACTCATGTAGAACATATTATCACTATTAAATCAAGTTATTTTAGTAAAAGGAGTATCTCAAGAATTGAGATATCATAATATTTCTAACCCAACCCTCTCATTTTAGAAATGACAAAAGTAAAGATAATAGAGATGAAATTATTTACTCAATGTTACAGAAAGTGCTATTTTACACCAGGTTCAGGTAAATCAAGGAAAAAGTAAGTTGTGCAACAAGCAGGACTTGATGGAGTAATACTTAGTTTATGTCATTTTAACAGACGGGAATATCACCTATTTTTGTTATTTCAGTAATCATAATGTATCTATGACCAATGTGTATTGACTAAACCATAAATACAAATAAAAAAGTAAAATATGCTAGAACATAAGTTATATGACCAGGAGAAACAAAACCCACAAAATTCCCATTTCTCACCACCAAACGATGTGATGAATGGGAAATCAAAATCATGAAATTTTCCCTCTATGACAGTTCTTTTCTTCTAGCACAAATGCAAAATTTTAAATGTGACCCTACAATATGGAAAGTGATTATTTTTCCAGGTAATGTGTCATTTCCCCTGATTTAGAACCATTTTTCAGTCCTTCAGAATACTAGTTTTCTCCCACAAATTTCTGGTAGACATCATTATGTATTCCACAATTATTTTTCAAACAATGGGGAGCATCAAAAGCTGTACTGTCAAGGAAGTACCAATAGGAACAATTGTTTTTATTCTTGAAGTGCTTAAAGCCTAATTGTGAAAATAACTTAATATTTCTAAGTCTTAGTTTCATCATCTGTACATAGATTTATGACTTTAGAAACCATTTTCATCTTAAAAGTTCTAGGCAGTCACTTAACCAACTGAGCCACTCAGGTGCTCTAGCTCTTAAGATTTTTAACATGGTGGCTGATGTTGTGGACAACAAAGGTAATCCTTATATTTGAAATGAGTTTAGATTCAGAAGGGCATTTTTCAAAAGGGTTCAAAATACAAAGTGAGATACCAAAAAACAATAGTATCAGTTATTACAGTGACAAAATCACTTTTCTGACAAACAACACTCAGCATAATTCAGTAGGCAATCTATGATATTATTACCATGAATGGGATGAGGTAACTATTACCACTAACCAATAATTGTTACCTTTCTCTATCACCATATCATTTTGGCTCTTCTTCTGCAAAAGCCTTAGACCTAAAATAACACCAAATAACAATGCTATATTTTCCTCAGTAATATCCACTGCTAAAAAGGTTACTGATTCTGATCCACTTCAAATAGTTTTCTTAAAACATCTGCTTATCAAAACCAAATAAATTAATTTTCCTTTCTCAAGTATTTATCTTAAAATAAAAATTTACCAAGTCATTCCGCCAACTCTACATCATCATAAATGAAAGAATGAACATCTTGAGGCTAAAATTCTGTGACCATAAAGCTACTAGTCTATATCTAATTAACATAATTGTTTTTGTAACCTTTCCACTGGGTAAAAAAGTTTAGGATATTGTTTAAAACCATTTAAACATTTTCTTATTCTTTTTCTGTATAGAAGTATGTGTTCTGGGGCACCTGGGTGGCTCAGATGGTTGAGCGTCTGCCTTCGGCTCGGGTCATGATCTCAGGGTCCTGGGATCGAGTCCCGCATCGGGCTCCCTGCTCCTCGGGAGCCTGCTTCTCCCTCTGCCTCTCTCTCTCTCTGTCATGAATAAATAAATAAAATCTTTAAAAAAAAAAAAAAAGAAGTATGTGTTCTGCACTCCTAATCTTTCTTAATTTAATAGGTCACAGAGACCTTATATAAAATCAGTAAAAATGATTGGCCAAATTCACTTTATAACTGTTATAATTTATAAAAATCAC
>NC_138377.1:70279299-70326787 GCF_054177405.1 Leptonychotes weddellii | reverse complement strand
TATTGTTTAAAACCATTTAAACATTTTCTTATTCTTTTTCTGTATAGAAGTATGTGTTCTGGGGCACCTGGGTGGCTCAGATGGTTGAGCGTCTGCCTTCGGCTCGGGTCATGATCTCAGGGTCCTGGGATCGAGTCCCGCATCGGGCTCCCTGCTCCTCGGGAGCCTGCTTCTCCCTCTGCCTCTCTCTCTCTCTGTCTGTCATGAATAAATAAATAAAATCTTTAAAAAAAAAAAAAAAAGAAGTATGTGTTCTGCACTCCTAATCTTTCTTAATTTAATAGGTCACAGAGACCTTATATAAAATCAGTAAAAATGATTGGCCAAATTCACTTTATAACTGTTATAATTTATAAAAATCACTATCATCTTTACCACTTTCTTCCTAAATTTTCAGTTATATTAACATAATGGTATTAATAATTTCATACTCTTTCCCTGTTTTTTATTCCCTACTCCCAACCTCCAATTACCAAACTGATGTTTTTCATTTAAGAATTTAACCAAAAAAATGCAGGAATTTGCATAAAAGTAACTTCCTAAAAACTTGGTGCTTTTACATAGCCTCACTAGTGATCGTATGAGGTCAAGCAAACTATTTGAAGCTTCAGATGCTATATTTTCCCTACTGCATTAGCTTGAAAAAAAATGTAGATTTTCAGTCTTCTCTAAAAACATCATAATCATCATGATATGGACTATAATTAGTCCACAACCACCCTACTTTAATAATAAATGTTGAGAATATTAAAACAACAAATGGAATGCCTTAAAATGCATTAAGCTCTTCTCTCATTAAACACAAAATTTTAACTCTTAACCACAAGGCTTTTATTCTTAATTCACAATCAAATCCTTTTGGCAGTTAATCTCAGCACTTAATGTCATTTGCTCCAATAAAAACAATTTTAAATGGCTGTAAATGCCTTCCCTACTTCTCTGTGTGTCTTCAGAGAAACTAGAAGATGAACAGATGGAGTTAAGCCACTATGACTATGCACAACACAATTACGTTTCCTATACACTAACTTCTGCTAGAATATCCTGTTTGTAACTTCTTCCCATTTCTGTTGAACTCCATCAGTCTAATAAAGTGTAGATACTCAACAGATAGCTACTATCTTGGTGATCATGTGATGATGATGACAAAGATAACAATGATGGTGAAGGGCTTCTTAGATATCAAGCTCTGTTTTACTTACCACCACTAAAATAACAGAAGTAGTAGTATCTTAGAAAATGAGAAGGAGGGATGAAGTATCTTACCCAAATTAACAGAGCCAGCATGTGAACATAGCTAGTTTGGCCTCAAACCCTATGTTCTAAATATGGCAACCAAGAAATAAAATTACTTTCAAGAACCAGTACTCTAACATCCCATGAGTCTTAGTCGCAAAACAACCTAGTTTCAACAACAACAAAAAATGGATCTTGCATCACAAGCTTCCACTTGTTCAACTAACTCAGCAGATCTGAATTTATCAACCCAGTAAAGTTAATGTGCAACTAGTGGCTTTAAATGAATATATCTTTAGCTATAATTTGATGTGAAAAAAATTATATATAAAGTTACATTTACACTATATTTATAATTAAGCTTTAAGTAAGCATATGTTCAAGGTCTATAAAAGAAGACATAATTGTAAAAAATGTGTAAGAGTTTGGGGCTACAGGTGATTTATTTTTATGCTTTTTTATGGTTTTAATCTTATTTATATGAAGAAATTAAAATTCAGAGAGGAAAATACAACTTTTCTTGATATGTATGCAATATCCTAAAAATATGACTGCATTTCATGTTCCCAAAACACACCATCCAACCAAAAAACACAACAGCAGATACCCTTTATTCTACAGAATTGCCACTGATATTGTGTAAGATTCTTCCCAAATCTTGATGTGCCCAGTGCACAAGCAGCACCAAATTGTGTGTCTCAATATTTAGAAAAGCCTGATTTTGATATAAGAAGCTTAAATTCTCTTCTCAGCATCAAAATGACCTCCAGAGCCTTGCACTCCCTTCCCAGAGCAGAGGAAACCAGAAAGACTGCCTTCCCTGACACAAATACTATTAACTCAAGACAGCACCCAACTGGGGAAGCGCTTGCTGTACCTGGTTCCTCCTAGAGCTGCACAACCTCATCCTGGGGTCTACCCACGACTTCCAGACCCACCCTAACATCAAGGAGGAAGAATGTGAGTACCTTCAGCCAAATACTCCAGCACCTGAGGTTAAGTCCCATTTGCTTCTACGCTGGCTCTTATTTCTTCGGACTCAGCCCACAGACCACCAAGGTAAAATTTGTTTCCCAGATTTTTTGTGTAATGGGGACCTTTTCTTTATAAACCTCTCTAGTATTATGGTTACTTGAGAATTTGCTCTTGACAGGAACTTAAGTGCCATCCCTGGGCCAGCCTGGCTGTTGGGTCCTGCTCCCCATGACAGAGGTCCCTTCAGGTGCCTCTCTCTATTTCACAACACCTGCTTGGTTTGCTCCCAACTTGTTCTAGACCCGTTTAAGGTCAGGGAGAAGACATCTATAGGGAGGCCCAATTGTCCCCACCCATCCCACAAGCCTACTCAATTCCCCTGAGGAAAACTGGATCATGCCCAGCTTTACCCTACGAGTGACAGTAAAAATGCTGAAAAATCCACTTGAATATAAACTCTTTCAGTTCTAAGATACACACATCAGGTAACAGATACTGAAATCTATAAGCACACTGAAAAGGATCAAATGCGGGCGACACTACGAAGAAAGAAACAAACACCTTATTTTCAAAAGTTTTTCTCTTCAACTTTCCCACACATAAAATTCTAACCACTTATGGGTAGTCATCATTTCAATGAATTGTGTCAAATGAAAAGGGAAAAAGAACGATACATTCACCATGAGGCTAATTTATGGTCTCACTAAATCCAGCAGACTGAAGGATTTCATTTAGTCTATCATGAATTCTTAGACCAAAGCAATTCTATTAAAAGCCTTTGAAGAAAAACAAAACAAAACAAAACACAACACACCTGAACCTAAACTTCTTAGGTCAGCCAACAAATCTTTTCCTAAATATTGCATCAGATATCACATTTTCCACATTTTTGAAAAGCTAACACCAAGGAGTTTGTCCCTCTAAATGGGGGGGATTAATTTAATTAATTAAAAATTAATTTAATTTTAAAAATGAAATTTTTTCCCATAAACTAAAACAATAAGTATAATACTTTATAATTTCATATAGACAGTCTTAAAACAATACTAGGTATCAGTTGGGCAAGACTATATGCAGATTAGAAAATGTAGGCTCAGAAAAATTACCAAAACATACACAGAAGCATCTAGTTCCTAAAGGATTGAGCCTCTTAAAATTCAATCTTGTTACTTCAAATCCTGGAGACCCAGTTCCTCGCAGTTCACCTTTCCACCATGTCTAAGACGGGGCTCTCATCCTGATGGTTAAGAGAATGGCGTCATCCTCATTCCAGACAATGAGATGAAGTTAGTCTATAGCATGCTGCTTCTCACATTTTCCTGTACACTCATTTTCCTTTTCTGATGGTTTCTCTTTATATTCTCTCACTGGCCCAATGTTAAACACAGCTGAGACACTGCAAAGGCAAATGTTCTCCTTCGGAATTGCCTTTAGAACAAAAATATGAAGGAGGATAATCTGGGAGTTTCCAAAATGACTAAATTAAACCTGAACTGTACCAGAATTCTGACAATTACACAACGTCCCAGGAAGAAAACCAGAGGAAACCATGTGGCTTCAGATAAAAAAACAAACAAGCAAACAAACCCAGCTGAGAAAACCTGTGTTCTTAAAAATCTGAATTTTAAGCATTCGAAAATATACCTAGATGGCTCTTTCCCTGGCTGTTGGGGGCATTAGCATTGCTGTTCAACAGCTCTCAACAGAATTGCTTTGGTCTAAGAGCTCATGAAAGCCTTCAGACTTCTGGATTTACTGAGCCCATAAATAAGTCTCATGCTGAATTTTAATTTAAAGTATTCTTCCTTTCTTCACTTGATTTTTTTTCATTAGACTCAGTTCTTTAAGGCAGAGGCTCTTTTTACCTTTACTTACATCTTTTAAACTTTATATCACCAACATTTAAGCACAAGATCTTGCACATACTAACCTTTCAGAGGATGATCTAAAAGAATAAGCCTCCTCCTCTGATTCTTTAATATGTGCATACCTTCACACCAACACACATATCCATTGCAAGGGAAAATGCAAAAATACAGCAGCTCACACAGAACACAGAATAAATATTCATTAAGACACCATTGGGATGCCTGGGTGGCTCAGTCGGTGAAGCATCTGCCTTCGGCTCAGGTCATCATCCCAGGGTCCTGATATCCAGCCCTGTCTTGGGCTCCCTGCTTAGCGGAAGCCTGCTTCTCCCTCTCCCTCTGCCTGCCACTCCCCTGGCTCGTGCTCTCTCTCTCTCAAATAAGTATATAGAAACTTAAAAAAAAAAAAAAAAAAGACAACATGTGAACACATGACAGAGGTAACATTGGTAAAGGGGAAGACTTTCTGTTTCCAAAAACTGTGGTGCTTCAAAACAAACAATTTCAAGCTTTATAAGAAAAATAAGAGAGTAAGTGCTCCTAATTAATTTTTTTTTTTAAGATTTTATTTATTTATTTGAAGAGAGAGACACAGTGAGAGAGGGAACACAAGCAGGGGGAGTGGCAGAGGGAGAAGCAGGCTTCCCGCCGAGCGGGGAGCCCGATGCAGGGCTCGATCCCAGGACCCTGGGATCACGACCTGAGCCGAAGGCAGACGCTTAATGACTGAGCCACCCAGGCGCCCCTCCTAATTAATTTTTAAGGCCTAGAAATGTTGGCCATAGCAAATACAAAAGAAACATCAAATCTGATCAAGGCGTTGCTGTCACTGTAAGAAGAGGAGCACAATCTCACAAAGTTCATAACAATCATTATTTTTTTAAAGAGCTATCAATAGTGAGATCAATGACTTCAGGGAAACAATGTTCATAGCCAGGCTATGCATAAGGATACCTGAAGAGAGCACTGTGACCTGTTCCTTATATAATCAATTATCCCACCCTAACCCAACTCTCTATCTTTACAATAGACAGGTAGATGATGCAAACGAGTCACTGCAGGAAATCTGTAAAAGCCATGTCTGAGCCTTGACTCAATGAGACCAAATCCAGAACCAGGCAAATAGAGATGATGGGTATTATAAAGTGCTAACCTTCCTGAAAAGTTACCTGCCTCAGCTGCAATCAGCAAGGCATGGACTTTGAAAGAGCTCTGAATATGGTGAGCAACTTGGTCTAACCCACCTATACGCTGACCTTATACCCCAGGATTCCCATCTGGTGAAACTCAGCATCTCTACCTTTACATCAGATGGGGTGAGGTTCAGCTGCAAGGGACAGAAAACCCAAAATAACTATGGATTAAACAAGGCAGAAATTTGTCTCTTCCAGCACAGCAATTCTGCTCCAGGAAACCCCTGGGATCCAGGCTAGCATCCAGCTCAACACTCCATCATCTCTAGGGTGCAGCCCTCACCCCTACGGTTAAGAGAGTGGCACCCAGACAGCAAGATGGAGAAAGAATTTGAAGAAGAGAGATGGGGCTGTCTTTTAAGGAAGGCTCCTGAAACTTGCACGGACTTCACAATAGCCAGAACTTGGTCCCATGGCCACGCAGGCTGTGAGGGAGCCTCTATTCAGCGAAGTTGTATGCCTGGTTAAAATCAAGGACTCTGTCAACATGGAAGGGAAGAAAAGGGGGGAAACAACAGTTTCTGCCATGAGCACAGCACTCCACAAGTGAACTCAACCATCATAAACGAAGCTGCTCTAATAACCGACAATGCACGTGGCTAAAAATTAACACCCTGCTTCAAAGCTGCCTTGATTCTCCTAACTCTGGTTTGATAAACCCAAGCCATTTTAAACTCTTGCTATATGATATTCCTTTGAGAGCACTCTCCAATCATTACTATAATGAATTTCATTTCTCAGACAGCATTGGTGGGCAACAGAATTTAGGGTTGGAAATGCCACCAATTAAATGACTTGTTATTCATCTGACAAAAGGCAAAGGCTTCTCTGTTTTCAGTTCAAGACATAATCCTCTTATCATAGAATAGTATAATATTTACCATCTTTGGGGATTAAGTATTCTTTTTAATCAAGGCTTTTTTTAAAATTTTACTATTATTTTTTAAGTAGTCTCCATGCCCAACATGGGGCTTGAACTCATGACCCTGGGATCAAGAGTCGCATGCTCTGCTGACTGAGTCAGCCAGGTGCCTCAGGAATTAAGTATTTGATTCTCAAAACTCAAATTTTTTTCCTCTCCTCTTCTAAGATAATAACAATAATACTGAGAAAATTTAAAAGCAACTGATTTTATGAGACATGGACATTTCCTTTCATGAGAAGTAGGTATCCCTGGATTCATTCACCTGAACCATGATGATTTTGTGTAAATCTCGGTCTCTCTTCATTTCATTTAATCCAGTAATTTTGAACATCCAATAACTACACATTTAGAAGCCACTCCTGGTAGACAGTCAGTCCATTTATTCAGTAATTCAGCAAATAGCTAGCAAGCACCTGTTTGTTGACACACTCCCATGTGCAGGAGAGTGGACTCTCAAAAAAGTATGTTGTGCAAGACTCAGCCTCCCCAAGGCTTCCTTCTATATTTAAAAAGCATTGCTTTTGCGAGGCACAAAACACAGTTATTCTCAGAAATGAAGCACTCCCCACTATTTCAATATAGTGAATACCTATCAGTAGTGAATAAAGATTCTCCAACTATATCTGTATAAATTTCCAAGAAGTGATGAGACAAAAAAAAAAAAATCTTCTTACAGTAAGTTCTTTCAAATGACTAGAAAAAAGTATCCTGGTACAAAATGGTATGCAGATAATTTGGGTAACATAATTCTAGGAGAATGAGTCAGAGGCATCATCATTCTCCTAACCTTGACCCTGAATTTGGTCTAAAACTTCTATACATTTTTAGTGCCATGTGAGAACAGATGATGCTGTAACACACGAAAATGGCAACATTTAAAATTCATAGTAGCACAAAACCATTACTTTTCCCACTGGATCCCTTGAACTTTAATAATGTCTGACCTGGTTGGCCAATAAGTTCTAAAAGCAGACAGAGGAAAATTGCCAATATTAGACACTGCTGGAATGATTTTTCATTTAGAAAGATTTTATAAGTTCTCTTAAAAACAGGTCACCAATTCTAGAGACATAATTTTCTTGAGGGGGTGGTCATTGAAGAGAGCAGATATCTCAGTATACGCAAAATGGAATCAGATGAAAACCAGACTTCATATATTCCTATTATCCATACATACAAAGCAAAAATAAATACATACCCAGTCCCCCCCACACTCCCATACACTATATATGCACCAATCCAAATCAAAGAAAGTGTGGCAAAAGGAGATGTCAAAGAAAGTTATTCATTTATTTCCCAGGATAAATGGCACAAAAACCAGCATCTCATTAACTGTCCAAAGGAGACGATATACTATACAACTGAGGCTGGATAAAGAGACTGGTAATCACACATTTATAATTTTCACATTATACAAATGAAAAGATTTATAAAGGCACAATTTAAGAGTCTACCTTGCTTAAGTCACTTAAAAGAAGCAAAGTGACAAGAGGAGCAAGCAATTAGCTGCTTCTCCACAATCCCGCAATTCCAAGTGGCTCTCTACATGCCCCCTTGTTTTAGTCAAATATCATTTCAACACGCAATTATCCCTGTGCTTTGATTCAGTTGTCATCTGTTTTGTTTTTAATGCAAATACCTTCTTACTGGCTGAAAATTTCCCATATTACGGTTTGTGAACTGTTGCCTAAGTGTTGCTTAAAAATGCCTTCAGCAATGCATTCAGTCTTTCAGACCCCCGAGATTCTAGTCAGCCAGAGTAGCTCTTGGGTGCACACCCTGCTCTGAAAACTCAGAGAGCTAGTGTGGTCACAGAGAGAGCTGCACAAGGGGTAAACTCTCATTTAATTTCTCTCCCAGAGACTGTCAAAAGTTTCCTTTCACAGCTTTACAAAAACACCAGCCTCCAGATTGGCAGGACATTACCTTGGCACTACATCTCTCTTAAAAGCTTTTCCACAGCCCACATTTATCTTCACAGCATCCCTGTGTGAAAAGCAGGGACTCCTGCTATCCATGCAGACTAACTGGAGCTCCTAGAGAGGAAGTGACTTGCCCAGGGCCATGCCGCCATGGCTTAGGAAGCCAGACTCCTATCAGGTCTGGATCTGCAGGCCTGGCTCTTGCGGACCAGGAAAAGCCATACACTCTTCCCAATGCTCTTGTAAAAGAATACATTTCATAAATCATACGTGACTAATTACATTGTAAAAACAATGGAACTCAGTTCAAGTTTTTTTTTTTAATTTCAAGTTGATAAGGCCCTGATTTTTTACAACTAGATATTATTTAAAAATTCACACTTGATTTGCACAATTTTTTATTTTTAGCATTTTACTAAACATAGTTCATATCAGATTCTCACTTAATTTAGATGTGATCAGATATATTTATGTGCATAACTTTAAAAGAAAAATATTAAAATGTCTGACCTTTAAGTTATACTGAAGAGACTGACAATTTTTTTTTCTATTTAACATATTATCTGAAGGAAAACAACTTCACCAAAACAGTATGTTTATCAAACAAAAAGAACTTCATAACAAAGCAATAGTATTTTCCTTAAAGGTTACAAATATTTCTATATTGACTTTCTATTTTCATCTTGCTTGAAGTAAGATCCCTTTGAAAGAACAGCACAAGGACACTATCAGGAACATAAAAAGGGAACCAACAGACAAGGACAAAATATTTGCAAATCATGTATCTGATAGGGATGTATATCCAGAATATGTAAAATATACTTACAACTCAATAATAATGAAAATAATAAAAAGCCAAAATGAGCAAGGAATGTGACTAGGAATTTCTCCAAAGAAACACAATATCCAATAAGCATATGAAAACATTCTCAACAACATTACTCATTGAGGAAATGGAAATCAAAACCACAATGAGATACCACTTCATATTCACTGGAATGGCTATAATCAGAAAGACAATACACAAGTGTTGACGAGGATGCTGAGAAATCAGAACCTCAGCATTGCTGATAGGAATATAAAATGATGCAGACCCTTGGAAAAAGTTTGATAGAGTCTCAAAATGGTAAGCCATATTACTCAGATATTCTATGCCTAGGTATCTACCCCGGAAAAATAAAAGCATATGTCGACACAAACACTTTTACACAAATGTTCATAGAAACATTATTCGTAACAGTCAAAAAGTGGAAACCACCAAATATCCACAAACTCATGATGAATGGATAAACAAAATGTGGTATAGTCATATAATGGACTATTAAACAGTAAAAAAGAATTCAACGACACAAATGAACCTTAAAAACATCATGCTAAGTTAAAGAAGCCAGTCATATTGTATGATACTACTTAAATAAAATGTTCAGATAGGAAAATCTATAGAGAGATTTCAGATTAGTGGTTTGCACAGGGCTGGTGTGAGAAGGAATGGGAATGGAAAGTGACTGCTAATGGCGGCTATTTAGTTTCTTTTGGGGTTGATGAAATGTTTTGGAATTAAGATAATGGTGATGGTTGCACAACTTTGTGAATATACTAACAGTGGTTTTTAAAGTACAGATTTGTACACTTTAAAAGGTGTTATGGTATATGAATTATATCTCAATAAGAAAAATTTAAAAATTAATATTTATATAACATATAATGATTTAATTTCAAATTAGAAAGCACAGAAGAAAAAAGAGAAAAGAAATCTAGATCAATCTCAAAGAAGTTAGTCATGATCATGGGCCCCTGTCTCCTAGGAGGACCCAGGCCCTGGATGCAATGTAGTCACATACACATTAGGTCACAGGAAAGAGAGCATTTGATTTTCCATACTGTATGGAAACCTTGTAAGCAATGCATGTTCATTAAAAACTATTAAATTTTTCCCACAGCTTATTTTAAATACTATAAAATTATGTCCCCAAATTCTCCTATGGACTATATGATTAATGTTCTTCATGTTTTACTTCCCTGAAACACCAATAAGATGATAATAATTCCATTGAATACAATTCTTGTCCTCAAACTATCCTCATTTAGGGATGCCACTTCCCACCCATCGGACAATCTGATCAGGTAACAGTAGAAACAATGGAAATGTGTAGACCCTTCTAGTGCATTTTCAATGAGTAAAAAGCGTTACACCTCCCATTCACAGAATTGCAGACACTTATAATTTTAACAACACAGTTTATCAACCTACTGAATACAGGGACCAGGAAAACACCTGTTGTCACCATTACCACTGATTAACCCAGAAAATGCCACGAAAATGGAAGGAGAGAGTTAAGAAATCAATTCCTACTGCTTTAAACCCAAACTCAAAAGTCTCTCTGTGACTTCCAACCTGTTTGGGTTAATCCCTAGACAGGTGGCAACCTTACTTAGAGTAAATTAACCATCCCCTAATTATACAAAAAGAGCTCGCAGGTAATTGACAGGAACACAGCTAAATATGATTATGCCTGTTGGGAATATAAAATCTATGCATAACCCTTAGAGGTTAAGGGAATAGTGACTTCTATAAACAGAGATTTTAATTTAACAGAAAATATTTAAAAATAAAGTTTAAGTCTAAAGTCTATTAAGGAATTGAAACAGTCATCCTAAGCAGGTAAATACAGAGATACTGTGAGAGGGAATTAGATTACCGGAGACTGGTTTTACTCAGAATCTTTTTAACCTTAATCCTGTATGGCTTATTTGAGATGATTTTCCAACCAGATAATAAAAAGCAATTTCATCTAAGTGCTGCAGTCGCAGGGTTTTACTGCATGAGGCCCTTCCATGCCCCATTTCCAGATCTCCTCGTGGAGGGGGCAGGTACCTCTATCATTTGTTCATTCTTTGGGAAGCATGCTATGCTTCCCTCCATATGTGTACAGAGGCCCCCAGGACAAAACCCAAACTTCTTTCCCCCATTCTCACCAACCTCAAAAAAAGTCAACTTCACAGAGTTGTAGAAGTCGGACTTTCTGTCTTCTTTATAAGCCAAAAAGTGTATTTGTATATTTTCCATAAAAAAAAAAACACAGAAATCACATAAAGCCAGTATCTCTGAAATAATGTAATTAAAACTCTGAAATACCCATGCTCGGATAAGGTGCAATAATATTATATAAAATATATGATGGGTGAAACATATAAATATTCTTTATACTTATATATAAAAACATATGTAACACCACACAATGCACAATATGCTTTGGAAAAACCAGCATCAAGGTTATCACTGTGACTTCCTATCAGCAGAGAGAAGGAGGCGGATGGAATTCTGGAACATGGGTAAGATAACACTCATGTCAAAAAAAAAAAAAAAACTCCTTGTCCTCAAGCAAGCTAATGAAGCAAGTGATAAGCTAGGGTCAAATTCCCACTTCTACAATCAAAACTTATCATAGGAGCCCTTGAAAAGGGAGTGCATCTGTCATATGTTAATGACTTCAAGCCGTTCACCGAACTTCTAGGTGTATAGGAAAACTTAAAAGCACTTCACAACTCCTTGTGGGTATAATTAGCCTGTTGCAATTGTTGGCAATTCTCATCCTGGGACTTTAAAAGGTCACTCCACTCTTTAAGATACCAAATTTGGAGTCACTCTCCCTTCTGGACAGATTAAGCACACCCTGCAATTAGTATACAGCTGCACCTGTTGCAAAACTTCTTTCTTCAGTGATGTAAATGGGGACAGTCAACAACATTCTAAATTCTTGGGGGATTATTAGACCTTGGAAACTAAGCAATGAACGAGTCTGATGTCTGTTGTTGAGGTGATGAATGGTGGTCACACCCTGACCACACGCAGAAGCCATGATTTTTATTCCCTATAGACAAGCCCAGCTAGCGCAGGCCCCACACTGACTTGAACCTCTCGATCTCGTAAGCAGGCAACATGCAGTCTGCTATTTAACAGAACTATGTTCATGATGTAGCTGAATTTCTACAAAGAACATAAAGAACCCTAAAAAAATGTTTATAAGTCCAACTAACTAATAGAGCATCACTGATTTATCTCAACTTTACTAAATCATGATGAAGGAAAAATGCTGCTGGTCACATATGGAAGAGAATCTATTTTATAAAGTTTGTAGCTCAAAGCTGCAAATTCTCCTTTATTAATCCTTTACAAAAGTGTCTACACATTTCATAAATTGTCTTTGATGGTAATTTCACTGCTATACTACAAAACAACAGTATAGATATTTGAAGGATACAGCTTTTAGTGGAAATACACTTAGAAAAGAGACATTCATTTAAAAAAATCATAAAGTTCCA
This sequence comes from Leptonychotes weddellii, assembly GCF_054177405.1. Taxonomy (NCBI): domain Eukaryota; kingdom Metazoa; phylum Chordata; class Mammalia; order Carnivora; family Phocidae; genus Leptonychotes; species Leptonychotes weddellii. The sequence continues at coordinate 70,314,345 of NC_138377.1, read as the reverse complement.
AGAAAATATAACTGTTAGTAAACAGTTGCTGAGGGAAGTATTAAACATAAAGTCATAAACTATCTTCTTCCTTCCTCCGTCCTCCTTCCTTGCCTCTTTCCTTTCTTTATTTAATGAAAGAGAAGTACAGAGGACAAGGCTCCAAAGCCCCCTTTCTTTTTAAGCCACATAAATCACTGGTATTTTCCAATAAATCAGAAAAAAAATGATACTTTAGTAGCCGACATATGTGGCCATGTAAACAAACACAAAGTCTTCTTAAATTAGGGATATTGTGCTTAGTAAACCTATTAAGCAAAGCTGCTTATTATCACCACAGCATATAATATATCATCATATATACTTAAGTATATTTCTCCCATATATAATTTCTTTTCAAAACATAATTGGAAGTTTACAAAATAGGGAAAAAACTTTTTTTTTCCTGAAACAGTTTTACTACATTATTGTTAAGTAGGTACACTTTCTTCTGTGTCTTAAATTATGTGTATACTTTCACAAGGCTGACTGAAATAATAATATAAAAAATAAATCAGGGAGACTATTTCAAAATTAGCATGACAACTCAAAAAAAGCCAGCAGGACTTGATTACATTCTTACCATTCCCCTCCAAAACATATTTTCACCTGACATTTTACCTGATATATTTAAATAAACATATTTCTTTGTGAAAATATTTCCTAAAGGGAGATATATATGTATATGTATATCTATACTTTTATATATATACGTGTGTGTGTGTGTGTGTATCTATACTTTTATATATATCTCCTTTTAAAAATCATGGGACTCAATTATGGAATTGCCAATTGTTTTAGTTTTGTTGTTGGGCCTATATAGTAATCAAATTTAGAAAACTATAAATTATATTTAAATTTATTATTTACAAGCAATTAATTATAAAAAACAGCCAGGTGGCTTTCATTACATAAATTACTGTTAATGACAGAGACCTCATGCTGCTACTGTATTTAGCATTTGCATGTGTCAAGTGCACAGAGCGCTGTATAACTACCCTCTTCGTGATGGAACTGATCACTGAAGCACAAGGCAGGCTGCCTAAGTTTAGATCACCCCCTAACTAGTTGTTTGAATACCAAAAAGCCTCAAGGTTTTGACAGTGTTTGCTATAGGAACTTGTAATAATGTTTTGCTGAAACAGCTTTAAAACCAGATAAATTACTAAGCATTAAGTAATGTCTAACAACACTTAGATACTTAAAAGTCCTATCGCTATGATTTAAACATGACCAAAAAAATGTTCAATCAATCCTCACCAAACCTAGTAAAGGATTTACTAATGTCTCACAAATGCAGTTTTTAAAATGTTTGACCCGTTTCCTCCCACCGTGAAACTGCAAAAGAAACAGACAATAACTCTCTTTTCAGGGCTCCGTCTCCCTATTTTTTTAGCCTTTTATAAAAGTGATTCTCCCAACTCTACAGCAGGTGTAATTCCCTTCCAAAGGGAATGAAGAATTTAACCTCCTTATTCTGAGGTAAAGCATGAGTTTCAACGATGTAACAGGAGAAAAGGACCTCATACTGTTACCCTGAATTAAGTGCAATCCTTGGACAAATAAAAACACATACCAAACACAAAGAGAAAATAAAAATAAAGGAAAATTTTCATCATACTTCAAACTTGAACTCAACCAGAGGCCTAAACAAGTAATTCCATCCGCTCTACCATTACCACCGGAGAAAGGGCAGTTTTATGAAAATGTGTCTTAAGCTGTAGGATGAAATTCTGGAATTACTACAGTCCCCTTTCCTTTAAAAAAAAAAAAAAAGGGTTTTTTTGTTTGTTTGTTTTAAATTTTTTTGATTAACTGAAAATCCCATATTGAGCCACTTCTCTGGTATTCAAGGACTGGCTAGTTTAGTTATCTAACCCTTCACTCTTCTGCCTCCCCTAAAAAGTCTCTGCCTTTCAGGAATTTTATCACTTCCTAACAACCACCAGGTAAGTGGGTAATGGAACGAATTGGGAGGAAATGTGTCTTTAGCCTCTTAGTAGTTAATCTACGTTTGAAGAGCCCAGAGAAGAGAAGGGTATAAAATAATGGCTAATAGTTTTAAGGAAAGAGAATCTACACACTCACTCAGTATGTGAATAAAGTAACAAAATGGCCTTTTTCAGCCAGCAGACAAGAACTAATTCACTCAAATTATTTTTGGCCAAAATAATCATCCTGGAGAAGGAGTGAGGCTTGTACATTCATCCTCAATGATGCTGCCTTTACTCAAAATAGAACTTATCTTTAGGGATCACTTTAGAACCACTTTACGAGTCACACAAGCAAGTCAACTTCACAGTCACAGCTCGTATCTTAACCAAAATACAGGGTGGCCACCAAGACTAGAAAAACAGACATATAATAAAAAGTTTATTCATTACTGAATTGCAACATGTGGCAAAATAATTAGGTTTCCAGACCTTGTGGTCACCTGCCCTCTTATTTATCAAACCTCCTGATGTTTGCCTATCTCCAAATACCGGATCCATTCCCAAAGTCTGTCACTACTGAAGATATTTAAAAGATTGTGCCACATGCTCTAAAAACACCTGCTAATGTGGAACCCCAAAAGCACTTTGGTTAGCATTAGAATGTGTGTCCAGTAGGAGCCAATATTCGTCCTATCACTTTTTTTTTTCTTTTTAATGAGTCATTATTTGGTGGTAATACATGAGAGGGAAGAGGAAAGTTCAGTGATACGTGGACATTAGAAGAGCTAAACGGAAGCCAAGAGACAGTGCCTAATAGCTTGGCAGGCGCTGGGGGACACTACCTACCAAAACTACCAGCACCTTCCACGAGAGTGCTCAGAGGCACTCATGAATACATATGGTTAAGAATTAAATTCACACTCTGATTTCACACTCCTTTTCTCGTACTATTACACAGTAAGTTTCAACAATATAACAAGATTTTCCATGTTTTTCTAATCTAAACTAGGAACAACAGCTTTATCACCACAAGTAAAAAATAAATTTGAGAGCTGTATATCAATAGCAGGCTGAGAGTTTTGGTGTGTGATGTAAGCAAATGATTCAGCGATGCTGTGTGCAGGGCATGGTAATGATGAGTCTTCAGAGGGAAGTCTAGAAAAGCCAGTCTGCAGTGCTGTCTGTTTTTGTGATGCTGGAGGCTCTGCAGTGGTTGAATTCATTGGCACCATGTATCAGGCAGGATATGAAGATTTTACTCAGAGGGTTAGGGGTTCTAGTCCCAGGGAAGGCCAAAACCAAAGGCCCAGTGGAGACTGTTAAGATAAAGCATCTTAACATGAAAACGAAGTTGAAGACTTTCTACTTTGGAAACTGCCATAATATTTCAGACATATGGCAGGTTGAGTAAATCAAAAAAGAGTCCTCCAGAAACAACATAGGCAGTTCATGGGATGAATACCCTGTAGCTGCCCAGTTGTATATTCCCTGAAGGGAAAGTTCACTGGGGCTTAAAAATAGGGTGCAGATGACTTCAGGGGGTCCAATTTTATAGAATGAACATGCCAAAAATCATAAAGGCACCTATTTCACATGATCCGGGTTTGTAAGGATAGTACTAGTTTCCATCTGAACCATGTGAGCTATATGCCTCAGATTATGAGAAGAAAATGGGGAACAGAAAAAAAAAAAAAAAGCCAAATCTCTAATTACAAGCCTGCCTCAATTCTAGCCGTGGCAGTTTCACACAAAGACCCCCTTGCAGTCCAAGTTACACTTTCCTGGGGGTAGAACATTTAAACGTGGTAGCTAGTGTCAACCCTTAATGAAATCCTGGTTGGTAAGGCCACTCATATTCTAAAAGGAAAACTATTCCTCATCCCGTGGAATGTTAGTACTTCACCATAATTTGCAGTCCGGTAACTGCTGGAAAGGACCTTTTGATCATTTATATCGGGGACATCAAAACACTGTAGCATTGCTTCCTAAAAATAATAGAAAGAAATTACTTTGAACCACATGAAGCAAAGCTACTGACCATCTCTCAAGGATTAAAGTCAATAGCTGTGTTAGAATTAATTGAAACTGGCGGAGAGAGGAGACAAAAATAATAACAGATCCAAAACTCTATCTACAAATGTTAATAGGCCCGAATTCTTCCGGTATTGAATTTCTTTCACCCAGTTTTACACCAAAGTTTCGTAAACTACGAAAACTCTGTTTCAATGCAAACCATAACACCACTACCAGCTCTTTTGGTGTAAATGGCATTAGTTAGTATCTTTTGCATGTGGCTGCAGATTTTTATATCACTCTCAAAGTACTTAGTTAATATCAAAATTTCTACTAAACCAAGCCATAAACAAATCTTCAACTGAAAAGCTCTGTCTACCCCTCTATAATCTGTTACCTGGAAAAAAAGCAGAAGGTCTCTCTAGCCACCTAATCACCATATCAATGACACATGCCACAAGAGAGAAGCACTAGTTTATTTGATTGATCATGGTAGATAAACTCCAAATAACAGAGAAATTAACAAATGCTTGACATTTGCTCAACATCCATTATTCTGACACTGCTTTCAGAATTTCAAAGCCTGGGAGTATGCTTAATCAACATTCATATTCCCTTGTGAGCCACAGGCACCATATTGCACCCCGCCTTCGTACTGATGAAAACTGCATATTGGCCATTTCCAAAATGTTCTGGGACTCCACACAGGGCCCCTTTTCTCTCTTGTTCCTGCTCTGCAGTTTTCTTTTAAACACTTCCAAGACAAAAGCATCTGCCAGTTTTTCTCTCTAGGGATGTATGCAAAATGAACTTAACAGTTTTAAGGCAGGAGTAACCCTCACATCTAAATTCATTCATAGGACAGAAAAGGGCCTAAGAGGCCTCTCCAGGGACAAAACCCTGCTGAAATTCTCCCCACACACAACAGTGGGAGTTTTATAAAATCTAAGTCCAGACAATTTCCAATTCAAATGCCCAACATAGCATGACCTTTGTCAGATCTCTGAGCCCAAGATGCACCCATGATTTTTTATTCTAACTAGCACAGACATTAGACAGGGCACTACTGCTAAGCAGGAGGTTCAATATTTGCATGCTCTTCTATTGTGAAAATGTAACAGTGACAGCACTGTGTCAAATTCTTTTCCCTCTAGAACTTTAACTCCATAGGAGAGGCATGGCTGACAGATGACTCCCCAACATCTGTGTTATGTACACTGCACAGCTGAGGAGCCCCGGATCACTGTCAGAACATCGCAGAGATGACCTGTGCCTTCTTATGCCTTCTTCTTCTCCCTGCCCACCCCCGCAAACATATATATAAATATCTACAATACAAATTGTGCGATTTTTAACAAAATGTAAAAATGGCAAGACAGATTAACATAATTTATAGTCATTAAAAGCTGTTCATGTAGCAGCTCAACATATGTTGTATAAATGTCCTATACCGAATAATTTATCAGATCTGACACAGTGCACATCATATTGTTTTATTTAATACACTTACTAAAATTTCATGGATCAAACATCACTTCTGAAAGCACAGAGAAAGCAACTAGAAAATATTTATTCATCTCCCGTGATTTATTTTGATTACCCTTACAGCTACATGATAAAGTGGAACTCACAAAATTACAAGGTTAAGGTTTACACCGCCATTGCTTCATCTACTAAAATATAACAAATGGCTCCATGTCTGTGTTATATTTTACTTTCATTTAGTATTAAGTAGTACACTAGGCTAAGCACTTAGCTGCCTACTGAATATTTTAATATTTTTAAATAGGACTTAAACATCCTAACCCAGGGAGTGGGAACTTAAGAAACAATGTTAGGAAAGAATAGCAACTCCTTTATATGGTACTAGACAGAACAGTAGTGGCCAAAATGAAGAAACACACCTTTAAATTCTCTCCTCCTCAAAAGAGATCACAGAGGGACGCCTGGGTGGCACAGTCGGTTAAGCGTCCGACTCTTGGTTTTGGTTCAGGTCACGATCTCAGGGTCATGGGATTGAGCCCCGAGTCAGGCTTCATGCTCAGCACAGAGTCTGCTTCAGATTCTCTCTCCCTCTGCTTCTCCTGCTAGTGCTGTCTCTCTCTCTCTCAAATAAATAAATAAGTCTTAAAAAGAGAGAGATCATAGAAATAAGCATTGGCCCATATTAGAAAGTTAGTAGGAATTCACTGACTGCACAAAGGACCACAATACCATAATACCATGGTAGAGTTGGAAGATAAAATGGCAGCAAAACACATGGCTCCTAACCTTGAGGAATTCACAATCAATCAAATAGAAAGCAAAAGACAGGAACGTATACATTCCAAATGAACAACAACAACAAAATTCTTAGTGGATCTAAACCAATATTCAAATATTCAAAGGACAAAAAAAAAGTAGGGGAGGGAACAGGAGAGAGAGAGAGAGAGAGAGAGGGAATTAGACATTGGCACTCAAGACTCTCATTCATCATCAATTTTCCTTTAAAATGTTTCATCTGGAGAAAGGTCTCCCAGGCAAGGAAGATGAGACAAAAAGGAAGATAAAAAGATCAGAGATGGGAGATGAGAGCCTGAAGTAGAAAAGGCCAATATAGCTCTTCAAGAAAATCACAAATGTTCGTTGGCCTGATCATTTTTGAGAGAACCATTAAAAATTTTACCAGATCAAGTTCCTTGGGAAAGAATACTAAGGAAAAAAACAAAAACAAAAAACAAAATCTGTTTCGATTTCCAATGAACTGTTTGGTTTAAAATGCGGTAAAAAGAGATGGAGACAAGAAAAAGATCTTTCTCAGGAACTAAGTTTTGTTTTCAGTTATAAGCAATAATCACCCCAAGATATCTACAAAATAATCATCTTCCCACAAGGATTACTCTCAGGTACCCAAAGGGCCTCCATCTGTTTCAAGGCATAGACACTGCGGTCCAGAAGCAAGGCTTAAGCTTCCCCAAATCTTTGCCTTACCACCATCATGTGACAGGCGAGCTGACAGTCAATGAGATACTTCATGTGCAGTAGGAACCCACGAAGCCATATTATATTGTCTTACAAGTCGGGCATCTCTAGATGAATAACAGGTTACTGCAGGAATACTAAAGGGTCTCTCATACTGCACCCTCAGAAAGGAAAGATAAAGACTATGAAGTCAAATAGAGTTCAATATAAAAACAGTAAAGCTCCAATCTCACAAAAGAAAAGAATGAATAAGAGGGAAATAACCTTGCTCAGTTTCATGCATGGTGAGAACGGCACCTGAAAAATCATCAGTAAAAAACAATTTAACCCTTGCAGCTTTATGTCAGAGCAAAACCACCTCACCCATATTGAAGGGTTTATATGAAGACGAGCTGTAGTAATAATAGATAGCTTTTAAAATGGGCGGGGAGGGAGGCATGCATCAAAAAAAATTCAACAAGAGTTAATTGAGCGCACTTAAGAACAACGGGTTTGAGTGTTGCAAATTCTTGCTGGGACCCCTATCATCACCATCACTCTGGTATTTTATTTCTAGACAAGAAATATGTTTTACCTTTCTGAGATTATTTTCTGGTTACAAGCCAACCATTATGAACCTTTCAGTGAATCACTGAATAGGGCACTTAAAGGGATAAACAATTATAAAAATAACTCTGTCACAAGTGCATACATTTTATTTTATTTAGTGATGTAATAAGCTTAGGGGCATATATCAGGTCCAAAATAGTCTTGGTCATTAATTTAAGCAATAAATCATAGGTCTTGCCAACAATGACGGCAAACAGATGCTAACAAGGAAATGTATTATTTAATATTGCCATGTGTTATAAAAATGTAAGTGTGTTTAAGACATGTCTTAAATTTTTATAATAATATGCATTTAATACATTACTGTTTTGACACATGCAGGAATCAGATTTATAGGTCCCATTCCGTAGCTTCTTCTTCTGTGAACATGAGAGCATATTCTGTATTTTTTTTTTTAAAACAAGAGGGGAAACCCTTAAAGTGCATGCTTGCAACAATATCTAATTGGTTGTCTTGCTGTTTTGTAGTAAATAATGTCAACACTGAAACTCATTAAAAAGAATGAATCTACATGCCGGAATACAAAAATAGAACATTTTAAAATTACAATTTTTAAAGAAACACTATAGTCTAAGAAGAGCACTCTTTAATCAAGATGACAACTACTTTTTTTCATTCATTTTGAGCTGTTCTGTATGACACCAGACAAAAATATACTAACTTGATTAATGAGTAAAGTTCAATGTTAAAAAATGTGGAAGTAACTAGGTAAGAAAAATCCTACTTTATATTTATATCTTCATGCAAAAATCCTAAGAATCAAACAGTATCTCAAAACACAAACTAATTTAAAATTGAGTCTCTCTATCCAAATTATGCCAAACCATAATATTCACCTTCTAATATTTCCTTTCTGATCAGAAGGCTGACATCTCTTACCAGTAGGTTCAACCCTCCTAGGGAAAGGGCCTGTGAGAGAAGGGAATTAGGACATAAGGAACTAATCAAAAGCCACTTAAAAAAAAAAAACGGAGCTTTTTTACATCAACAAGATGCCAACTCCGCTAGAAGCATTTTTTATTTGCACATTATTTTGTCTGGGTGTCCTTTTCCATCAACTCTCCCAACTGCCGACATGGTCTTCCCCCTTTCTTATGTAGGCAAGAGTCCATGCTTTAGAACACTTGAAGAAGCAGTGCTTGGAGTATGGAAACTAAATTTTCTTCATTAAATCTACTGAAGCAGATATTAAAAATGCATTTAATATACTGGCGATGGTCGGTGGGCACCGCTGACTGTGACAGGCCGGTTACTGATGATGTGCCGTCAGATGGCCTTCTCAGCAGGCGCCTGGGTCTCAGGCTGCTGAAGGACAGCAATATCTTCCCTTGTGTGTAAGCTCTATTCATCTCCCAAGTATTTACTAAATCACAGGCCTCTGCACACATAGCCCACGTTTCAGAGTATGCTAACAAATGATGGATGGCCTCGTCAATTCATTATGTCCTGAAAGCATGGTTTCCTGCCATTCCAATCATCAAACCTCAGTGCTTCAGAGCTGATCAGTCCCAGGGAATATATTTTGCAGGCTCGATTAAAAGAGTAGAAGTTCTTTCCATTAGAGGCTCTGACACTCTCCCCCCAGCTGTTGTTGCTTCTAACAATTATTTGGGCAGAATATTCACTAAGTTCAGACAATATTCAGACAATATAACATTGACAGGTTTTGTTTTTTTTTCTGATATTTGCTAAGATGTAATTTACCTATGACAAAACAGTTGAGATATTTAATAGTGAAATTTGTGTTTTAAAATAATTTTCCTTTTATGTACAGCAAGAAAAACCTTTAAAATATTTTATATCATGTAATATTCTAATGTAAATGCATTAGTGGATACATTTCAAAGGAACTTTCAAGGGAATAACCCGTCTCTAAATCATCTAAACCCTTTAAGACAATAATTCATGAGAGTTCTGTTAATTATAATCTAGATAAAGGTACAAACTACTTAAAAATTCGTCTGACAGTTCCAAAGTTAGATAATAAGAGTTCACCTTCTCAAAGAAATAAACCTCTTAAAAGAAGATATATTTTCATTTCCAAGGTTATATATGTCAGTTGTCTTTTCTTTAAGCCATTAAGAACATTTTTATTTTTAGCTATGGCTTATCTATGGAACAGAAAATAATAGCACACTCATACCTTTCACTCAGAAACAGTAAACTTTATAAATAAACGGACGAACTTACCACAACTAAACAGATAGCTGAGCTTTGAGGAAATGGGGTAGTGTTAAAGAGCTAAACAACTTGCTATAAATAAGCTCCTGAAAATGCTAAAAATTAAAAAAAAAAAAAAAGTGTCATACTCCCATTTAGCCAATAGCTGGGTAGGCTCCGAAGTACCCACAATCAGCATAAGCTCTGCCATTCACCTCAACCTTGACCTCAAGATTAAGCTCACTTTTATTGCGCACAAAGGTCACCTGTATTAGGTCAAAATTCAAAGTCCCTTGTCAGAAAAGGTTGATATATTCCAACCTTTCCTTCTCCATGCATCAAATTTTTCATGGTAAAGTCATATTCAGCAGACAGTATATTCAGCAATTTATTGTGCCATTGTAATACAGTGCAGAATACAATTGTCCAAAAAGCTATAACATGAATAAAATATTTTTCATGACAATGTACCAAATCTAGACTCCTTACACACCCTTAACAGATGAAATAAAACTAACCGAGTCTGGTTTTCACACTTCAGAAGAGTTATAAGGCATTGTCCTCAAAATACATTCCATAGTACAATTATGACTTTTCCATTACCTTTGGCTACAGGCACTATTTTTCAGAGTATCATTCAAATTTTTAAGTATTATTATTATTAAACACAGTGATTTCTAACCAGTTTTAATACCTTTATTCCAATCTGGTCTAAGTAGCTTAAGTGAAGTGTGAAATAGGTCTAAACCTAAAAGCCTCTCCTCAACCTAGAACCTAGAAGATATGCTCTACAGTAAACAGAATAGAAAAAGAAGGGGAAGAATTACTATCTTGCCCAATTCATTATTATTCCAACGATATGATTGGCAGAACTGCACAAATAAGATAAATTAAGCAAATTCTTTGCAGGCAGCATTCTAGGATACACTGTAATTACTAATAACCAAAGCCTTAAGGGGCAATATACCTATTTTCTTTAAAAAGTTTATGCAATTTCTTTGTGTTTACCACAAGACCTTTTCATAATCAGTATTAGTAGCATGAATAGATTTTAAGATTGTTTAAAAAGCACTCATTCTTCAAATTTATTAATACCTATATTAAACACTAAAACCAGTGTTTACACTCATATTATGATCTGGAGCATCCCACAAAATCTCCATGCCCTGGAAGACTTACACCTGAACTCACATAATTACTGGACTCCAGCTAGTTCCTGGTGGCAGAACCCTGACTCCAAAACTGGTATTCATCCTAGTATCTTTCATAAATTCATAACCACCTTGCTATCAAGGTAGGGCGGGAATATAAAAGTATTCCAGAATATGGGAGTTTATATTTGAAGAGTAATTAGACTCCTTCCTTAAGTATTTAAGAAAATACTTAAAAATTTTCAGGTTTTAACATTCTCACTTACCCTGGGGGGGGGGGGGGGAAGAATCAACCTAAACCTACATATCCTCATCTGTCATCCCAAAATATATCCCATCTTGGTTGCCACTATCATCTAAGGACTTTACTGTAATTGACTAAAAGTAGGTTTCCTATTATCCTGGGAGTAAATGAAAAACACTTTGGAAACCTAGAAAATAAAGGGGCTGGTTTTAGGCAAAATTTTTTCAGTTCTGATGTTCTGAGTCTAATTATTATAAGCAAAAATACCATTGCAATGAACATCCTTAAATCAATAATGGTAACAATAACAGAAACAGCAAAAATTTATTCAGCACAGTATTAGGAACTATGCTACTCATTTTATATGTACTACCACATTTCAAGTTCATAACAATCCCATTTTATAAATAAGGCATCAAGCCATGAAGTAAGTTACCCAAGGTCACCCAGCAAGTAACTCATGAAGCCAGAATTCATATGTCTATTTCCAGAACCAAGCTCTTTAAGCCAATTTATAAAACTGCCTTTACAACAAAAACCTGAACCACCTTCTGGAGTTCCCAATAATGGGTTTTGCCTCCTATCGATTTATAAAATAATTAACCATAAGCAGAGAGAGCTAATAAAGCACCCAAGGTCAAGCACAGGCTATGACAACTCTGCCAAACTCAACACCACTTGGCCAGCCCACTCATGTGGGCCTATCCCCACAAAGAATTTCTCTTGCTATTCTAAAAGGCACATATTCTTGCCTAATGTTGTTAATTTTATTATCCATTTGTTTTAGCTATATACTGTCATATTACTTTATTACTGACACTTTAAACGTAGAAAAGAAACACATTTGAGCATGTGATAATTGAATCTTTATAAAATTGGACAAAATCAAATTATAATCAACTGGGTATCTTCCCATTTGTTTTTCTTATAATTACAGAGATGCCTTATTTTCTTTTTATACTGGAGTGACCACCAACCAAAGACATAACAGCTAAGCTTGAAGTTTCTCAAAAAAATAATTTCTGACATGATAAACCCTCAGGTATACCATTGGAACATTTCCAAATTCCCAGAGAGTGTAAAGAATCACTGTAATATCCCTAAAGTTAGCTAATTAATCTATTTCGAAAGGAATCAATTTTCCTTAAATGAGACATATATATGTGGCTTTTTTTCTTTTTTAACCAGGCAGCATTTTTCTCAGGTCAGTTCAATCAAATGTCCATTATGATATATATCATAATACCAATAATATACTAGGTACTGCTAAGGCTCACAACTGGCATTCTAGTTCCCACATTAACTATGGTAGGGAAAAAAATATATGTATCCTCTCTTTAGACAAAAAAAAAAGGGGGGGAATAGCCCAACAAAAATATTGTAAGAATAAATGAAATACAGATGTAAGCATTTTGAGTCCTTTTAGAAAAAAAAAGCGATTAAAAAAACAGAATAAACTGGGTTAAGAAAATTCTGGAAAAGACATGTTATAGGGCCATAACGTGCAATGCAAAAGTCTCAAATTGGTGATGGTATGCAGTGGTGAGGGGGGCTTAAGAAATGCCTTTGGTGGCAGTGGGGAGAGCCCAGGTTTGTCACACGTTAGCCAATTTCTGTGGTGTAAACACTCCCGCCGTGGCTGATACTAAGCTACTGGACGTGAGGTCACAGTTTATGTAGAGTCAGGAAAAGATACTTATCATCAGCTCGCACAAGCCAGAAAGAGCCTGCTCCAGCACCCTCTGGCTGTGGGCCAAATTCAGCCCACAGACTTGTTCTGTCTGGCAGGAAACGAGTGGCCCACAGTGTCTTTAAAAATTCCAACAAAGTGACAACATTTAAAACTCAGAATATCTCTTCTAAAAAGTGAGATAGAGAGCTGCTTTCTAGAGAATAAAAGACCCGGCGGCACAGGGCATAAGGTGGCACAAGGTGGCCATTGCCACATTAGTACCCACGACTGTCCTTTCCCTTAGCCACGATCCCAACCAGGCCAGCTTCATTCATTCACTCCTTGTTGGTACCTGCCTGGCCCCTCAGGAGACAGGAATCTGAGATCTCTAGTTAAAGAGCACAAAGGGAGAGTTTGACCTCCAGATGTGTAACTTTGTTCAAATCACCCGGTTGCACTCTTCCTTCGGTTTCTGCGTCGACAACATTAACTGATTTGACTAGATGGTGGCTAATTGGTATCTCAGTCCAACCCTCTAGAAGTCACTGAATCTAAAATAATGAGACAGGTATGCAGGTTCCTCTGGAGAAACTTTTGTGATTTGCACCGGAAGAGTCTCCAGCATGTCCACCACAGTGCAAATAAAAATTCAAACGTTATAAACTGGAGGTTAAATGTATTTTATTTTTACATATGTATTTTAGTTGGCCTCACGAAATAAGAATCCAGATAATGTTGACTTCGCCAGTTAAGAAATGATGTTTGTGAGCTATTTGTTACATCTAAACTGTAAGAGTCTGTGGGGTTTTTTAATGCTATACAACGAAGAGTCTCTCTCACAGCCCCAGTCCATTTACTATCTTAGCTAAATGGGGCTTGAAGTGCAAGTTAATTTCAAATTTTATTAGCTTTCCCTACCAATATTATCAGCAAAAACAAATAGCAGTGTAATATACCTTGAGCAAAAGATGGTATCAGCTTGGAAGAGTTATAGACAGAAACAAAAGAGGAAAAAAAATAAATTGCCAGTCTAATTTCAAATGTGATTGTATAAAGATGCATTTAAATGACGCTTTACTCTCCCACGTCCCATCTACCAAGAAGGCTATCCCTACAAAGAGCCTTACTCCCCTACTAGTCTTAAACACCACCCTATAAGTTAGAGAATCTCAGGAGGCTAAGGTGTGGCACAGCCATGAGTGACAAACCACAAAGAGATTTCACTCTGTGTTTCTATTCATGCTGGCCCTGGAGTTGGGTACCCACAGCATTCCTAGATTAAACATCGCCAGGGTAATCCCCTGACCCTCTGAGAGTGATCACAAATATTCATGACAAACATAATTCATGAGTTTGAGGAGTATAAATCTGAATCTTTCATACCACTAGCCTGACTTCGGGAAGACCACATCAATCAGCTACTAAGTGAGCTTAACCAAACACCTGCACCACAAAGCTTTAGACCTTTGCCATCCTCTCTAGTGCTCACTGCATGTTTGGAGATTCCATCAGTCATGAAGTGATAACCCTGGTAAGTATCAAGGGCATGCTATGCCTCCTATTTCCTAAAACAGGGTAAATACAAGATTAGAGTTTACAGCTCATCCTTTCTTGAGCCTGGAGCAAAGGACAAGTCTCAACAATAATAAAAATAAATATGTGAGAAATAGATGAGTTATGTTGGAGGAGAGAGGAGGGTGACAACGTACCATGTATTTTTAAGTCTTAGTCTTGTAAATGACTACCACTCCCAGGACATCCTCAGAAAAAGCCCAAGCTTCATACAGAATCACTCCAATTAGCAGGTAACAGCACCTGGTCAGGGAAAGACCCAGTACTTACTTATTTGACTGAATAACAGTATCAAAAAACATGAATCCACTTACTTTTTCCTCTGCTTGTACTGCTTTCTCAGATTCAAAATATTTATTCCCATGGTCTTCAAGTTATTTCTCTAAGTTTAAAAGTTTTCAAACATTTTAAGCAGCTGAATCTCAATATTGAAAACACATAAAGGAAATAAGGAAATAATTCTTAAGATATTTTAACACTTTACTTTGGATAGAAAATTGCAGACCTCTCCATTATCTCAATGATACTTCAGGTGTTTGTCAGGTCACGATTTGAATACCAAACATGAGCTGTAAACTCTAATCTTGTATTTATCCTGTTTTAGGTTAAAAGACAAATAAAAAAACTTTATGCACTGTCCTGAAACCAGAAGGAACAGAAAAGATCAGCCCTCAGGCAAGAGAAAGCACTTGAAAAAGTTGACAATGTCAATCCTGTCACTGTTCCCTGGCAAGAAGGAAGCTTTGAGTTATGAAGAAGAACTATTAACTCTTAAATACATTATATCAAGATGCCTCCTGAAAGGTAGGGATGGAAAGAAAGAGGAAAGAACTAAAGTAGAGGCAGGTATTTAGTACCCCAAAGTGGCCAGGCTATTACTGGACCCCAAAGTCCAGTAATGGCTGGACTTCTGACCAGCTATTACTATCTTTAATACACAAGGCACAGACTGCTCCATGCTGGTCTCGAAGCCCATGGAGCGAGCAAACCATCCTGGAGCTGGCTGTGTGCTCTGTTCCCCTAAGAAATGGAGACTCGTCATTCAGTTAGAAGCTGCACCTCAACACCTTTACTGTGTTCACTGTGTACCAGCTCATGGGAGAAGAAATCTAACAGCAGAAAGAGAGAAAGGCACCTTGAATTAAACATTTGAAAACATTTCCTCTCAGGAAAAAGCCAACTGAAAATAAAGGAAAATTTATCCTTTACCCATCTCCCATATGATTTTCACACTGGTATGTAACTTTTATACATTAAGGTCACTTTTCCTACTTAACTCTGGAAAAGTACTTGTATATTGATTGTTTTGTTTTTAAGGAAAATTCAACCAATATGGCAAAACTGCACAGAAGGTGTAATAAAAACATACTGGTAAATTCAGTCAACATTTGCTGAAAGTCAAATAATAAGATATTATTACCCTAAACATCTAATGAACATTTTTCTCCTAGGGAGATATATAATTCCTCCTTATTGTGTCTGTAAACATTCTGATACGAGTTATTACTTAGTAGACTAAAGTTTGATGTCTGAATATAGACTTTAAAATGAAGTTAATAATCTAATAACATGAAAACTCCCCCCCTCAAACTAATAAGAAATAGAGTCAGCATGGGTTCTTCTCAAGATAACATTATCTGAGGTTTTCTCCAAATACGCTTTCGTAGAAATTCAAGCTACTTTTGCAACCATGAAAATCCAAAAAGGCACAGATATCTGATCAAAGCACAAGGTGCCATATCCTTAATAAAATAACCTTCCAGAAGAGTCTTTAAGGCTAGGTGTACAATGCAACAACAAAATAAAAACCTGAAATCTTTTTTTTTTTTTAAGATTTTATTTATTTATTTGAGAGAGAGAGAATGAGAGAGAGCACATGAGAGGGGGGAGGGTCAGAGGGAGAAGCAGACTCCCTGCTGAGCAGGGAGCCCGATGCGGGACTCGATCCCGGGACTCCAGGATCATGACCTGAGCCGAAGGCAGTCGCTTAACCAACTGAGCCACCCAGGCGCCCAAACCTGAAATCTTATGAAATAAAAAATCATATTTTAAAAGATGACTAAAGGAAATACATGAAATAACCATATTCTTTTCTTAGGCCACTTTTTAGGCCAATTTCTTTTCCAATTTGCCCTAAAGACCAAAAAAATACTCCTAGATATATTTCCTAAGTATATGAGTACTATTTTTGAAAGTCATGTAAATTCGTTTTATTTCCTTAGCAAAACCACCAAAAGAATTTCCAGCTCAATAAAAGGCTGATTTTTTTCTCCCTTTACAAGCTATTCTCATTCATTATTCTGGAACTCAGGTGCACCACAGCATTATCAAAAGAATAGAAAATTGACCACAAATTGAGAACCAACTATCAATTCAACTGTGAGAACAAGGCGAATAGGAATAATCTTCCAATTTAAGTAAATCACTACTAATTATAGACTGCAATGTGCTACTCTAATTCTTAAAAATCAGTGCATCTGGGTTCAAAAGTTTGGTTTTGTTTTTTTCTAAATGACATTATATATTACTATGAAAGATTTAAGACAAGTTTCTGATATCTGGGCCATATTCAACTAATGATTAAATCCATGTGTTCAGAGCCATATAATCAACTGATCCGTATCAAAGCAAAATTTTGTTTTATATGTTTCGGAAGGTTAGTACTCAGACATTTCTTCTACTATAGGCCAGCTACTAAATCCTAATAATAACAATAATCATATTTACCATCCATTAAATACTTATCAGAACGTCTACACTACGCTAAGTGTTTTACATGCCTTATTTTACTTAATCCTCACCACAGACTTAAGGAACTGAATGGCAAGAGGCAATACACAGAGTAAGAGTAAGAGTCTGCAGCTGGACCCTGCCTGGGTTTGAATCCCTCTTCTACTTCTTAGCAGTGGAGCTCTATCCCTGTTTTTTTTTTTGTTTTTTTTTTTTACAGATGAGGCAACTGTGACTCAGATAAAGGTGGCAAAACCAAGTCATTCCCCAAGAACAAACCATTATAGGAAGCAAAACACAACGGAATACAAGACTCCCCATGGATCAAGAGAATAGCTTAAAATGCATCACTGGAGGTGGGGGGTAACATTATTCAAAAAAGGGTAACTGTAGTCAACAGCAGCACCAAAATAAACTAAGCCACCCTGAACAAAGGTAAAACTTAAATAAAACTGTGCTTGTCCCAAGCAAGTCCCTTAGCTACTCCACTCCTAACTAGACCAGACCCTAGGTCCACCATCAACTACCACTAAGTTCTACCCTGGCAAATACACAATACAGCCAGCCCTACCTCCAGTTCTCAGGTAAAAGGAGGTGAAGATCTCAAGAAAACGAACCAACTCTATTGGTTTAAATACAGGGAGCCCGGCCAAACAAGTTTTTAACTACTCCTTGTGAGATTTATCTAGGAACAGCCTCATATGAGTAAATGGTTGCCTATACTATGACCCAGGAGTGGGAAAACAGTAGGTGTTGTGGGCCAAGACAGAAAACATAATGGGGAAGGCACTCTTAGAAACAGCTGAGCCAGAATCTCTAAGGGAAAAGATATAGCAGTAATGTAAAGACACTTGCTTGCTTAGAGATGTATGGTATCAAGAGTTTGACTTCTGACTCGTTAGTATAGGCATAAATAGCAACCAAATAACTAATGCACGGCAAGGGAACTCAGGGAAAAATTAAATTTGTGCCAAAGGGCTTAGTTTATCAGCAAAAGAATTTCTAACCAAGGCATATCTCCTCAAAGAAACCCACTTGACTCAAGATACATGTAGTAAATGTTCCACAAATTCTTTGTGGATTCTGTGATTCTAATAATTTACAGCTACTGGATATGTCTTAAACTCTTTCCTCAGACTACAAGTTATTCAAAATTAATGACTACAATGTCTTATCTGTTTTCTAAAAAATACTCGAATAGTGCCGCAGACATAGTGAGCACACAGTGAATTATGACAGACCAAATGCCAAGAGAGGTGAATGAACTGCAAGTACCAGTGAAAATCATGGGCTGACTGTGTGATGGATTGTTTCACATGAAATGGTGGTAGTAAATGATATTAGTTGAAAGAGTATTCCAGTGAGAGAAATAGGAAAATTACCATTAGGCAAATACCGGTAATAACAATTTCAAGCAAGAACCACTGATGGATGCTTGTATCAACAGAAAAGTGTGATATGAGAAAAAGAATATTTGCATAGACTCAAAGGATATCCCCACAAGGTAATTATTGGAAAGGGAATAGTAGTAATTTTATAATGGAGAAACCTGGCAGACATCACACCTTAACCAAGTGAATAAGGTTAACCTTACCAGCAATAAAACATAAAAAGTCATGCACCCCCTGAGATGATGTACGGAGAAGGGTACAACAGCACTTCTGGGGTATTTTTGCCAAAAAGGTTTACCCTCAATCTAATCATGACAAAACATCAACTACAAAGGACATTCTACAAAATAATTGGCCAGTACTCTTCAAAACTGTCAAGATCATAAAAGACAAAAAATAATGGTAAGGAACAGCCACCGGCTGGAGGAGCCTAAGAAGACATGACAACTAAATGTAATGTGTGATCCTGTAATAGCAAAGGGATGTTAGTGAAAAATCTAGCAAAAGTTCAAAACAGGCCTATAGATTAATTAACCGAACTACAATAAAATTAATTTCCTGATTTTTATAATTGTACTATGGTTATGTAAGAGGTTAACACTAGGGGAACCTGGGTGAACTGTATATGGGAACTCTCAAAGAATGACTAAAATCAGATACATATGTAGTGTTTAGGCAGGAAAAAAAAATGTAAAATATAACCTGACTGGGCTGGGGGGCTTCTACCTGAATAAGGACGTCCAGGAAATAAGCTGGGAGATGCAAATCAATGAATGTATCCTCAGCAAGTACTTAGATACAGTATGCCCTATATTCTTGGGCCCAAAGGGTCCATTATCTGTAAAACTGCAGATCAGAAAAGAATAGGAGGGTGAATTTTGGAGCTGTACAATATTAGACATCATAAAGCCTTATCCCTTCATTTTAAATTGAACGATTATAAAACCAGAGGGTTAAGAGGACTGCACAGGCTCAACCTAGTGACTTATAAAGACATAAATTTGTAATTTCAGTGAAAACAAGGAAGTCATGGATAAGTGAGGCTAGCAAGAAGCCACAGTGAGTGTATGGGGGGGGTGGGGATTAAGCCACATCTTTACCTTTTAGCTAGACAAATTAAAAAATTAATAAGAAAGAAAGCCACAAAGAATCTAGAAGAAAATTTAGGTGAAGATTTAGTTTTCATGTCTTAGGACAGGACAGGACTTTCTCAGCAAAAAAAGGATAAACTTAAAGTTAAGCATATAAAAAACAGAAAAAGTGGCACCTGGGTGGCTCAGTCAGTTAAGGGTCTGCCTTCGGTTCAGGCCATGATTTCAGGGTCCTGGGATGGAGCCCCATAGTGGGCTGCCTGCTCAAGGGGGAGTCTGCTTCTCCCTCTGCCTCTCCAACCCCCCAGCCCCCACTCACACACGCTCTCTCTCTCAAATAAATAAATAAAATCTTTAAAAAGAACTTTAAAAAAATAAAAAATAGAACAATATTTAAAAGCAAACAACTGGGAAAATACCTGCAACAGATATGACATGTAAAGGATCAACATCCTTAACATACGCAGATCACTAAACAATAACAAATCAATAAACAATAATAAGCAAACACTCCAATATAAAATTAGACAAAGGACAGCAGGCAGGTAACTCAAAAAGAAGAAAGTTAAATGGTCAATAAACAACTGGGGAGATACACAATGCACTATAATAAAAAATGCAAATTACAAAATGTCACTCTTGATCAATCGTACTAAAGATTAAATAATGACACTCTTTAATGCTGGCCAAAGTTGTAGAGACAGATACTCCCCTGCCCTGGAAGTAATAGGATTAGTATAATCTTTTTTTTTCTTTTTCTTTTTTTTTTTTTTGAGAGGGAGAGAGGCAGGGGAGAGGTGGGGGGAGAAGCACAGAGAGAGGGAGAGAATCTTAAGCAGGCTCCAGGCCTAGCTCAGAGCCCAAGGGAGGGCGGGGGCTCCATCTCACAACCCTGAGATCATGACCTGATTTGAAATCAAGAGTTGGACACTTAACCAACTGAGCCACCCAGGTGCCTTAGTATAATCTTTTTGATACTAATTTGTCAATATACACCAAAATCCTTCAAAATATACATATCCTTTGATTTGAAATAGCTCATAGTTGTCAAAGTGTGGTCAATGGACTCCAGTGGACTCCTGGAGTCCCTGAGACCCTCTCAGGGGTCTACAAAGTCAAAACTATCTTTATGGAACTAGTAAGACATGATTTACTTATTCCCTGTGTGAAATCTGCATGGATGATACAAAAACAATAGTGGGTAAAACTGCTAGCCCCTACGCATAAATCAAGGCAAACTGTTCTAGGAGTCACCGTAAATTTCACTGCAACACACTTGCAGGACAAAGAAAAAAAAAAAGCCAGTTTGGGACTCCTGGTTGGCTCGGTTGGTAGAGGATGCTGACTCTTGATCTCAGGGTAGTGAGTTCAAGTCCCATGTTGGGCATAGGGTTTACTTAAAAAAAAAAAAAAAAAGGCCAGTTTCATATAAGAATATCTTAAGATTCATTTATTAATTTTATTAAACCTCAACCTTTGAATACACATCCTTTTAACATTCTATATGACAAAGTAAGAAGCAAATACAAAGCACATCTACGGCATATATCAAAGTATGATGGCTGACTCAAGGGAGAACACTTACATGATTGTTGTAGAGCTGAACTAGCCACTTTTTCCATGGGACAACTTTTTTACTTGAATGAGCAATGAACAAAGTATAATTATTTAGATTTGGGTATCTGGAAGACATTTTCTGAAAAATAAACAATGTGAGCCTGTCACTTCAAAGAAAACAACTGATAATATTTGCTGCAATGATAAAATTTGCTTTCAAGGGAAAATTCAAATATTGGAAAACTCTGCACCCCTCACCATAAGCCTGACAGCTTCAAATCTTACATACTTTTCTGATGAGATCAGTGGGGATATTAATGAATATGATTTTTTGATAATGTATAATGAAAGGTGACAACATTTGGAAGATTTGCATAACTCACAACCAACATTTTACAAACAAACAATGCATGGATGATAAAAATCATGCATGGGTGAAAGATCCACTCAAAGTTCAAGACAGGCCAGTGGATTGTAATATAACAGAGTGAAAAGCTCCATGATATGGTTTCACATTCTACATTGTAAATTAACCTTTGAGAAAATACCACTTGTTAGGTTTTATGTAGTAACAAAAATATCCACATTATCTAGAAAGCCTATTAAATTATTCTTCTCTTTTCCAACTACATCTGTCTGAGGCTAGGGTTTCTTCATATTCTTTAATCAAAGCAACATATTACAACAGGTTGAATACAGAAGCAGATGTCTTCCTTCTATTTAAGACAGCCACTAAAGAGATCTGCAAAAGTGTAAAACAATGCCATTTTCTCACTACTTTTTTGAAATGATGGTTATTAATCATAAAAATATGTTAACACAAAATGGGTTTATTATTGTCATTTTTAAATAAATTATTTTTTTTTAATTTCCCAATTTTAATTTGTATTTTGGTACATATCAACAGATGTAATCTACGTAAACAAAAGTTCTTTGGGGTCTTTGAGGCTTATTTAGAGCATAAAGAGATCTGGAGACCAAAAGGTTTGGAAACTACGGATACAGTCACTCTCACATCTGTGAATCTAAAGTAAGAAAATAAGCAGAAGACTGGGCATTATATAACAACTACATCAGAAAATTAGAAAAACAAAACTTCTGATGTCCAATAATAAGAAAGTGGATGGTACATATAGAATGTGATATTATTATTTATTTGAAACAAATTGTGAAGAATTTTATGAGAAGTGCTCACAATATGTGAAGTAAGAACAGGAAGACCTAGAAACTATATTAGTAGGGGCAGTATTACACTGAAAAAAAGACTACACGGAAATACATAAAATGTTAAAAGAACTTTTCTGGGCCAGGCAATTATGAATACTTTTTGTTTTCTTTACTGAGCATGCACAACTTTTAAAATCAGGAAGATAAAACTTTAGCAACTTTTAAAAAACATTTCCATACTGGGGAGCCTGGGTGGCTCAGTGTGTTAAGCTTCTGACTCTTGATTTCACCTCTGGTCATGATCTCGGGGTGGGGAGATGGAGCCCTGCATGAGGCTCTGCACCTGGCATGGAGTCTACTTAGGATTCTCTTTCTCCCTCTCCCCCTCACTCTTCCTCTCCCCCTGCTCCCCAACATCCACGCTCCTGCACATGCTCTCTCTCCCTCTCTCTCTCTCAAATAAAATCTTAAAAACAAAAACAAAACCATTTCAGTACTTTTTCTTTAGAACTCAGTGTATGCAAATGCCAACAAAAAATAATTGTCACTCTTACTATTATTAATATGAAGACTAATCCAGACAGCTTAATGTAGAATTCTGAACTGAAAGTCAAGAAACCTGTATTCTACATTGTTTTGCCATTAAACATCTCTGGGATTTTGACAAGTCACTTAACCTATTCGAACCACCAGAAATTATCTATGAGGTCCTTATCTGACTCTCTAGTAAAATGAACTACCAAATCTAAAGGTTGTTCAAGGCCTTTGCAACAACCACCTAGTGTAAAACAGTGCCGTTATGAAAACTGTGAAGTCAACTCCAAAAACCACACTGTTAAAAGAATTTCCACTCATGCTGCTAAATGACCCTTTAATCCCTTCTTTTGCAGAGTAGTACAGACTCTGTAAATAAAGTTTCCAGTGGAAGAAGAGTTAGTTATTCCCTGAATGGTATTTGGGAAAATTGAAAAATATTTGGCCATATCATGAATAAGGGGGGAAAAAAGCGTATAAGAGAATAGGCAAGAGAGCATGGTGCCCCTAACGAAGGGCATCCTTCATTAGTGTACTTCCTAAGTCCTCCATAAGCATATGGGGAGGTTACTTCTTATGGAGATAAGGTGACAAGGGAAAAAAAAAAAAGAGATAAAAAGAGGTGGGGAAAAAGAGGAGAGGAAAAGGGAGAGGAAAAGAAAGAGAAGCAAAAATACAGTAGTAATATGAGAACATAACAAGAGCTCCATCTTCAAACTGCCCAGAAAAATCTACCTATTCCCTCAGCCAACCAGCCTTCCCCCATTTCATTGTTCATTGACAGAGCTGGCAAGAGTTAATGAAAGAAAATTAAATTCCAATCTGTCAATTTTGTTCCTTGTTGGCAAGTTTGATAAAAGTCTTAAAAACTATAAAAGGAAAAATATTGCCTTTAATTATATCTGGAAAATATTAAAAATATTTTACAGATGAGGAAAACTGACTCCTTCAAAAAACAGAGGTCATAAAGACCTTTAATTTACTCTTCAATTTGTACTTTATTAATACCAATTATCCAGTAATCTCTCTTTCTTCAAGAAAACACTTCTTTGGTGATATCTGTGCAAGGGTGGGAAGTATGAACTACACCTGGAATGTGTGTATATATATATATATATATATATACACACATATATATATATTTTAACAACCATATATGTATATATATGTATATATGGTTGTTAAAATGACCAGTCTTGACCCAAGAGTGGAATCCCTAGCGCACCAGTCTCTGACTGGACTGACAAACACTTGAGATCACCTAATTGCTTTAGAGAGTCGAAGTTGAACAGTAGGAGGCCTCTTTAGGCCTGTGGTCCCTTGTTTGTTTCCAGGGGCCAATCGAAAAAGGTCTTCCATTTCCTCCTTCTGAATCTAGAATTTGCATTTCCACTTTGAGAGGGCCCGGCCACCTATCATTCATTCCTAGTATCTGTCAATTAACCAGACATTTATGAAGCACCTACTATGTGCAGCCATCACATAGAACACATCAAGTTTTCAATAAACGTTTCTGAACTTTAATTTAATTTCAAGGTCTTGGGAGACTGCCAGGGATTCATCCATTTAAGAGTCTCCTGTGGAAGACAGGTGAAAGAAGAAACCTTTTCACATCCTTGATCTCCCAACAACCAGACACTCTTGTTCCTCCCCGCTCATGTGTGACACGTGGCTCCTAAGCGCTGGCTGGGATGCCCAGGCACAGCTGCTGCGGGCAAAGCGCTGTGCGAGTGGAGAGACGGACACTTACCTGGGGAACCTCTGCTTCAGCTTCCTCAGGCTCTGCCTGGTAGGCGGTACAGACACTAGGCACTGGGCTATCTCGTCGTACTGGGCTTTGGTCAGTATCATGTTGGGCCAGGGACTGGAAAGTGGCGGGGACAAGGAAAACACACCCTGGGCTCCAGCAGCCTTGGTGCCGGGAGACGAGGGGTGGGCACACAGCGGCACGGCGCTGGCTCCTAGTCTTCTTTGGCTTGTTCCTATACCCCCTTCACCACTAGCTGCACAGCTTAGGCTTCACCCAGCTGCTCGGCGACGGGGGGAGGGCTGTAGACCCGATTGCCCTACCTTGGCTCTCTGAGCAGCCGCAGTGGGCCCGGCCGAAGGCAACCGGCCGCCATGATAGTTAAGGGCAAAACGACCAGGAAGTAGCTGCCGTCAACAGACGTGGCGCCTAAATCGTTGCGGGCTCCCGTCCAGGCAGTGTCCACCAGGGATCAACCTCCTTTGTTTGCTGAATTCACTCTCCCGGCTACCAGAAGTCAGGGAGCCCTAGCGCACAGGCCGGGCGGCAGAGCATAAAGGTGCCCCACGATCCTTAAGCTTGAGCCCCGGAAAGAGACTGCTTGGGCGCGCGATTTGAATACGCTTCCAAACGCGCCGTTTTAGCGCAGCTCCAATCGGAGGCCAACAAAGAAAGTCGTCTTCACCAAAGTCTCTCCGCACTCTGAGAGCAGGAACCTGGCAGTTAATCCCCACCGGGATAGCTGTGGACATACAGCTTGGCTTGTGCTGAGAAGTCCGACAACTTCTGCAGCTCGCGTGGAAGGCACTTTTGGTCATGTAGGGACACAGAATAGAAAACAAATCCGACATCATCCAACAGCCCCCAGTAAAGCACATAACTCACTCCCCAGAGTTAGGTGCTTACTGACTGAAATCAATTCTTACTCCTTTTTGTATCTTGACCTCTCAGAAAATAGTAGGCGCTCAAGAAATGTTTGGAGAAATGAGTCACTGAATGAATTTCTGTTTTCTTGAGGTGTTGTAATAGATCTCAGCCCTCCTGAGGCAATTTATTAGGACATCAGCCCTTTAATCCCTTTAAAAAAATCTGGTTCGGGTTGCCTGGGTGGCTCAGTAGGTTTTAAATATCTGCCTTCAGCTCAGGTTCTGATCTCGGGGTCCTGGGATGGAGCCCCACACTGGCTCCCTGCTCAGCACGGAGTCTGCTTCTCCCTCTCCTTCTGCCACTACCCCTCACTGGTGTGTGCTCTCTCTCTCAAATAAATAAATTTAAAAAATCAGGTTCTTAGAAGGCCATGTGTTTTGTTTCTTTTCAAACTTTATCATTTTAAGCAAAGAAATGGTGTTTCCATTTTAAAGTGTTTTGTTTTTGTTTTTGTTTTTGTTTTTAATCTGGAATAAGGCCTGGGTTGGAAATTTAGCTTAGATATGCTTTCTCAGATAAATGTCTTAATCCATCTAAGTCTTAGTTCCTTTGTCTGTAAAATTGATTTTTAATTCATGGCCTAAGAGAGTGTTACTTTTTGGTGTAGTAATTAAGCATTAATAGTTGACAAGACCACAATTAACATTAAATAAGTTAATACAAGGAACAGAAAGATTCCTTAGCATAGTGTCTGGCAGATAGTCTATGTAAGATAAGTAGCCTTTGTAAGACCACTTGACATAATGATAAGTCCCATGGATGTGGCTGTTGACCAGGTATCGTTTGTTCTCTACACATTGACTCACTTAATCTTCATAATTTCCTATGAAGCAGATCCTATTGCCATTATCATCCTCCTCCTCCTCCCTTTGGTGCAGGGTGAATAAACTGAGGCATGGAAAGGTCAGGGTAACTTTCCCAGAGGTCATGAGAACAAGTAAGCAACAGGGGTAGAGTTTAAACTCTCGAAATTTGGTTCCAGGGTCTGTGGTCTTGCCAACTCTTAATGCTTAATTACTACACCAAAAAGTAACACTCTCTTAGGCCAAAGGTTAAGGAACTTTTTTTTTGAAGGGAACAATCTCCATTTCAAAGAACCTTTCAGTCCAGGCTTTAAAAACGCTTCACCACTTTATTTTCCCAGGCGTCTCAAAATCCAGTATCAACAGTGAATCCTGAATTCAGCAACCCTAGTTTTGTTTTGTTTTGTATTTGTTTTTAATATTTACAGCAGAATGTTTTTCCCCCCATATGCTTTGCATCTAGCCCTGGTTGTGTGACATTAGTACATAACTATTTATTTATGGCAGCGTGGCCTGGAGTTGCCACCTGGCTAGTTTGTTGCTGACCCTGCCATGACTTTTACATGAAAGCTAGTTGACGATAAGCAGACACCACTTGATCCCCCATTCCTTTCTCCTTCCCCACTTCACTCTTTGCAGTTCACAGCCAACAGATTTTTATAGAAAACATCAGTTCAAGGATGTTTGCTCTAGTTATTTTTTATGGTAACTCTTCTCTCTGGCTCTTGTCCTGCATTCACCCTCACAACGGTTCAGGAAAAAGCCAGGTTTGTTTTTCTGGTTTTTATTTTTAACATGCTGGCGGTTTAAAATTTTGACCCAAATCCAGTAGATTGTTTAAGAGTTAGCGCCAAGGGAAAAGCACAGTTATGTTGTTGTTTTCATTGGCAGTGACGGTAGTGTTGTTTATTAAGTACAAAATAGAAGCAAAGCAGAAATGTGGTCGAGGTGGTGGTGGTGTTTAGGTGTTATTTATTTATTTACTTTTTTACATGAAATGCTCAGGGTAAGACAATTAATCCTTTGAGGCTCCCTTCTTCCCCGCCTGCCGCTTACCCTGTGCTCCTCCATTCTGTCCCATCTCTCACATCACCCTCCATGCCCCTTATCTGCCATATTCCTTCTAGAGCTGCCTGCCTTTCCATTTCTGAAGTTCCCCTACTGTTTCTCAGTCAGTCAGTCAGTCAGCCAGTCAGTCAGTAATACCAACCACCCACTAAGTGAGGTAGGTCATGAAATGAAAACAATACCAAACTAAAACCACAAAGAACTAGCTACCTGTTTCAAATCAGTCATAAATTGTGTGGCCTTGACCCAGTGACAGCCTCTCTGATCCTGACTGTCCTCATTGTAACCTGAAGAAATGGAACTTTATAGTTCTGATAGGGAGAAAGACTCTACGGATATGAAAGATGCGTATGAAATCATAGCAAGAAAATGTGTCCGAGTGGGGAGTAGTACAGCTCCCTCGAAGAACCTCCAGCCCTGAAAGATGGGCTGGAATGAATGGCTTGACCAGATTTCTTTCTACCAATTCCTGGACGCTGTGAATGATGAACAATTGTAAAGGAGTGTGGGGTTTGGCAGGAAGGCATCAGAAGGTCATTTCAAGAAGAGTGCTAAACACAAAGGACTAAAAATAAGAATGAGCCAAGTCACGCGCATGGGAAAGTTATTCTGGCTGGAGCAAAGAGTTCTAGGCAGAGTGAAAAGGAGTTGAAGATGCTTGACCTTGGAAAGAGTCAGTCTCATTTTTAAACAGTCTGTTGTTCACTGAATCTGCCAAATCCAATGCATGTCTTTTAAAAATAAATACTGACATATTATTTTATTACGTTTTAATGTCTGATTCTATTCATGGAAACTTGCTAAAGTCATCTCATTGCTTATTTTGAAGAAAAATAATTGAAGTCTACTAACTGAATAAAGAAGGAATTAATATTATTTAAGCACCTGTGATGCTCAGACCTTATCCCATTAGTCCCTAATTTATAGGTTAAGAAACTGAAGCTCAAAGCGAGTAAAGGAGTTGCCAGTGAAGTGCCCAAACCGTGATTTGGATCCAAGCTAGTCTGACTGTAGGGCCTCATGTTCTCCATCACAGTGTACTTGTAATTCAAAAAGGAAAAACTCTTTGATTGAACTATCCTTAATTAGCATTTATGTTCTGAACTAGCTGGCCACTTTCTTTGGCTACCAGCAGTGCCTGCTGAAGAAGCAGTGACCTTCAATTTTGACATTTAACCAAACACACTCTAAAAAAAAAATTGTTTGGCCTCTTTGAATAGAAGAGATTGCATATTGTTCTCTTTGCCCTGTGAAGTACCACCTAAAGTGATGCATCTTTTGAAAGCAAAGTTTACATTTCCATACTCGCGGTCCATGAGTGACAGGTCATTTTATCCTGGTCCCAACATAATGCAAGCACTTAGTAGACAATAAAGATCAAAATAACTCAGTTGTTGAGGCTTGCAGAAATTACTTAACTTAATGACTTGAGGAAAACAGAAGAAAAAATACAGAAGGACATTCCACACCATGATGGTGAAGCAGTTAGAGAAGACCAAAACCCAGATGTTTGGTTGCTTCATGAAAGTCAGTGGTGAATGAACTCCTAGTTTGTCAAACCAGGTAGGCTGATTCCAGAAGGAGTTTGTGGTTGGGGGTGGGTATCCACTGAAGACCTGTTACAAAAAGAACCGGTGTCCTGAGCACACATCATTCCGAATGGTATCTCTGTAAGTCTTTGTTATTCAATAACAGTAAGAGCCAGTTGCAGGTGGGGTGGGCGGCACTTACCAAAGGCAGGCACCATGCTAAGCACTTTATACACACCTATTTCCCTTAATTCTCAGATCCAAATTCAAGAAGTAAGTTCTATTATTAAATCCATTCTCTAGGTGAGAAAACTAAGGCTTAGAGAGGTGCTTTCTTATTTATCTCGTCAATTGTTTCACAACATTTTAGAATAGTATTTCTCACACTGTCTGCCTTGAGGGTTCAGTTTTCCCCCAATTTTCCATGGACAATACTTCTATAAAATAAGATAAAAATGAATTACTCAAAAAAAAGAAATTTAAAAAGACAAAGACATATAAAATGCAAGCCCCCAATTGGTTATTATGAGAGTCAATATACTTACAACTACTCTACCAAATTGCTATAAAAGGGTCTAAACGCTTATTCTCAATTTCTGTACCTTTCGCATCAAAACATGTAAGAAACACTTTGAGGACCAACGCGGTTTGCTGATCACATTGTGAGTGGTACTGTAGTGGTACGTTCAAAAGCCACCATCACAAGCCAGGTATGTGCGAAGTGTAGGACGTCACACTTCCATTACTCTTAGGTAGAAGTATAACCTGTTCTTTTTTAGACTTGTAAGTATCAATCATCATTATTATTGCCTTTATTCTACTGTTTTTAGTTCTTCTCAAGTGATGTATATTTATTAAGGTTAGCAGTGCAAATCCTTACAGGCTATTTCATTACGCACCCTATGAAGTTAACACCATGTGTTTTTATGGCATAAAACCTAATTTCTTCTTTAAATTATAAACCCATCAATCAGAGTTTATATACCTCTTCTGTTCTGAATCATACACAGAACACTGCTGGCACAGGATAAAGACTATTAATTGGCATTTACACATTTACTATTAACACTTTGGACAAGGATAAAAAAGAAAGTAGTGTTTTCACAGGGACAATTTTGCTTGGGTGTTTGTTATAGTAAAGGGAGGCACGTGAACATGTTTGTTGAAGAAAGACTGAAGCCTCTTAAATTTTCTCCTCAGGCTCATCAGGGACTTGTGGATAATTTGCAGGCAATTTGTATCCCCTTTTCCTGCAGGACTAAACCTCAGATGTAATTTCTGCAGTTGTCAATCACTCTTCTTGTCCCACAGACCATTCTGCAAGAATATATCAGGTTCTGAAGGTTTTCTCACATTTATAAATTCAGGAATTGAAAGAGACTATGCTGGTGAAGTAGAGGGTTTCTCCTGTAGAAAGAAGAATGAGAGGCAAGGAATCAAGTCTGTCCTTAATAAGCACTTCTTTCAACATAAGCTGGAGTTGGAAGTGCATGTCAGATGGAGATTAGCTCTAAGTCTCTTCATTTAAAAAATTATTCTCTTTTGCCATCCCACTGGGTTAGACTTTCAAAAGAGCAGGCAAGATGCCAGTCAGGATGTATAACACTTTCCTTCTCCATGATTGATAGAAGGAGAAGTTAGGGGAAGGAGTTCCTTCTGAAATAAATATGAAGATTGTTATAATAATAATAGGTACATTCATTTTGAGCAAATGAAAACATATTATCTAATGTGCTTATCTAATGTATTGCCATCAGAGAATCTATAACTGGCATTCTCATACCTACTTGACATATGGGGAAACTGAGATACAATACGGCTTAGAACTTCAACCAGTTTCTTTAGATTTCACTTTTAAATGTGAGGCTATAAAAATACATCTTTATTTTTATACTTAATTTCTCTTTTCATGATCGTCAAGGAAACATATGCTCCTTGTAGCCAACAACACAAGATCAGATACTATAAATTATCCTTAGTCCCATCACTTGGAAGCCATGATAGTAACCATGTTGGCAGTATTTCTTCCAGTCATTTTTCTACAAAATTTTTTCTTTCATAGATAAAAATCAAACTGTATATACAACTTGAGTCCCGCTCTGTTAACTTTATGTTACAATTACGAGCCAAGGTATTCTTATCAACACTTGGCAGTTTTGACCTTAGTTTCCTATTAAGAGTAGAGCAGCAGGTTTCTGAAGTTAGGAGATGAACTCTCACAAGGTGAGTCCTTGAAGGAGGTCCTTGGCATAACCAACACAAGGCTGAGTGGTCCTTCAGTTCCAGCCATGAGCTGCTATTCCAACAATGTGGCAATGATGCAACGGACCCTCTGGAACCAGGCAGAGATTTCTGTGACTTGACTGATGGGCAGCATTTCCTGAGCATTCACAGAACTATGATTGAAATCATGTCAGTAAGCCTCCTACCATGTGGACATTCTGTCAGTCAACATGTTGACACAGGAGCCAGCGGGTAATTTTTTTAAAGATGGCTACTGGTTATATCTGAACATTCAGATTCATTACAGCCCTTGATGCAGGGAGCAAATGTTTTGCATTGCCCAGAGGACAGTCACACTGGATGCCAATCTTCATGCCAGAAGAACTTGGGTTTTCATTTCACTTTTAAACAGCACTAAAAGGTTTAAGTTGGTACAGAGATGAGAAGGAATTAAAGATAATGGTGTGTGCAGGGAGTAACAGAGGTGGGGTCTTAAGGTACAGTTAAGCTCTACACACATGTGCATGCACACATACACACACACACATATATACACACAATCTAGTTTTACAAAATAACACTGGAATTATTTGTATAAAACTTTTAAAAACATGATATAAATGCTCTTAAAATCCAAAGCCCAGTGTAACTCATTTATGCCAACTCCTCTTAGGAAAATACGGACATCCCCCAAAACTCATTCATTCATTTATCAGGTATTTACTGAGTGCTACCATGCACCAGGCACTCTTCTGGGCTATGTGTATAAGCAACATATAGGACCGACCAAGTCCCCACTCTCAAAGTTTATATTCCTCAATAAGATTCAATTTATCAAAAAAGTATTTCATGCTCCAATTTAAAAAAGGCTAAAGAGACATGGCAACTCAAAGCAATACCTGACAAGACTGGATCTTGTACTGGGATGTGGGAGGTCGGGGGAAGAAGTGCAAAAAAAGAACATTATTGGATGAACTCACAAAATTGGAACACGAATGATAGATAATATTTTATTGATAGAAAACATACTTTTTAGTTATTATGTAGTAATATGTTTAAATATATATATAAATGTATGCATAAACATATCCCAAATGACCCAGAAAAAATAAATCAAGGAAAGAGAGTAAATGACAAATCAAAATGGAATAAAATTCAATAGTAGGTGAATCTAGATACAGGGTATATAGGCATTTTTGCTCTTCTCATTTTCTGCAATTTTTATTTTGTAATGCTTTGATAAATTTGAAATTATTTTTAAATAAAATATTTTTGAAAACCTATTTCACTTTGTAAAATGAATGCAAACACAAAGTCCTTAAATCATGCGGCAAGCTCCTGTCAGTCACGTATGATTTATAGACATTTGATTGACATGCTGATTTTCTTGGGACTTCAAAGATAGGATTATATTCCCTAATCATACCCACAGGATAACTGAGGCATAACTTTCAAAATCTCCATCTGCCACCCCACAATATGGACCATAGATGCTTTCCGTCTCATCTAAGAACCTAATGATTTCCTTTTATATCTATATGAAATCTATCTTAAATATATAAATATCCCAGTCACTGTGTAATTGTCATTCACACTCTCTGGGCTAATAAACACCCTAAAGATCTCAGCTATATGATAGACAGAGGAAATGCCACCAAACGATCCCTTTAGAAACATGTCTATCTTCCTTCTTCCCTTTCTCCTCAGGAGTCAGTTAGCTTTCCCAACCTTCTCCTACTCTTTCCACTATTCCCCTCACCGATGTTTACCCCGATAAAACTCCTGCATGTCAAATTCTGTCTTGCATCTGTTTCTCAGAGGACCTAGACTAACATGGCCCCCTTATCTTCAGAAGCACCCACATAGAACTAGAGGTTACATCCTAGTCACCTTACTGCATTTGGGTGTTTCCCAAGCCTTCATCAGCAATACATTAGAAACGATCCCCCAAGAAGGCAGTCTAATCTAATATTTATGAGACTAGACTTTGAAGTCAGAAGGACTCAGGTGGAAGAATTAGTTCGATGATCTTAATATTTAATGGAATCAGATTTCTACCCTAGTGATACACATATTAGATAGTAATAGACAGACTTCTTCTTCTTCTTTTTTTTTTTTTACAGGCTTCTCTTTTTTTAGGTACCACACAGATTTTCTTCATTTCTAAAGACAGACAGCAAAGTAACTAGATGTAAACTTCCCTGGTTGCAATCAAAATCCTTATTTGCTTCCCCAAGGAGATGTAAATTTATACTCAGATGACCTGAATTAACTTTTAGCTATTTCTGCAATTCTTCAGACTTAAAATCACCAGTACTATCTTGGATTTCTTCATTTACACAAATGACTAATCCCTCTTTGGTTCTCTCTTGGAGACTAATGCTTATTTCAGTCTTGTCCAATGTATAATAACTCCTCTTGCCTGGATTTGGGAGCCCAGAGCCATGTGGCCATTTGCGCACCACACACATCTTGAAATTCTGAAGGCATCTCAAACACAACTTTTTAAAAATGAAGCTCATTTTTTTAAAGATTTTATTTATTTATTTGACAGAGAGAGACACAGCGAGAGAGGGAACACAAGCAAGGGGGAGTGGGAGAGGGAGAAGCAGGCTTCCCGCTGAGCAGGGAGCCCGATGCGGGATTCGATCCCAGGACCCTGGGATCATGACCTGAGCTGAAGGCAGACGCTTAACGACTGAGCCACCCAGGCGTCTCTAAAAAAGATTTTATTTATTTATTTGAGAGGGAGAGAGAGAGAGAAAGCGAGCATGAGCAGAGGGAGTGGGAGAAGCAGGCTCCCCGCTGAGTAAGGAGCCCGATGCAGGAGTCAATCCCAGGACCCCGGGATCATGACCTGAGCAGAAGGCAGACGCTTAATGATTGAGCCACCCAGGCGCCCCGAAATGAAGCTCATTTTTATGTTCTTTTAGGTATGCTTCCTTTCTTGGAAATTGCACTATCTACCACACATCCTTTCCATCCTTCCTTGGTGATAGCCAATCACCAAGTCCTTCCTATCACTCTGAAAAATATGCTACTGTCACTATATAGGTCCTTCCATTATCTTCTGAGGTAAAATTGTTATATAACCTATGTTTTGGTATACAACATTATAATTCAACATCTGCATGCTCTACAAAGTGGTCACCACTGAAGTGTGGTTGCCATCCATCACCATACAGTCGACCCCCTTCACCCTTTTGCCCACCCCTCACCCCTCTTACCCTCTGACAACCACCAATCTGTTCTCTGTTTCAATGAGTTCGTTTTTGTTTTGTTTTGTTTGTTCGCTTTTTAAAGATTCCACATATGAGTGAAATCATGTGGTATTTGTCTTTCTCTATCTGATATATTTCACATAGCCTAATATTGTTTAGGTCCATCCATGCTATCACAAATGGCAAGATTTCATTTTTTTATGGCTGAGTAATATTCCATTATATATATATATGTATATATATAAATCACATCTTCTTTATCCATTCATCTATCAATGGCATTTAGTTATTTCCATATCTTGGCTATGTAAATAACACTGCAATGAACATAAGGGTGCATATATTTTTTTGAATCAGTGTTTTTACGTTCTTCGGATAAATAGCCAGAGTGGAATAGATGGATCATAGGGTAGTTCTAATCTTAATCTTTTGAAGAATCTCCATACTGTTTTCCACACTGGCTGTACCAATTTACATTCCCACCAATAGCATACAAGGGTTCCCTTTCTCCACATCCTTTCCAACACTTGTTATTTCTTGGTGTGGTTGTTGTTATTGTTTTTGGTAACAGCCAGTCTAACTGGTGTGAGGTGATATCTCATTGTGGTCTTGATTTAGATTTTCTTAACAGTTAGTGCTGTTGAACATTTTTTCAGGTGCCTATTGGCCATCTGCATGTTTTCTTTGGAAAAATGTCTATTCAGGTCCTATACCAATTTTTTTT
>NC_138377.1:70267291-70278799 GCF_054177405.1 Leptonychotes weddellii | reverse complement strand
GTTGTATGAGTTCTTTATATATTTTGGATATTAATCCCTTGTCAGATACATGATCTACAAAAGTCTTCTCCCATTCACTCAGTTGCCTTTTTGTTTTGATAATAGTTTCTTTCACTATGCAGAAGCTTTTTAGTTTGATGTAATCCCATTTGTTTATTTTTGCTTTTGTTTCCCTTGCCTTTGGAGTCAAAGCCACAAAAATATCTCTAAGACCAAAGTCAAAGAGCTTACTGTCTCTGTTTTCTTCTAGGAATTTTATAGTTTCACGTCTAACATTCAAGTCTTTAATCCCATTTTGTGTTAATTTTTATGTATGGTATAAGATAGTGATCCAATTTTGTTCTTTCACATGTGGCTGTACAGTTTTCCCAGCATGGTTTTCCCAAAAACAAAGAGACAGTCTTTCCCCATTGTATGTTCTTGACTCCTTTGTCATAAATTATCCATATATGTGTAGGTTTAAATCTGGGCTCTCGATTCTATTCCATTGATCTGTGTGTCTGTTGCTAATACCATACTGTTTTGATTACTATATCTTTGTAGTGTAGTTTGAAATTAGGGTACATGAAACCTCCAGCTTTGTTCTTCTTTCCCACGGTTCCATACAAATTTTAGAATTATTTGTTTAGTTCTGTGAAAAATGCCATTGGAATTTTGATTGCGATTGCACTGAATCTGTAGGTTGCTTTGCATAGTATGGACATTTTAACATTATTAATTCTTTTAATCCATGAGTACTATCTTTCCATTTATATGTGTATTCTTCAATTTTTTTCATCAGTGTCTTATAGTTTTCAGCATCTAGGTCTTTCAGGTCCTTGGTTAAATTTATTCCTAGGTATTTTATTCTCTTTGGTGCAATTGTAAATGGGATTATTTTCTTAATTTTTTAATGGAATCTTTCAGGGTTTCTATATATAGCATCATGTCATCTGCAAATAGTGACAGTTTTCATTTTTTCTTACCAATTTGGATGCTTCATATTCCTTTTTCTTGCCTAATTGTTTGGTTAGGACTTCCAGTACCATGTTGAATAAAAGTGGCAAGAGTGAGCATCCTCATCTAGTACTTGATCTCAGAGTAAAAACTTCCAACTTTTTACCATTGAAGATCATGTTAGCTGTGGTTTTGTCATACATGGACTTTATTATGTTTAGGTACATTCCCTCTGTACCCACTTTGTTGAGTGTTTTTATCATAAATGGATGTTGATTTTTGTCAAATGCTTTTTCTGCATCTATTGAGATGATCATATGATTTCTATCCTTCATTTGTTAATGTGCTGTATCACACTGATTGATTTGCAGATGTTGAATCATCCTTACATCCCTGAAATAAATACCACTTGACCATAATGTATGATCTTTTAATGTACTGTGGAATTTGGCTTGCTCATATTTTGTTGAGAATTTTTGCATAATGTTCATTCATGATATTGGCCTATAATTTTCTTTTTCGTGGTGTCCTTATCTGGTTTTGGTATGAGGAAATGTTGGCCTCATGAAATGAGTTTGGAAATGTCCCTTCCTCTTCAATTTTTTTTTTTAAAGATTTTATTTATTTATTTGACAGAGGGACCCAGCGAGAGAGGGAACACAAGCAGGGGGAGAGGGAGAGGGAGAAGCAGGCTTCCTGCTGAGCAGAGAGCCCGATGCAGGGCTCGATCCCAGGACCCTGGGATCATGACCTGAGCCGAAGGCAGACGCTTAACCTACTGAGCCACCCAGGCGCCCCTCCTCCTCTTCAATTTTTTGGACAAGTTTGAGAAGGATAGAAGTTAAATCTTTGAATGTTTGGTAAAATTCACCAGTGAAGCCATTTGGTCCTGGACTCCTTTCTTTCTTTATTCCACTAGTCTCCTAATGAAATTCCTGCAATAAGGTGTCTCTATTCCAGTTTTCCACACTGAAACCAAGGTGATTTAAAAAAAAATACAAACACAAGTCTCTTTGAGATGTTCTTGCTTACTTTGCAGTTTCATTTCTTTCTTCTATCTCCTGATAAACTCTACATACATTCAAATTAATAGATCTCATTTATTAATTACATACTACATACTAAACACCAGAAAGGGTCCTTTGCAGCCCTATAGGAGAGGTATTATTATTTCAGATAAATAACCTTTTTAATATCATAAGACTGACAAGGGACAGAGACAGGTCTTTTTGATTTCAAGGTTATCCTTTTAAAAATAAATGAGCAAGGGGTTAAAAAAGAGAGAGAGAGAGCAGCAAGCCAAGAATCAGACTCTTAAGTACAGGGAACAAACTAATGGTTACCAGAAGGAAGGTTGGTGAGGGGATGGTTGAAATAGGTGATGGGGATTAGGGAGGGCACTTGTAATGATAAGCGCTGGGTGTTATATGGAAGTGTTTGAATCACTCTATTGTACACCTGAGACTAATATTATACTGAATGCTAATTAACTGGAATTAAAGTATTTTTTAAAACTGCTATATGATATATATATCAAAAAAGTACAGGTTTTTGGTCTACAGTTTGGACAAATATATACACCCCAATCAAAACATAGACTTCTTTCATCATCCCCAAATTACCCTTTAATTTAAAGAATGACCCATCATTTCCATACAGTGAAAACACATATTTTAAATGCACAATTTTGAAGGCCATTGTTTTTGCCCTTTATCCTCCTTGCACCACATCTGCCTAGTTCTTTTATGTTAATATACAAGGGAATATGCATTTTCCTATGTTGAGATGTCCATACTCCTTCTGATAACATCTACTCTGATAACATTTTCTACATTTCAGTTTTAACATTATCCCCTTTCCTAAGCCTCTCTCATACCCAAACACCCACCAGTAAACTTTTCTCTCTTATCACCT
Source organism: Leptonychotes weddellii (assembly GCF_054177405.1). Classification (NCBI taxonomy): domain Eukaryota; kingdom Metazoa; phylum Chordata; class Mammalia; order Carnivora; family Phocidae; genus Leptonychotes; species Leptonychotes weddellii. The sequence goes on along the minus strand of NC_138377.1, from coordinate 70,275,949 downwards.
AGTAATTGTTACTTTTAACTTTTTATTCATTTATCACTCCCGGTGAAGTCTAGAGTCTAGAAGTGTCCACAATCTCTTGTTTGTATTCTTTGCCGAGCATCTAATCTCTTGACAGGCACATAGTTAGTGTTCAAGACATATTTGTTGAATAAACAAGTTCATGATGCTAAACGCATAGGTTAGTGCCTTGTAAGTCATGTGTGAAGTTGAGATTTTATGCCAAGGCAACAAAGATCTGTTAGAGGTTTTACACAAAGGAATGCCATGATTATCTATTTTAGCAAGATAACTGACAGCAGTGTAAAGAGTATAAAACAGTAGTGAAAAGAATAGTTATAGGGAGTTGAGTTGGGAAATCACTGCAGAAGTCCAAAAAAGAGAATATAAGGATATTGGTTAAATGAATGAAATTGGGAAAGCCCAGAGTTCAAAAATCATTTCTGAGAAATACTCTCCAGACCTTAATGGGGGAAATAAAGAAGAGTGAAAGATACTCCATGGTCTTTGGTTGAGTGAAAATAAATAGCTATGCCATTAATGGAAATAGCTGTATAGGAAAACAGGACAATTGGGCAAATTAATCTTAAGGCACATAGGTATAACACAAATAGATAGGAAATGAAATGGAAATATTGGCCAAGATATCAGAAGAGCAGTCAGGGCCTAGAGATGCAGCAGTTGTGCTGGATAATTTCCATTTACTCCTCTAGATACACTCTCGAACTTTCTCTGTGTCCTAGAATCCTTACCTGTTTGGATTCCATGACTGCATTTTGGCTTCCAGTTGGGTTTAGACAATTAGAGGCACTAGCAAAAAATTTAAGGGCAGGAAGATAACAAGTCTGGAATTTTTACCGCAAGACTTCTGCCCTTTCACGTCGGCTGCATCCCTTTTCCAAAGGACACAGCTCTTGCCCACTGACCCTCTTGAGGCAGCTACTGTATAGATTCCAGTAAGGACTCCCCCCAATGCCCCCTTACCCTTTCAGGCCCGGGGGAATGAGCCTGGGGTACTAACCATTCCTTGCTGGTTTCCCTTGGGCCTTCCCATACCATGGTAAATAGTCTTATTAAAATTTCCTAAATTACTCCATTTGAGAGTGCCATATGTTTCCTGCTGGGACCCTAACTGACACGTACAGATGGTGCCTGAAGTCCTGGGAGACAAAATCACCAAAGGAAAGAAGATAGAGTTAGAAGAGTACATGTAGGAAACCAAAAATGAATTTAAATTCCTTACTCAAGACATTTGCAGAGAAATTAGTTCTAGAGACAGCAAGCCAGGGAAGGAAAGGGTTTCAAGAAGGGGTCAACAGTTTCAGATGTGACAGGGAATTCTACCAGACCGAGAACTGAAATAGACTTTTAGCATCCTTAGGCATCTTTCTTAGTACTTAGGATGCTATAGGTGACTTAAAAAAAAAAAAAAGATTTATGTATTCATTTGAGAGAGAGACAGAGAGTGAGAGTGAGTTTGTGAGCACAAGTGGGGGCGGGGAGTGGCAGAGGGAGAGATTCTCAAGCTGACTCCCTGCTGAGCACAGAGCCTGAGGCAGGGCTCGACCCATGAGATCATGACCTGAGTTGAAATCACAAGTCTGACACTTAACTGACTGAGCCACCCAGGTGCCCTGTAGGATGCTGTATGTGACTTTTGTGAAGAGTGGTTTTGGTACAATGGTGGGGTTAGAGGCATGACTGTCATGTGTGGAGGTGAGGATGGGAGTTGAGAGAGAGGAAGTGTAAATGTAGACTATTTATTCAGGAGTTTGGAGAAAGAGGAGAAGAGTAAGGTAGGGTAGCACTGTGATGGAGAAATAGTGTAGAAAGGTTTTTAAAGATGAAGAGGAAAAGTGCTTGCCTAAAGCCTATAGAGGAAAGTGAGGTTAAAGATCTAGGAAGGAATGGATGGACAAGTTCATGGAAGAGGAAAGATGAGAGGATGAGCTTTTCATAGAAGAGACCATCTTTCCCTCAAATGTCAATGAGGGATGTAAAAGTTATGTGAGCCCTCTATCTTGCCTCATAACCCCCTCTACACATCACTAGCACACGATTGCCACCATTACTTTGCAATTGTCTGTTTACCTTTTGATGTCTTCCTGTATAAACTGATACTCCAAGATGGGGTATGTGTCTTATTCTTCACTTTATCCTCAGTATTTTGTGTATAGGAGGCAATGATTTTTTTTGAAAAGTTGAAGATTTGCCAACATCTTAGGTTTAAAGGTCGTGTAGTCAAGGGATGTCCTAACAGATGGTTTTATTTTCTCTGTGAAACAAGAGGTTTAGTCTGGTTGAAATTGAGGAACATAAAGACAGATAAAAAGCTGGAGGGAAAAGGCAACAGTTTAAAACTGCTGTAGTTGAGAATATTCTGATTTTTACTCAGCAAGTAAAATTTAGATATTAATTTGACTTGCCATGTCTCGCCTACAAAGAAGAAAATGAATTAATGAGCTGATATGAGAACTCTGGTCATGTTTATTTTTTTGACTATTAACTTTTGATTTGGTTAAGGTGAATAAGTTTCTCTGCGCCTTATCAATTTGGGGGAATTGTTAACGATTGCATTCTAGATTCTACAACCAGTCCCTGGGCCAGGGACACACTCCGAAGGAAGGTCCTGCTGCTCTGAAATCTTTCCTCAACAGCTGGTGGACTTCTTCTCAAAGCACTCCTCTCTGCTTGCAGCCCCATGGACATCACTTTATTTTGGGTCTTTATGCAGCATATACACTGTATGACAATGGGATCGATTTTCATATGCGGCCAATTCAGTCAGTCCTTGGTAGTGGTTATCTTATAAAATTGTTTTCTGTATTGCCAGTGGGGGGGGGGATAGATTTTTAACATGGCTTCTCTCTGAATATATACATATATTCAGAATATAAGCACAATTATTTCTTAACTGCTCCCAAATAGGATTTGAGGTGACTATTTTATTTTGTTTTACCTGTCTCCTTTTTTGTATGGGCAGAAATTAGACTTTTTTTCAGGGTATTTAAACTGCATCAAAGGAGAGGCAATGTAATATCATGATGAAGGGCAGAGATGCTGGATGCAGTTTAAACCATGCATCCATTCAGACCCTGGCTCTACCATTGAATGCTGTATGTGCTTGGGCACATTACTTAAGTTCCCTGGACCCCAGTGTCTGCCTCCAAATTAAAAACTGAGATAATATTATCTACCTCCGAGATTATCATGATGATTAAAAGTTAGAATATGAAAAATATTTCAGCTAGTAATTGGAACACAGTTACATGCTAAAATTATTATTAAATCCATTAACTCTTACTATTTCTTTAAAATACATTGCTATAAAATGGCCTACCAAAATATCACTAGATTATTCTATGACTCAATGTACCCATTTAGTAATATAGGTAACATATAGAAGATATTTTGTCTGCTAGGTGCTATGCTAAAAACTTTATTATATAGGAATATTTAACAGAAGAAACTGAGGCTGAGGAAAATTATTAAGTCACCCAATATCAAACAGTTGTTTAAGTGCGATTAGAACCAGGTAGTTGGACTCCAAACTTATATACTTAATCACAAAACTACATCGTTTTTCCTCACACAAATATTTTCCTCATTGAGCAAAAATATCAGTCAGGGTATGATTAGGCTTAGTTAAAACTTACAAACAAACTAATGACATTCTTAGTAGAAACTACTAGAGAATAGTGACTGCTTTTCTCAGAGCTGTTATATTTTGTCTTTCTGAGGAATGTTAGTAAATTTTGTCAGCTTTATTTAATTTAGGATTCAGATGTTTGGAGAAATATTTCTCAGCTTTCACTTTAGAACACACTCAACTCCCTGAACCTTTGAAAGACCATTTACAAACCTGATCTTTTTTCCCCCTGTGGATGAAGAATATCTACTGATTTAATGTACATGAATTAATTTTTAAAAGTAGAGATTTACAAGATGGTCATAAACACTTCCTCCAGGTGGAAATTTTCAACTCAGGAAGACACTAGATTTAGAAAATTTGAACAGCAATTAATTTGCTCATGCAAAGAAGGGGGAAAAAAATCCTTGATGTTCTCATTTCCCTGTATCTCTAATGTACTTACCTTTAAAAGAAATTCATTGTCTCATAAATCATGTTGCATGTCACAAATTATCTCACTTTGAATCTATTGCATGTTATGAAGAAGTAGCCGTAGTATCTTTTTTCACTGTGTAAAGGACAAGTTCTCTCTCTCTCCCTTCCCCCCTTCCCCCCAGTCTTTGTCCCTCCCTCTCCCTCTCTCTCTCTCCCTCCCTCTGTCCCTCTTCTCAAGCTACCCCCCATTCTCTCTCTCTCCATATATATATATGTTATATATATGTGTATATATATGTTATATATATGTGTGTGTGTGTGTATATATATATATATATATATTAGCATTTGTAAATAATTTTCCTGGTTTCTAGCTAATATTTTACTCTAGACGGTGGCAAAATATCCACAGCAATGTTAATTGTTTGTAGTTTCTGATACACAAGTTCGATTATAACTGGTTTTCTAATCATAAACTTTACTCTTTTAAACATTTCCTATTATGATATAAGAATTTTGAAATAGAATATGTCTCACAAATTCAAAATCAGGTCTGTTTTCCTCCCTTAAGCACTGGGAATTCAGGCTGTTATTTCTAAGGTTACAGATGAGTTGGGGAGCTGGGAGTGGGGAAACACTGAAATGGAAGAAAGATACGAACTTTGGGTATAGATAGACCTGGGTTTGAGTTCTGGCCCCACCACTTATTACCTACCAATTTTATGCAAAAATTATGTATTTTATCTCTTAGACTCTCAGTTTCCTCTGTATTTAATGGGGACATTAATATTTACCTCTTTCACTGATGTGAGGGACAAATGCAAGAATGTATTCTATTGTGTCTAGTACTGGTTTTTTTTGTTTTTAAAAGATTTTATTTATTTATTTGACAGAGAGCGATCGCAAGTAGGCAGACAGGCAGGCAGGCAGGCAGAGGGAGAGGGAGAAGCAGGCTCCCCGCTGAGCAAGGAGCCCCGACGACGTGGGGCTCGATCCTAGGATGCAGGGATCATGACCTGAGCCAAAGGCAGACGCTTAACCAACTGAGCCACCCAGGTGCCCCATAATGTGTCCAGTACTGTTAATAACACATGTTAGGTGCCCAATAATGTCAGTTCTGATCTTTTGGCCAACACTAGTTCCACAAATGTAATTATGGAGAGCTAACTCTGGTGGTGGTAGTGTTTGAAGGGATGAGAGAGAGAATATAGTCTTGCCATGTGCCTAAACACTCAAAAGAGTTTGAAACGTGAAGGGAATGGACTTGATCTTAATTGGAAGCGGTGTGATATAATGGTATGGGGGAAGGTTTTTAAATTAGAGAAGTAAGTATGAATTTCATCTCTCTATTCAATTAAAAGTGTGATTTAAGTCATTATTAATTTATAGGAGCTTTCGCTTTCTCATCTGTAAAAAGTAGATAATAATACATACCTCTAGGTCTTAAGATGAGAATTAAATGAGGGGAAGTTTCTTAACACAGTGCCCGGAAAAGACATGAATCCTAACTTCTTACCCGGAGGAGCAGTAACATCTGTTTCATTGGGGGCTGGGAGGTTGAGGGGATGATTTCTATGCCATGTACATGGAACCAAGAGCAAAAGAGTAGGGTGAGGAAGCTATGGATGCCACTTTTCTCCTTGTTTACTACAATCACCAAGCAGGCATTGCCTGTTTTCATGGCCTGGCATTATGAATCTCATTTCAGTTGGACCATTTTGGTAGGTTAGGGCAGATTAGGATTGATAGTCTAATTTCTATGGTTAAGACAGATGATGGACTATTATGCTATTTCTCCAAAAATAATAGCTACTAATTCATGGCTCCTCACTTTGCTCTAAGTTCTTTAGCCAAGGATTAACTAATCACCTTTGAAACCTTTCAAAGAAATTGGAGGCCTGAGGAGTTCAAGCCACATGTTCAAGATTACACAGTTTATAAATGGCAGAACCAGAAGACACAGATCTGGCTGAGATCTCCCCTTCCTACCCCATATGGTTTTTTCCACTTTCTCACCTGGTCTTTGATTTCCCACTCCATCAACCCCAGCTGGATGAGGTCCCTCCTGACTGTAAACCTTCATAGCACTTTGTTTTCACCTTTCACATGGCTCATATACTTTTCTATTAGTTATTAAAGTCATTTGAGTTCTTGTGTCATTTTCCCAAATCAATAATAAATTCCTTGAGAGGAGGGACACTGTTACATACTGTTGTATCAATCAAGTCTTTTTTTTTTTAGCTTTTTACAACATGGAAATTTACTTATCTCACAAAACAAGTCTAGATGTAAATAGTACCAGAGTGTAGCAATTTAACAATTTCATGAAAGGCCCAAACTCTTTCTATTTTCTCTCTATCATATTTAGTGTATTAGACTTTTAGTTTATCACCTGTCAGTTGCAAGATGGCTATCAAGACCCAGGCATTTGGTTATTGTTCAAAGTAAGAAGAGTGGGGAAGGGCAGCACAACTGAGCTGTCTACTCAGGCCTGTCCCCTATGAGACAAGAAAACCCTCCCAGGAGCTGCCTGATTAACTTCCTTTATATTCCATCCCAGTACTTGGGGCCCTCTGTAGGTCTTCAAGAGTAGAAACACTACCATGGCTCTAAATTTCCCCAAATGCAGTGATTGATGACTTAAGAATTTAAAAGCTTATTTTGAACCTTAATAAGAGTTCTGTGTGATGGTAGGTAGAGGACCAGAAAGCTAAGGGCATACATGCATACTGCACAGCTGTTGAAGATCCCTTCCAAGAAGCCGTGCCCATTTCCATACACCAACTCTATAGCACCTGAAATTTAAAGTCACAAATTGCAAGATGGTGTAGATCGTTAGGATTGCTTGCAATTAGTCAAGCTCTCAAATGTTACTGAATACCAAGGGTCTACTTGAACCTCTTTTGTGATGAACAAGGTGGATTGTGTATGTTTCCTACTGAATTATTACCCCTTACATTCTTGAGAGAGAGCTTTGTTGACAGCTGACTTGTAGACCCAAGCATATGTTTAGTTATAGTTCCCTCAGGTGCCAACAATAGGTAAAATAAACTTTAAAGATGTTTCAGGTGAATAGCATTTCACCCTGTACCTTGGTACAAATTGTGAGTCAATTATTTATGAGCAGAACCCAATTTGTTCAAACCTCATTGACCTTTAATACAGTTATGACATGTGTCTTGACTTGATTCTTCCCTCTATTGATTTGGTCTGGAAAAGTAAAACAAGAGGTGAAATGGCCCCTCAGGGTAAGTTAAAATTGTAGGTTACGGCCATGTTAAATTGCTTTAGTATACTTTGTGTCCTTTAGAGTCAGAAAATGAAGCAATAAAGTAAGTTGATGTAAGTAATTCTTGTTTTTAAAAGGACCTTGAAGTGCTTTTAACAATATCATGGATTTGATAAGATCTGCTTTAGACTTCTTAATTTAAAATGAACATAAAGATGGTAAAGCCGAAAGAATGTTGAAATACTAGTGTTGTGCTAACAGCTTTGAAACTGAATTCGTGGGAGAGGACCGATAGGAATTCTTCACTATTGTCTGCCGTACTTGGGGAAAATTAAAGCAGCAGTTTAATTTAACTGCTAGGAATTTCCTGGGGGGCATATCCAGGTGTACAAAATATTTAGGAGGGTTTCAAAAGTTTTTGCTCATTACTTATGTGTTATCAAGTTCAGACAGTGTTTAAAACTCAGGCAATTTTCAAGTTTGAAATGTTCATTTTTGTGACAGGCAAACCTATTAAATCTGCGTGTTCACAGCTTTTTCCTCTCTCTTACCTCTTCCCATATTTGTCTGTAATTATTGTGTATTGACGGGCTAAGTGGAGGGCTGGAGAAGACAGAAAGAAAACATTAATTCTCATAGAAAAGGAGATCGAGCATCATTAGTTGGAGAAAAGAATACACTGTTTGGGGAGTAAAAATGGAGAAAAAGGACAAGAACCAACAAGGGAATGTGAGCCGGTTTGGGACAGAACACTGATGTTTAGAGAGAGGGAGGAGAGGAGTTGAGTAGGGTTCATACGGAGAGAAATAAAGCTGATTTCAAAATATGTTATGATGTATGATGAATGGTGTGTTTGAGATAATAGATATTTGTTTAAATTGTTCTTTCAAGGTAAGAACAAGCTGGTTTGGCTTTATGCTGTCCCTATTATTATCCTTGAAGTTGTCATTTCTTGCATTTCTTTCTTACATACCGATAATAACCGTTCTATTGATTGATGACCTGTAAGGGGAGTATGTAACCAAAACGAAGACGGACACCTGGGTGGCTCAGTCGGTTGGGCGTCTGCCTTCGGTTCAGGTCATGATCCTGGAGTCCCGGGGTCGAGTCCCACGCTGGGCTCCCTGCTCAGAGGAGAGTCTGCTTCTCCCTCTGACCCTCCCTTTCTTTTTTTTTTTTTTATTCTTATGTTAATCCCCATACATTACATCATTAGTTTTAGATGAAGTGTTCCATGATTCATTGTTTGTGCATAACACCCAGTGCTCCATGCAGAATGTGCCCTCCTCAATACCCACCACCAGGCTAACCCATCCTCCCACCCCCCTCCCCTCCAGAACCCTGTTTGTTTTTCAGAGTCCATCGT
>NC_138377.1:70217225-70267191 GCF_054177405.1 Leptonychotes weddellii | reverse complement strand
GACCCTCCCTTTCTTGTGCTTTCTCTCTCTCATGCTCTCTCTCTCAAATAAATGAATAAAATCTTTAAAAAAAAAAAAAAAAGAAGACATCCCAACCTGGATGAGATGGGACTGGAAGGGGAACATGGAGTAGTTTTAGAGCACACAAACACTGGACCAGAATCGGAGGCTTTTGAGATAACAGGCCAATTTTGGGGAGAAGTTTGTCATTCCTAGGACCTCAGAAACCGCTTAAACGTTACTTTTGGGTTTCAGTTTATACTTCTGTGAATTTGATTCGAGAGCTCCGTTTGCACCACTAATAACCAAGAGGCTAGTTTAAGCCTTCCAAGAGCTCTGCATAACATGATGTACTAATTTAGAAATTCCATGCTCTGGACATTATCGGTCTGCCATACAGCTCAAGAGCCTCTGTGTGAGGTGGCCAGAATTAAGGACCGTGAGAAGCCATGCATGAACCGGCAACTCTTGTTTTAGAACTGGGGATGAGGTCACAAGTTCGAACCAAGAAATCAGAGTTCTTTTGGTCAAGAACTCCAAATGCCATTGTTGTCATAAAAAAAATAGCACAACATGTGGGAGAGAGTGGGTATCACTTGCAAGTTAGTCTTTCCAGCTCCCTACTTTAAAGAATCATTCAATGGGATCCACTTCAGCTCTGTTGATCGGGCTCTGTCTTCTTTCTGTGTCTGCCAACCATCTCTGTGCAAACACACAGAAAACATTTCTGGAGTGCTGGTGATATGAATGCTCTGTACTAGATGCAATGGTGTCTACTCTCAAAGTTCATCCTCTAGTCAGTGATAAGCATAAGACCACTAAGAGTGATTTCTAACAATAATTTTCGGATTGCCGCAACTCTTTGGAGCTTTACACGTGTTATCTGAGTTGTTTTAATAATAATCCTGTAAGACTGGCGATGTGTATACGTCTGTTGCTGTTATTTCGATTACAAAAACAGAAAATTTAGATTTGTGGAGGTGCAGAAACTTGTCTACATTGTTTGGCTAAAGCTTATGACCTACATCTTCTGGTTTCAAATCTCTTGTCCTTTAAAATGGAATTGCACTGAATTGAAATGACTGAAAATTGATGTAGTTTTAAAAAGTGCAGGAATAATTTTGGATATAGTTGTTAAGGAGTTAATCGGAGTGGGGCGTGGATTCTTAAAAATAGGGCATTTATTATAGGTTCTAAAGAGGGACAAAGATTTAGAAAAAAAGTATTTGTAGAAAGTATAAAGAAATGAACGGTTATAAATTGATGGCATATTCAAGATACATTTGTATGTATATTTATAATTTAAAAAGGTATATTAGAGCTATTAGAGCTAACATTTAGTGAGTACATACTATATACCAGATACCTGATATATATTATCTTGTTTAATTTCCAAACATCCCCGAGAGATAAGATTTATTATTTGACTCTATTTTATAGTTAAGGAAATGGATGTCAAAGAGGTTTAAGCCTAACTCAAGATCAGAGGTAGCAGAACTAGGACTCAGATGGCCTGGTTTCCCTGATACCACTTTGCAGAGCCATGGGGTCCAGAGAGGGACTGCATTATGGATAAGATAGGTGTTGAAGATAGTAAGGGGCCCCGCTTAGCATGGAAGGCCACCCTGTGGCAAGAAGGGTTTCAGGGAGGGTTTAGTACTATTTGGTAAATGACCCTTAGTATAACTCTCACTAGATTTCCTTTTGTCATTATCAGACTCAATAGGACTCAAACTGGGCTCATTAGGTACCCTACCTCCTTTAAATGCCCCTTCAAAAGATCCCCCGCCAGAGGTAACTTTGTTTCTCACTGTCTGTTCTTCTCTAGCCCCACCGGACAGCCTCTCCACAAACCAGGATACAAAATGATTGGCTCTTTATTGTTGACTTCTTGGTCCCCAAGCCCCCCTTACTCAGAATCCTATTGCACATGGCTAAAAAGTACTGCTCATTCCTTAGATCTTGTGTTTCTGTTAATAATGACTTCCAATGACTTCTTTGTTAGATGTTAACTTAAAAAAAAACAAAAAACCAACCCTTCCCTCTTAGCCAGTTTTCCCCACAAGGTCTATTATCTGTCTTATGCTCAAGCCATGTTATATCTTTTAGCTGGTCAACCAAGACAGCATCCATTTTGTTCTAATATTATGTTTCTCCCTTGTTCAATCTCAAAAAATTCTTAACCAAGGCTTCCCTGAAGGTTTCAAATAAATCCTTCCTCCTGTTGTCATGTCCTGTTTCTGCCTTTAAAAATAAAAAAACAAAACAAAACAAAACAAACAAAGACAAAGCCCCCCAAATAAACCAGTCCAAACCAACCAACCAACCAAAAAACCCCGTTCCAAGTTCATCTTTCAGGTTTGTCCTGATTTATTAGTATCCCATTTTTCCAACGCAGCAAGAAAATTCCCAGCCCAAACTTCCTAATTTCCTTTTTGTTGTTTTTATTAATAAGTATCCATTTTAAAGGATAGTTATCACCTCTATTGGATTGTAAATCTCCTTGAGGGCAGGAGACTTGTGTCTAACCACTAATAGGTACCCACACATTTATTAGTGAGCAACGCTACCTCTAGGGGGTCAATAAATACTTGTTGACTCACTGACTTTATAAATATAAATGGCAAAATAATCAGACATTCCGCTAGCACCTAATTTGCTCCCTGTAGGTAAGTTTGTCTCTTTGGTAGCATTGATTCTTTCAGGCCACCAGGGTTCCATTTAGTGAATTACAACTGCCTTGTGCTAACTGGTAACCTGGTGGCCTGAATGAGTTTAAGAGTCTCCCCAAATGAAGGACATCTCCCCTGAGAGTGACTCTGAATCTTGTTGAATACCTAACCCAACCTTTATTTTCTTCTACAGCATTTTCCCTTTGAGACGAAGATTCCTTTGCCTTTGGGCCTTTTAGCCATTTTACACATCAGAAACTCTCAAGTCATAAACAAATAAAAATGCACTTCGTGTACCTTTTCTTGCTGTTTTACATTTTTAAAGGAAAGTATTGCCGAATTACAGTGAATACTGAGCAGGAAATTCACAATTTTCCTTGTAGTGTTTTTTTGTAAGGGAACCGCTTTCTGACAGATCCAGTTGTTGACAGTGCCCTCCTACTGTTTGACTCACATTCAGAATTCATTTCTATGTGCACCACAGTACAAAAATTTTGCAAAACATTAGAGGAACATGCAGAATATTCCCTAGCTGTTTCTTCCTCCAGCCCAGGCTCCCAAAGCTTTTCTGTTTTGTGCAGAGTTCTCTACCAAACAATGATCCTTTCTGCAATTTTAGGAAACCTACAACTGGATAAAGTTAATGGATGAATAGATACATCCCAGCAGGGAATGCCTGTCTTGGATCCTGAGGAATCTGGTCTCTTTTGTTAGGCAGTGAGCTAAAAATTGGAAGCAGGTCCTTAAGAAGTGCTTTGACTCTCAAAACACCGTATTTCTGGGGCTACAATTTATCATTCACTACAGTGCCATGTTCTTTAATTGACACTATTCTCCCATTAAAATTGTGTTCTCCCCTGTGTTCTCACTGTACCTACACACACACATACACACACACACACACACACAATCATGCATGTCTGTGCCCTGTGTATATAACACCAGTGATCACTTTTGTTATAGATGGCTATTAATGTTTTTAACTTTTCCTCCACTAATTTCAGAGAGTAGAGTTTGAGTCTTATTTATCTTTATGTCTTTCTCCCCTAACTCCAAGCCTGGAACCAAGTTATTGCTCAATAAATGGTAATAATAATATTGGTTCGGTGGAGACATCATTAGGAAATAAATTTTAATTTACAGAAGTTTATTCAAGTTTCCATCACGATTGTGGTATTATGGCTTGCAATTTTGGCACTCCTAAGGGGAGTATATATAGACTAGTTGGCAATTTACAATTATTCTCTCTTTATGTGCAATGTTAGCTAATCAATTGCATATTAAAATAAAGGGTTTGTATGAATCGTCTGGTTTAAAGTATTTCTGTGTTGCAAAGATCAGCACCATATAAACACACCAACATCATTTTTAGCAGCATTTTAAGCAAAAAGCCTGAAGGAAGCCTTTACTTCATAAGGCGATGTTATAAATGAAAGCATCGGACCAGAGCTCCTAAAACCCTTGCCCTTTGCCTTTTTGGCCTTAATCATCTCCTAGGGATTTGACATGTATGAAGATGGTGTGTCTTCATAGCGTGTCTGAAGAGGTTCATATAGTTTTTTTTTTTTTTTAGAAGATACTACTAAAAGGCAAGTGGTGTGTTAACTAAGTACAAAGAAAATTATGTATTTCTGATACTAATCACTTACATGACAATGTGCTTTTGGTCACAAGCCCATGACAATAAAATGCCGATGGCCCAGTATAACTTTCACTTCTGCTGCAAAAAGCACCACAGTGAAGGAGCGTCAGTGGTACAATTTTCATTTTTACAAAAATCACAGACTTCTTAAATGTGCAACATCGTGGCCATTTTGTCTGAATTAAAGTGCTCTTCCTAAATTTTTCTGTTGTTCTTTGTTCTAATTTCCATCTCTAGATTTTCTCTTCTGTGCATGTTAAATTTGGGCATAAAAAAAGAACCCCAAATCCAAAATAATAGATGGAGGATGGGAAAACATGGGATGATTATTGCAAGACTGCATCATATATTATATAAAGACAGAGTCTCAGCAATTTATTTGGCTGTGTCAGGGTGCTTGCTTAGGGAGCTAGAGATCTAGGTTTTCATTCTATCAACAGCTCTTGCTGTCAATTAATTAGAATATATATTCCTATTAATTCAGGGCTGTGCAATGCCTTCTTTATGTACACTGCAAGCACTTCCATGAAACTGCATCTGTCCTCAGTTATACCGTGCAGCGCTCCTGCCCGGAAATCCAGTGTTTCTTTCCCAATCTACATATTGTGTGCTTGCCAAGCTGTACAGATGCTTTTTGGATTGGAAATATTGCTGCTTTTCATAATATTTTTAAATGTTGAGAATATAGATTTTAACTTGATCTCTTTACAAACACTGGTAAGTAAAACCCATTTAACAGATCAGGAAATTAGGTCACCTATGATCTGGCTATAGCATGCAAACCATAAGAAAGATGGTTAAATATCTTTCAACAATGGATTTTTGCCAATTCGTACAGCTCTCTCATAGAAATTAAGGCCCCATATCCACTTCTGAAATAACCTGGACAGTTTGAAAATAGAAGTGCTAAACCCCTTACCTTCATCCTCAAATCTGCATTTCCTTATGGAGTTCTGTACCTCAGCTAATGGCATTTCAATATACCCTGTTGCCTCAGTTAGGACTCTTAAAGTCATCCTTGACTTATGTCCCTTATTTTCCATGTCCAATTGATCATCAGACCTGTCAATTCTCCCTCAGAAGTGTCCTCTGGCTAAAGTCCCTTTTTATCATCCTCATGGCCACTGGCTTAGACCCTCATCATTTTTGTTTGGAGTATTCATAAAGCTCCTATCTGATCTCCCCTGCATCTGTCTTCCTCCCCTCGAGTCCATTCTTCACCTAGACACCAGAATGATCTTCCTGAAAACAATTCTCATCAAGTTATTTCTCTCCTTAAAGACCTCAGCTGGAGTCCACTTGTTCATAGGATGAGTGCTAAACTCCTATAGCTGGATCTATAAGGCTTTTGGCAATTAAGCATCAACTTCTCCTGTTACAGTTCTTGGCATTTTCTGCACGGATTCTCATCTCTGGCTCCATTCCTAGACACTCATATCAAACTCATATATTAACTAATTATATTAATTTATGCCATTGCACATGTTTTCCTATAGCCTAGGATGCTTTTTTCCTTCACCTCTTGCCAAACTGATACTGTTTAAGACCATGCAAATATCATCTCCTCTTGAAGTCTTTCCTGACGCTGGCAAAATTGCTCTTACCCTGTTCTAGACTTTCTTGTCATGCCAATAATACTCCTATTACAACATTTATTGCTTTGTATTTTAATGATCTGCTAACAGGTCTGGTTGTAAACTCTTTGGAGAGAAGGCTCTTTCTATGCCTGACTCCTATTTGAATTTGCCAAGGAAAGGATGTTTAATAAGTGCTGCATGAATGAATGAATGAATGATCCATATTGATCTTTTCTCCATACTATAGTGCTTTGTAACCAAACCAAATGATATTTTTACTATAAGTGCTTGTACTATAACATGATATATGCTTTCCTAGAAAAATTCAATCTTCCATAAAAACAAAACAAATGCACACAATAAAAAGGGCTCACTGGGCAGACCGCTCAAAACCTCATGCAATTTGTAATCAGAGCATAATAAAAACCATATTTGGTATCTGAGCTAAGTTGGATCTCCCTGGCATGCAGTCTTCCTTAGTGTGGCTGGGTATGGCCACAGTAGATATCAATAACAAACAGTAATAACAGAGTGGAGATGCTGATAATATTCTGATTAATTAGGGAAGAGTTGCTAAGATAATGAACATAGATGGAAATGGAGTCTGAGCCAATGGGGTGGCTGCTAAGGTGGGCACTGAGACATGGCAACCTGCAACAAGCTAAGAGTTTCCTCAGGCTGGGGAAGCACCTCTTTGGGGAGGGAGCCTAGACTGCAAGCCCTCGTTTTTAATTTTCTAAAATTATATACTGCAGCCTTAATAAGGGTTGCTGTGACCAATGCAATAGCCATGCTGCAAAATGTTTCCTTTCTTGCAGAAACTTACAACTCTCCTTTTGCTATGTTTTGGTTCCCCTTGTCTACCAAAACGTACATACTGAAACAAGGTGACTTCCACGTTACGCGAGCATCCCCCTGCTTATCAATTATATTCCCCTGTTGACCAATTACATGTGAGCTAAATCATGTTCTAACTAGGGTCATTCCGGCAAAGCAGACAGTATTCATATATTTGCATTGTTTAATTATCTAATGCCTATTATCTCACTTTTCCAATGAAATGCTATAGAGAATTCTTTGAAGATAGAGACTGTATGTAATACTGAGAGAATCTGATTTTTTTTTTTTTTTGGTTTTTGACATAAATTTCTTTGAGTAGCAGATGCTATTTTTGCCAGCCATTCGTTTGTTTCCTCTCAAATCCATTCTCTGCTCTGCCCCTCTCTAATGTGTGTTGCAGCGACCTACATTTCTCAACTTCTCTTCCCAAATGGCTTCTGCATAGTTTTGGCCAATGGTAGGCACAGGTGGAGGGCTGGTGGGCAATGGGAGAGAAGCCACCCTGTTCTCCTCCTAGTTCTTTGCCTTGAGCTTCCATTTCTGGCACTGGCTCTCTTCCTTCTGTGGCTCAAGCTCCTGTGGGATTGTCTCTCCCTCCATGGTCCCTGTTCCCACCAGGCAATTCTCAGCTGGGATTCTAGCCCCCACTAGACAGCTCTGGCTTTTGAGCTCTAGGAATAACACCTCCTTCCCTTGATCCTTAGAGTTGGCAGAGGCTTCCTGCCGTTGCAAATTTCTGGGTTGCTTCATTATCCCCTGTCTGGATCCTCCTGGCTCTTGCATCACCACATTTCCATTTCCCTGTAAATTATCTAAAGTGTGTTTCCCTAACTGGACTCTGATATGCTGTTAAAAAGCACTGTAAAATCAGATGTGCTACAGGTGCCCATTGCTCAGCTTGTTAGATAAAATAAAAATCACCTTGACTTTATCCACCCTGTGAGAAGACAATGGTTAACTATAGCCCTACTATGTCACTGGGAATGTTAAATGAGGTCTTGTGAAAAATTCCAGAAATATTAAGAAATCCCCCCAAGTCTTTTCCAGCACCTGATCACACATTTGAACTCTGACATTCCTATCATCTACAGCACAGGCTGTCAAGCCACCTGTTGATGGTATTTGAGGACACAGCCCTGGTGACTGTACCCAAGATTATGGCATCTCATCCCCCCAGGTTTCTTTTCAGTAGACAATTAACAGGGTAAGGGCTTTGAATGTCCTGAAAATCCCAAAATTCTCTTGCCTTTATTCCCAGGCAATTCATAAGAAACAACAACACAAACTTCAACTAAACCTGAAATCCAGCAAGTTCCAAACCCTTTGAGGACTGCCGAAATAAAAAGGACCACCCCAGTGCGGGGGGGGGGGCGGGGTATGAACTGGCTCATTAAGTACACACTACAAAACCTGATGTTAGTATCTCCCGAAAAACATAACCATTGATGTTTTCAGGAGACTAGGAGGATGGGATGTTCATACCCCCACCTAACATGTGTTACTGCGACTCACCAACTTTTATTGACAAAAAGGGTACAGAAGCTGTAATCACGCAGGCTGACTAAGGAAAGAATAATGCAGCTCTTTTGAGTCAGGATTAAGTTGTGTTGGTTGATGGGTTTGGAAAAACAATATTATACTTGGCTTCTAGATAAATACTGCAGAGACCTCTTGTAAGTCTTCCAGTAATTTTTTGTAATCCTTCACAAGTAGTAAAATCATTGCTGTGAGGCGGATAGGAGAGGAATCCACAAATAAGACATCTGTTATTGTTATATCAATGATGATATATGCCCAACTCTGAAATAACAACATTCAACAAGAAATGGAACCTTATCCAAAATGAGATCTCATTCACTTCCATGACTTCATTTGCTACATTAATAAGAGTAAACTGAAGTTTATAATTGGGTGATCTTATCTATTAGCATTAGTAATATATCACAGGTATAGGGCTTTATATTTTAGATTAATAGAATTCAAAATGTTGGAAAGTTCTATGCTAACACATAGCACGCATGGACAGGTGAGGATCGTGATATATCGAATACACAGAAAAAAGGAGCTCTTTGCTTTTTGTGCTATATTTTGCTGTGCATTTTTGTATCTTTGCACCTCCCCCAAGTTTTCAGTTTTCTTACAAGTGTAAGATATTTTTACAACAATCTATTAGAACAACAGTGAAAGAATGTTGAGGTTTGTAATGCTTTCATGAGACATGTAATATTATGAGTCTTAATATTTAAAATGAATATTTAGAAAAATAATGTATTACTTGAAACTAATACATTTTTCTAACATACAGGTGAAAAATGAAATCTAAGCTCTAAAGGTTATGTCACCATATGTTTGGAGAATTTTTAAGAACCCCCAAAGTAGAACTTTGGCAGTAGAATAGGCAATTATTTGCCAACACCAGATTTATGTGCAAATCCTAAGAATCTTAAACAGAATCTTTTTAAATGCCTTCAAATGATACCCAGGAATCTCTTGTTTTTACTTTTATTTCCATTGTCTTGGTTTGACTTCTGTACTTCATGTCCTATTAAGACAATCATTGACTCATTTTTGAATCTGGAAGGTAGCAACCCTACGCATCCCCCAATTGCCCTTTCAGCATGGTGCTCTACAATGCACATGGAAGAAAAGACCTTGCTCTGCCCTCCTGCAGATTTCCAGCTCAGACTGTGTTTAATCCTTTTCCAGCCTTTGCTGAAACTGGTGACTAAGCCAAAGTTAGAATGTTGTGTGAATCTGCTTAGAAAGGAGGTGTTAGAGCCAAGTAGGAAACATCTAGGCCTCTCCACATTTGCCACCACTGACTAGAGCAGACTTTTGGAAGCTCCTTCTTTCTTGGGCTTTCATGATGGCCTTTTACCCTGGCTCTTCTACTTTTTTTGGCCTGACCCTTTCTTCTCAGTGTGCTTTATTAACTGTCATTCCTCTCCCCCATCCTTATATGTAGGGGCTTCTAGGTTTCTGTCTCTGGTCATTTTCCAGACCTTTATCATTTCATCTACATACTTTTTTTGAGCTGTATTGAGGTATAATTGACACATAGGAATTGTAGTGAGAACACTTAAGATCTACTACCTTAGCAAATTTCTAGTATACAATATAGTATTGTTAACTGTAGTAACAACCCTCTACATCAGATCTCCACAATGTATTCATCTTGCGTAACTGAAACACTGTCCCCTTTGACCAGTATTTTCCCGTTTCCCTCTCCCCCCATCTACCATCCTTGATAATCCACAGTCAATTACTGAAGAGTGTGGCAGGTTTTGTGAGCTCTACTTAAGACCTGCACCATATTTCTAAAGCAGACTACATTAGAGCATTATGCCATGGAGAAGAAGTAATATTGTCTCTCTATGAACTCTATGAACTCATGAAGAACATCCAGGCCTGCTTTTCAAACTGCAAGTTGGAGAAGTGTGTTCTCTTTTTAATGTGTGTATGTGTTTCTTAATTAATATTAAACAATAATTAGCTTGAATTTTTTTTTGAAAAAAGGTATTTAGCCATTATTGAGAAACCTCAGGGCATATATGACATGAAGCTATCTAATCATTACTCAGTAGATAAATTACCAGCCTTTACCTTAGCCAGTCCTGGTAGGCCTATATATGTGTATGAACTGAGGACTTCCATCTTTAAGCTCAGTCCTCCTCAATCCTTGGGCTTAAATCTTAAGAACTGGAAGAAACATTAAAGGATTATGCCTCATCAGGAAGTGTGATCTAGAATTAGTCCTGCTTCTGTAAGATATCTAAGACCTGCTGTTGTAAGATTAGTTCTGGTACTCATATATCCCCTAAAATGAAGGCTTCCCTTCATCTTTCTGTGTATATTTAGTGAGTATAAACAGATATCTTCTTGGGTGTTCAGATAAGCATTTCAAGATCTGCTAGGCATTGGCTTTCTGCCTTAGATCCCAGACCACTGACAGAGATACCTTGCTTACCTCTGCCAGCCACCTTTCCCAGGGACTAGACCTTGTCTATGGTATCTCTAGCTCCTAGACAGGTCCTGATATTTAAATAGATTGAAACCCTGGGTGCCTGGGTAGCTCAGTTGTTAAGTGTCTGCCTTCGGCTCAGGTCATGATCCCAGGGTCCTGGGATCGAGTTCCACATCGGGCTCCTTGCTCTGCGGGAAGCCTGCTTCTCCCTCTCCCACTCCCCCTGCTTGTGTTCCCTCTCAGGCTGTGTCTCTCTCTGTCAAATAAATAAATCAATTCTTTAAAAAAAAAAAATAAATTAATTAAATAAATAGATTGAAACCCAAAAACATGGCACTATCACCCACCGAGTTTGAGAATCACAAAAGTCTGGACACTCCAGCTACTGCCCTCACCGACCACCACCGATGAACCCTATGGATGCAGATGCTAATTTGCACTGCTGGTACTTCCCTCAGTGGCCCGCTCTACTGTTGGGTCAACTTCCCATTTTCAGTATCAACTTACTCTAGCCTTTTGTCCACCACCCACTGAAGTCTGAATATGCTCCATAGACCAAGCTATAAAAATATGACAACTTTCACTAGTTTCAACAGGTTAGGTCAGCCTAAATGAGACAAAATCATGGATTATTAGAAGGAGATCTGATGATTTTATTATTATCCTCTCAAAAATGTTTATTGAACATCTAAAAGGTACTATTTCATTAAATATGAGGAGATAGAGAACTATAAGACTTTGTTTCTGTCTTGAAAATGTTGACATTCTAATTGAATAGACACTCATATTTGTGCACATGCACACACATGCACGTACTACACAAGGCCGTATAAATGCCAAATGAATCAAACCAACCAGAAGAGCTCAGATAAGAGAGAGAGGACTCTGGTGTGGGCTGGCCGGGGAAGGTGTTATGGAAGGAGACAGAACTCAGAGTATTAAAGAAAGGAGCAGAGACTGATGTGTAGGAGAAAAGGAAAAGAATAGCAAAAGTTGGAGGAACACCTGAAGGCATGCCAACATCATTGGAATTGAGAATTTAGGATGGAAATCATGAGGAAAAGATTTCTTACTTTTTAATCAGTCTCAGTTGGAGGGGATAGAGCTTTCCCAAGGTGATAGAAAAATTGGGAAGAGCTTTCTGGTCTCCAAGCTTTTGGGAGTAACATGCCATATTAGTGGCAGCCATTGGTGGGAGAAAGAAGTAGCTCTGCTAATGGCACTAAAAGGAACCCCAGAAGGGATGCTTTCAATTTAGCTCATAATTCTGTAAAGGCAAAGATTGGCCCTTTCCCGCTGCCACTCAAACCCCCAGGCTTGTTACCTCAGGGAAGCTTATTTTTTCCCAATGAGGCTATCCTTGTATATTGCAGTTGCATTTTGTGCATGGTTTATAGAAATGTTGGGGGAATGGGAAAAGGAATTTGTCTTGGGTATGGTATCTGTGCTTTCCCTAATGAAGGAAAACCTTGATTCAGATTGCTTTACTCAGTACTAAGAGTACTGGGAAGCAGTTGTGGAAATCATGCAGAACAGAAACTCTGGAACTGTAGTGTGATGCACAGTGCTTAGTGAGGTAGCTAACACACGGAGAGCTAATAGTTGTGTACCCTCCCGTCTGGATTCTATGCCTTTTTCCCCACCTTCCTATTCATCACTCCTTCCTCAGCTGCTCAAGACGCTGTTATAGTGTCTCATTCATGTCTGCCCTTCCAAAAGAGTCTTCTAAGTCAAAATTTCCCCTGCCCACCACCCTATCAACAACTCTTCTAGTCTTAATGATGCCACAAATATATGGCATTTGTTGAGTGCTTAATCAGTACCTGGCACATACAGTATTTCATGTAATGATTGCCCTCTCCTAGAGATTGATCAATGATTAAAATATGAATGTAAAGGGACTAGTCCAACTTCTCTGATCTTCTGTTTCCTCATTTATAGAACAGGGATAAATACTTACCTTATAGGTCCATTTTTAAGATCACAGATGAGGAAACTGAGTCACACACAGTGAAATGTGCCAAACCAGGGTTCCAATTCATGGTATGTGACAAAAGCTTGTGCTTATCTCATTCTGCTGAGCTACAGCATGAGAACTTCAAGCCCTTGGGGAGGGGAAAGGGCCACGAGACTTTCTTAGTCCCTAGGGTTGCCAGATACAAGGCAGGGCACCAGTTAGATCGGAATTTCAGGTAAACAACAAATAATTATTAGTACCAGTACATGCTAAATATTGCATGGGATATGCTTATACTTTATTATTCATTGTTTTCTTGAAGTTCTAATTGAGCTAAACTTTACTTGGATGTTTTGTATTTTTTCCCCTAAATCTGGTGATCCTACTAGTACTCTATAAATCACAACATACAGACAACTGCTGAAGTGTAAGGAATGTGGTCCTTGAGGCGAAAAGGAAGTAAACTTTTATTACCAAGCCATTGCCTGTCAGAACTGGAAAGGAGCGTAAAGGTCACCCAGTCATTTCACCAAAGAGTAAACGGAAGATCAGGGTGGGGAAATGACTTGCACAAAATCATAGTGCCTATAAAGAGACCAGACTTGAAGCCAGATTGTCCTTGTTTAATCCTTCATCCACCACACTTCAGGCTGTCAAAAAGTTTAGAATCACCCTGAGGTTTGCTGGTGAAGGAAACAAGGCTGTCTTATGCATTGCAGGGACTTAATAAATATTTTGTCCAAAATGATAATTTAATCTTGATCTGGTACTTGTGACATGCTCTACATAGCATAGGGACATTACTAAGGCTTGTTGATACATGTCATACACATATGCAATAATATTGTCACAAACACACACACATATTCATTCTTAGGACTTGAGAGAATATGTGAATATCTCCCAAGTGGATTTTCAGATGCCCTTGGTAATTATGACACTAAATCAAGTCAACCAATTTTTTATATTCCTGAAATCTACATTAGCTAGTGGAGAAACTAGGGCAGCATAACATCTAAATTAGGGGAAAGAGGGAACTTCAGGGCTAGGTTATTAAAAACAGTTTCCATTAACCGCACATGGCTATTGAGCACATGAAAAGTGACTAGTTCTTTTATTTTAAAAGATATTTTATTTATACATTTGAGAGAGACAGAGCAAGCAAGAGCATGAGCGGAGGAAGGGGTGGAGGGAGACGGAGAAGCAGACTCTCCGCTGAGCGGGGAGCCTGATGAGGGGCTTGATCCCAGGACCCTAAGATCATGACCTGAGCCAAAGGCAGATGCTTAATTGACTGAGCCACCCAGGTGCCCCAAAAGGTGACTAGTTCTAACTGAGATGGGCTATAAGTATAAATTACATACTATATTTCAAATAAAGTATAAAAAATGTAAAATATAAAAACAATTTTTTATGATAGTTGCATTTTTAAACACTTTTGATATATTGGGTTAAATCAAATATATTATTAAAATAAGTTTCACCTGTTCTTTTTATTTTACTCTTTCTACTATGCTTACTGGAAATTTTTAAATTATGTGAGTGCATTAGATTACATTTCTATTGGATAGCACTTGTCCCAGAGGATTCACTGTTTGTGTAAATGAAAAAAACCTCAAAGATTAGGATCTCCACACACACATCTTACCATCTTTTGATGATAGTATTTAACTCATTTATTTGCTTCATTGAAGATTTATGAAATTGTTTTGGAAAGTGCAAACCATTATGGAAATATAAAATATCTTTAGGGTCATTATTTTTCTTAAAAAAGAAAATAGCTGGCTATTGGATTTTCTGTCCCAAAGTCAGCAAACACTTACTGAGCTCAGGCTGCTTACTTCTTTGGGGCAAGTCACATAGGCTTAGTTCAATTAAATGCCTCTGTTTCCTCACCTACAATAAGAGATCTCTGAAGGGGGAGGCCTATTCTCAGCACCCATGGGGTACAGGACTGTCAGGACAATGAATAATGTGGTCCCATTGTTGCTGACAGATGGGAATCATTCACTTCTTAGTGTATGTTTTTTGAAACGCTCTTGAGTTCATGCCCCCATTGCGGCTGTTGCCATGGTCATATGCTTTACGATGTTAGCCCCTTGCCCCTTACTCTGCCTTCCTGGGGAAGAAAATTTCACAATTGTAAAAATATTTTACTAGTCAGTGCCTTTGTAATCTCTTCTTGTATTTCCCATTAAACTTGGGTAATTCGTAGATACAGATAATAAAAGCTATCAGATAGAGGGGAGGCACAATCTGATTTCACTTCATTAGAAAGTGCCCTAAGAAAGCCTCCTGCATTGGGAGCTGCATGCTCAAGTCTTCCCTTGTTCTGGTGATTGTAAGTCTTAAGCTCTTGCTTTTGGCACGGAGGCTCTTTCGCATTTTTGGTTAGTGGCAAAAGCCAAAATGTCTCCTTGTGATGTCAACTTATGCCTGGTAGAAGAAAAGATGAATATTTTGGAGGATTTTTTATTTTATTTTATCTTATTTTTTGCCATTTCAACCTCATCTTTGTTAGTGCATCTGCACTCCACCTGACCTTTCTTGGTTCTGTTTTTAATTCTCCTCATATACCAGCTTTTAGTGGAGACTGTGTGCTTTAAGTAACGAAGGTCAAATTTCTGAGCCCTTGTATGCTCACCCAATGATTTCTAGCCCTCTTTAATCCTTCCCTACACCAACTGTTGCAGTAATGAGGGGCAAGGGGTGGCTGAGGATTGAGGTCATGAGCTTTCAGTTTGTAGTTATATATTTCTCTGGTGCTTACGTAGAACAGCTCTTCTTAGTTTCCTGGAGGTGGCTAAAAAAAAAAAAAAAGGAGAAAAGGAAAGAAATCACTGAATCCCATTACAATGCATTGATATTGTTTGTGTGGGTCTTTTCCTGCTGCACTGTGCATCTTTGTTAGTAAAAGGAAGGAGAAGCTCTTGTAAGTCATATAAAGGAATGCAACCCGTCTGAGTATATACAAGGAATGCTGTCACTTGGCCATCCAGAAGAAGCCATGGTCTCTTGCCCAGAAGGGTTGAAGTACAAGAGGAATTTCCTACTGACAAAAGAATCACTGAGCCTCCTGTTCTCCTTAAAGGCATTTCTTCTGCCTATCACTTCTCAGGATGTTCATGTCATTAAAAAACACCCTATCTTAAATCTCTGCAAGTATGTATAAAGACAGAATTCTAAAGATATTGATTTACTAATCCAGACTTGTTAAACCTATTTGTAATTATTCTACAGCTTTTATTGTAAAATAGAACAGATTTAAACTATAAGCATGTTAGAGTCAGTCCTAAAACTCTTAATGGAAACTAGATGTTGAATTACAGACTTTGTATAAAGCCGTTATTATAGTTTCAGATTATAATACTGAAGACTGCTGTTTTTGATGAAATGCCATGAAGGGATTTTTGACATTATTCATGAGACACTATAATAAACATTTTCCCTCCTGGGGTAGATAAATGGTGGAAAGACCAAGAAAAAAAACCCTTCACTTATTTGTTCCTCTGTTTGTTTCTTTATTCTTATTCATATGCATTCAGCAAATATTTATTGAACACCTACTATATGCCAGGTACCCTGTTAGACATTGGAGATGCTCCCTCTACTGACAGCTTCATATCGGTACACATTGTTGAATAATTATTTAAACAACTGAGGCACTCTTTTCATGTTTAATTATTAGGTTTTTTTTTTTTTTTTCCCTAATCCCTCCTTGCCATGTGATAAGCACTCTACTTGGTTTCATGGGCACATTGGTATCAGTCCCAAACTTGAAGGAGCTTACATGTTATGAGGGGGTTCTGAGACAGACACGGAGATCCATAATACAAGAGCACATGTAGCAAATAAACTGTAATGGAGATACAGTGATCGCTAGGATGACTTTCAGCAGGAAAGGTACCTGGTGGGATATCCGGGGAAATCACCAGACGAAATGGCATTTTAGATAGACTTTGAGGGATCCTAACAGGCAGAGAGCAGTAGAGAACGACGAAGAGATTCTAGGAAGAGAGACTATCAAAAAGACATCACCACGTCTGAGCAGTGCCTAAGGTGTAGGAAACCATGTCGTGAGATGTAAAACCCCATAGATGATGAGCCTTGAGTGCAAGGCCTAAAGATTTGGACTGCACTCTCTAGGCATTATCAGAGATAATGTGATGAAATGGTGAGTCTCCACTCTTGGACGTCTTGAATCCCTCAAGCTCTGGAGATCTTGGGCTGTTTGAGAAGTGGCAAAGAGAAAAGTAGGCTTGCATCAGAAGATATGATCCAAGGCTTCATACCTGCTCTGCTTTTCGTTTACCCACCTTTTTTTCATGCCAAGTCCTTTTCCATGCTATTACGACTCTGAGTTTTATAAAATAGTGTCAGAATCCTATTAAAGCATTTGTGTTCACGAGTGAATGATAGCAGAACATCATTCCTTTAAAGCTCTTCCCAAAGCAAACGCTTGTGCTTGCCTTGCACCAAAGCCTGCGTCATCGCATTACTACTGAGAGGTAATCTTCAGCCATGTCGGGCACGAGTCTGAAACTCTTAGGATTCTCTAGGGTAGGGGGTGCAAACAAGTCAGCGTTCCTGTGAGCGGGATTCTGTGAGGACAATAAGTGCCTCCTATGGCTGTGTTACGAGAATAGACCTCCCCCAAATTGCTGGCCGTGACACATAACAGGAGGAAATAAAAATAGTAAGGTAGAAGCAGAGAGCAGATGTCAAAGAGAGAAAACGTCAGTCCCACTCCGTGTGATAACTTTCTGAGAAAACCTCTTCCAGATCATGTTCCAAAGAACTATCAGATGAAGATGTTTGGGAAATTATTGTGTGTGCATGTGGCAGGGGAGGGAGTATTTAATGGCACATTACAGTTCTAAATATTCTGCTTGTACGTATATTAATTTCAAAAAGTTACATATAATACATAAATACATCCTTATAAAAATTCAATTGCGTAGTGTATTGACTAGCAAGTAGAGGTCCTCTTTCCTGCCCTGAGACTCTCTTGCTACCCCCTTGTCTACTCTCCTCAGAGGTCACCATTGCTATTGGTTTTTGGATTCTTCCAGATCTTTTCTATGTGCTTACACACACAGGCACATGCACACGCACACACACATCTACAAACTCTTTTATCTTGTATGCCATGTATAGTATATGGCGTTCCACAGCTTGCTTTTTGAAAACATTCCATATAGTATATATGAATTTACTTTGTTCTTTTTAATTGCTACATAGGACTACAGAATATGGATTCCTATAGTTATTAACCATTCCTTTACTGATGAGCATTTAGGATGTTTCCATTTCTTTCACTATTATAAACAATGCTTTAATAACCATTCTTACTAACTCTGTTTTTGTGCATGTGTGAGAGTATTTCCTCAAGGTAGAGATCTAGAGATAGACTTGCTGGGTCAAAGAGTACTCATATAAAAGAAGACAGCAGGGGCACCTGGGTGGCTCAGTCGTTAAGCGTCTGCCTTCGGCTCAGATCATGATCCCAGGGTCCTGGGATCGAGCCCCGCATCAGGCTCCCTACTCGTCGGGAAGCCTGCTTCTCCCTCTCCCACTCCCCCTGCTTGTGTTCCCTCTCTCGCTGTGTCTCTCTCTGTCAAATAAATAAAATCTTAAAAAAAAAAAAGACAGCAATAGGATATTTCCAATGTGTTTAGTAAGATTTAAAAAAAAAATCTTCATTCTTTGGCAAAGGTCTGAATCCAGTTGAAATCCTAAATCCAGATGCCTATCAAAATCATCCCCAAAGTTCTTGGTTTATTTCACATAATACTCTAGAAGCAAAATAATACTGTTTGTGATGAGATATGCCAATCCCATGTATTTAGATTTATATGTTGCCACTATATTTGTCAGTGCTGAGCACTGAAGAGGGCTTTACAAGGCACAGTGTACCTTTACCAGGTAAAATCCCCATGGACTTGGTAAAGTAGGTGTGGACTTCAAAGCCATATAAGACATTTGTCTTTGGTAGTGTAGATTTTTCTGAGCTCAAGTCAAGTGCCAGAAAAGCTTGAAATGAAGCCCTTATTTGAATGTCCAATATTTGTTTCTCTCTGGCATAGTTGTCAACAATGATATTTTACATTCTCTCTTTCTCAAATGGTCCAAACATAGTGCATTAAAATAGGCATGTAAATATGAGGAAAATCAGATATTTATACAAAGTTCATTTTTTTTTTTTAACGCTCACAGAGTATTTTATACGGACTGCCCAATGTGCCTTAAAGCGTGAATTTCCATACAATAGGTTATCGGGTCTTTAAACAAGCTGCCTCCAGTGTTGGGCCGAAGTAAGCCAAAAGGCCTGATTGAGTTTTGGGATTAACCCGATGGAAATATTCTCCAGAACCCAGCTTGAGTGGAATGTCTCCCTGTTCTGTTGGTCAGTGGCCATTATGATATGGGCATGGGAAAGAGGGTTGAGCATCTGGGCCATGAAGGTGGAAACAATTAAGATTCAAAATGGATTTTGAAAACTGATTTGCTTTTCTCTTTATTTGCCACATAAAAAGTAGTTCTAGGTTCCTAAAATCTCTCAACCACTCATTAAGTAAATGCATTTGTAGAACACTCGATGTTTTATTGCTTATGATTTAAAATCAACCTTACATAACATATGGAATATGTATATATATACATATATAAACACACATATATGGTCAAATCTGTGTTTCACATCAAACATCTACTGTATGTTTCACTAGGGAGACAAGACCCATGTGTTTTGCAGAAGCTTTTAAAGCTGTTTCATTTATTTTATTAGCCTTTAATGAATGTAATTAGAACCCAAGTAATTAAATGCAATTGTGCTCAGTATGTTCCTGTTGTAAATTGCCCTAAACAATGTGCATCGTGTGAACAAATTTGTGGGATTAATCGAGGATAGATAATGTTTTTGGATAGTATTTCACACTAAACGGCAGTAGAGAGAAACAAAGAAGCTGGCGCAGTGTCATTAATCTTAGTCAACTGGCAGCTCTGGTGTAATTTGCATGACTTAGGCAGTGACACAGGATGAGCCTTGCTTGGGATGGGTGTTAGATCACTATGATACGTATGTATTTATTCCCCTTTAGTCTCCTGATTTATAAGCAGAAAGAAGTTTGCATGTGGAAACGGATAAAAACAGCAGTGCTAATGGAAGTTGTAGATTACCCGAATTATTACTGGCAATATACATATTCTTTTGTTTTCATATCGAGTATTTCTGTTTTATGGTTGTTAAAAAGACATCTGCGAATCCCTGTCAAGATGAGAAAAAAAAAAAAAAGAAAAGAAAGCAAATATATTGTGGCTGGGTTAGTTAGGTAGACATTTGTCCTTGCATGATACCAGCGGAAGAAGTTTGGCTTCTTTTTTCTCCTTTCAGATCTAATATATATTGATTCATTGCTTTAGGAACCTATCCCTTTGGGGAGAGGCACTTTGGAATTGCATTATAGAAAACCTTCAAACTCCACTTATGAAAATATCATTTGGAAATAAGCGCTTGGGAACATGGATAGCGAATGCAAATGCTTTCTTTTTTCATCGTAAAATGTAGACTGCAACTCTGAATTACAGAAACAATTAGATGAGACATTCTAAGAAAAGCACACAAATTGAGCTTCAAATGTCATAACAGATGACAAATAAAAGGTAAGTGAATTTGGGGAGTTTTGAAGCGAAATGACCATGCCCTCATGACCTAACAGACATGCTAATCTCGGCTTGCACAAGTGTATCTGACATTTATGAGCACTTGGCTTAGGCTGTTGTGTTCTTTCTCTTCTGACGGAGAGGAAGTTGCTCTCAAAGTTACCTATAACGTAGCCAAATAATTTTGAGGGCAGGACATAAAGCTATATTATCTTTGTAATGCAGTGATTACACACAAAGCTATATTTAAATATTTGTGAGGAAGAACTACGCACACAGAAAGAGATATGTGAGCTCTAAAGTAAGAGAAGAATATTCATTAATCAAAGAACTACATTTCACAATACATTTTGGGTTGAACTTTGTATAGTCTTTTCTTCTGCACACAACTGCTTTATTTTGATTTCAGTTTCTCTCAATTTTCCAAAAATTATATAGTGCATCTTTCTGAGTTCAATTAAAAAATATACTTTAGTGAGTTTTACCCTCAGTAAATAAAGATTTATTTTACTTTGGTAAATATACAGATTTGAATAAAACTTCCCAAATCACAGAAACTTAGTCTCTCTCCCTCTCTCTCTCTCCCTCTGTCTCTCTTAAATCTATACAGGCACTGTGGTGTATGCGTGTGTGTGTGTGTGTGTGCGCACGTGTGTGTGAAAGTATCTCATCTTATGTTCTTATTTCAGAAACATTTAAACAACAAAAATAATTAACAATTCATGAGCATAGCTGACTCCTATTAATATGCTGTTGACCTCACACCCCTTTTCAACAGTTAAAGACCTAGGACAGCAGTATCTATTATGAGGTCAGGCTTATTGATACAGTATTAAAATGAGTCATATTTAATATAGTGCCTAGAAATGATTGTGTTAATGCAAAAACTACCATGGCAGCATAGCTATAGTTAAAATGATGCAAGACCTTGTAAAGTTTTAATATTATACAAATCACTTGGAATGAGAAGAAACACAAAAACGGTTTAATGTTGATGTCACGTGTATCGTTCCAGAATGATTGGATATTAGGATGAGGTGGAGGAAAATGTTTTCTATGTAGTTAACTCTTTTTTCCACAAATGTTATAGTCACTTGAGGACGATTTGATTTAACAGATCCAAAGGTGGTCTTTCCAACCCTGGCAGAAATCTTTTTCTAAAAAGGATGTAAATGGGTAACTCCTGACCTGGGCATCATCACTGATCATCATGTGATTCAGTCAATGTGTTGCCTGAATGATCACCACTATTTCTATGTACTCTCTTGTCCAAGTCAAAAATACACGTGTGGCGGAAGTAATTTGTCCAGAGTACTCAGAGAGAAGAATTTCAATTCAGTTGCGCAGAGTAAATGAAAGTAATTTACTGAAAGTCTTTGCCTGGTATTATTTTGGTATGCGGTCCAAGACATGATTAGAGGCATCTATACTTGCCAGATACACCATTAATTGCTATGTCAAGTCTTCAATAAAATCATGATTGATGCTGCAAGGTTGCTGGATCTGACTTCCCTCAGAGAATTCAGTATCTTTTTGAACATATTACGACATTCAACTTTACAATTTATACAGCTTTGTATCTGTTATCGACTTAAATATTATTCACAGATTGTTATATCTTTACAACCTATGAGATGCTTCTGAAATTAAACCCAAAGGCTTACACATAGACACTTAGAAGGAAAAGTTATTTTAAAAAATCTGGGTTGCATCTACACTAAGACTCTTGGTATAGAGACAGAAATTTGATACAATTAAAGCTATTGAAGTATCTGTACTATAAAATTCCTGTTAAGACACTGAGAAAAAGAGATAGACCCGTAAGAGTTCATGCATTATAAACACGTAGGTTTGGTTGGCAAGAGAGATCACATTTTAAAAAGAAATATAGAAAATAATTGCTCTGAAATCCATATAAAATTTTGTTTTGAATTCTAATTTTTATAACTGGTGTTCTCTATAACTCAAACTTTATGTACCTTAATGTTCCTATCTACAAAATGGATAAAAAATTACTTCAAAAGAATTTAGAAACATGCATATGAGAAAGGAAATACATTTCTAGAGGTCAAGTTTCAATGGAAAAGTAGTAGTCTTCGTTAATGATCCTTTAGTGGAAACTCTTCAAGCACCCTGCTGGCTGATGTATGGTGGAAAGTACTCTGCACTGTGTCCAAGACTGGGGTTCAAATATTAGCTTTGTTGCATATAAGATATGTGATCTTAGGCAATCTATTTTTATGTTCTTATCCTTCACAAAGGAATGATATGAACTGACTCTAAGCCAGTTTTTGTACAGAGCTCCTTAGCTGGACTCAGAGCCTAAGATTGAGATGCTATACATGCTGGAGGTAGATTACTTCTTCCTCAACATGCCTATTGCATCAAGACCTTGAACTGAGCACTCTGTTAACAAGGGTAGGCTCTCTGTCGTGATAAGCAGAGATAAGCATGAATCTATGGAAGTTTATCAGCCTTGGGTAGGTGTTCAGGTTAGCTCTTCTCCACATGATCATTCAGGGACCAAGGTTCCTTTTGCCTTGTGGCTCTGTCATCTCCAAGGTCCTTATTACCATCTGAAACTGACTGGCAGAAAGGGAAATAGAATGAAGGATCACATTGGAGGGGAGGTTGTTATAGGCCAAGCCTCAATGTGACACATATCACTTCTACTCAAATTCTGCTGGCGCGACTGCCTTCGGCTCAGGTCATGATCCTGGAGTCCCAGGATCGAGTCCCGCATCGGGCTCCCTGCTTGGCAGGGAGTCTGCTTCTCCCTCTGACCTTCCCCCCTCTCATGCTCTCTCTCTATCTCATTGTCTCTCAAATGAATAAATAAAATCTTAAAAAAAAAAAAATTCTGCTGGCGAGAATTTCATCATGGGACCAGATTCTAACTTCAAGAGGGGCTGTGAAATGTTGTCTATGTACCTGAAGAAAAATAAAATGGATATTAATGGTTAGCAGTGATCCCTGCAGCAAGCAATATCCCTTTTCCTACATGTCTACATACCTGCATTTATAAATTTATGTAGAGTTGGAACAGTCCTCTGAATGAAAAAGGATCTTGGATCTTTTGTTCTCAATCCCCAACTAAGCTTTAAGATTATTAAGAATGCATTTAATGAACTGTGGAGGCTCAGATCAAGACTGTATTCCAGGACGAAAATGCACTCTCTCAGAGAAAACCTTTGTGAGGAATTCAGATCCAGAAGCCAGAAGTTCTTGTGGTGGACTCCATATTACAGGTCTTAACTGGAACACCTCCTTCCATTTCTACCTATTCAGCCCTTGTCCTAAGGCAAGGTCATGGCACCAGTTGGCTGGGTCTGGGTAGGTTTTGGCATCAGGCATAAACTGTCTAGATTTAGTTACCCTATGGACCTCTTGATGTAAAGTGTGTGGGAAACGGGCTCAGGGGTCTTGTAATAGGAGTATTAATGTGCATTAGCATCATTTGAAACCACACACCAGTAAGTGTTGAGTACACATGTTAACCTCACTAACCATTAAGTAACTGAGAAAATATAAACATTTAACAGATTATTTGCAATACTGGTCTTTTAGTGACATAAGATTTCCAAAATGTGATTAAGTAATATGCTCTGGACAAGAAGAATTAGTACTCATTAAATAATCTTTAAGTACTCTTCAAGTTCTGTAGTTTTTTGATGTAAGACTCTTAGGAATTTACAGTGAGATATGAGAGTTCGGAGGCAGTACTAGGCAGGAGCATCATCAAAATTGCATCCCAGGACAGTCCTGTGTCAGGTGGAGTGAAGACAAATTGGGTGGAGATGGGGGTAGTGGTGGTAGACAGGAGGGTAGCCCAGTGGTGCTGGCCAGAGGCAGAAACAACAAATCAGAGTCCCTTCAGTTTGGATTTCTGGTAGGAGATTTGCACAGAGAAGTGAGAGCAAAGATAGGATTAAGCAGACAAGGCAGGTCATGGTATTAGTAGCACCAGGGAGAGCTCCCATGGTTTTTGTAATCCTTGGAAGACAGGAAACAAGGACTTTCCATTTATCTGTGGCCTTCTCCTGGTAGATCCACCGTCACACAAACCATTTAGTTGTTTAAGCGCCCAGGTCAGTTAAGTAAGTTCCTGATCGAAGAGGAAGAAGACTGCATTTTCATGAAGTCAGGAATGCTTATGACCTGTTTGAGATCAAGGCCGTATCATTTCCATGGACTTGAGCTTAGATGGCATTTGGATGTCCATGAACTCTGTGAGAAATGATTGCTGTGTTTTCTTTGCCCCAATATCTTCCTGGATCATGACCAGAAATCCCAGCAACATAAACATCGACAAACACTGCTTTCTCTTTTCCTCCTTTTGTGTTCTCTGGAGGAAGTGGGCTGCCAGGGCCCCAAAGATGCTAACTGGAGACAGGATCAGAGGCTTACAGGATCAGAGGCTTACAGGTTTCATTGCCTTAAATGAAGGCAAATTTAGAACATATTTCCCTAGGAGGAGAAGGATTTTCATTTGGTTTCAGTTCCAGCTGATGCAGAGAAAACTTATTTGACCTATAGTTCAGTATAATGATTCTTTCCTATAATGTTTCTGTGCTGAGTTTCTTACCACCAATGGGGGGCAGCAGTGACGGAGGAACCCACCTCCCTTCCTTCCAGACTCTAGAAAATAAGCAGTTCCCTTTGTGGCTCTCGTTGGGGGTAGGGAGGGTGGGCATTTGCCCCCACCTTGATTTTCCTGGCATTCAGGGGGGTGGATTTTTCTCCCACCTCCTCCCATCTGTATGGGAGAGGCAGTAAAAGAGACAACCCCCAATAATTGTGAGGCAGCCATTGTTAACCGGGGGATGGTCTTAAGTAGGGAGTTCCTATTTGCGGGTCTAACTAAACTTTTACAGACTGTGGGCCTGCCTTTCATATCAGACTAGAGCACTGTTGTTAGTTTAATAAAATATTTTAGTGGCTTGAAGAAGTAAGTTATGTTATTTGGGTGAGGGAGGTGATTCCTTTGAGTTGGTTCTTCCCACATGTGCAGAAGCTTGTCAGTAATAGAAGGCTACTTGACAGCCAGCAGTCCTTCTTCCTTGCAACTTTTTTCTGGACTTGTATAACACACATTCCTGATTTTCCTCTTACCATGCAGGACATTCCACCTTGGATTTTATTTCAAGCATATGCTCTTCTTCCGGGGCCATTAGATTTTGAAATTTCTCAAAACAGACTCTAACATTACCTTATTTTTTAAATTCCTTTCTGATCTTATCCACTACCCCCCACCCCAGCCATGGCACCAAATGTCTCTTATATTTTTATCTCTAGCTCAGACCTCCTTTCTGGGTTCAATATCTATATATCAAACGGTCTACTCTGCTTTTCTAAGCAGATGTATTGAAAGCACCTCAAATTCAAGGCATGTGAGACAATTCAGAATCCAGCCCTCTTCCTAGGACTGCTCCTTCTCCTGTGTTTCTCATTTCAGTGAACCTGTAATCAGTGGGCATAAAAATGAAGGTGGTCCTTCACATCTCAAGTTCTCTTGCCCTTCTGATCCAATTCATCTCTGAGTTCTGTCAGTGACCTCTTAAATATTTCTCAGGTCCCTCACTTCTTTCCCTCTTACCCTTCCACCCCCAGAGTTCTGGTATGTACTCTGCCAGCCTGCACTCCCACTCCCAAATCTTACATAATTATTTTCTCACTACGTAGCCTGAGTGGCCTTTTTAGATCACACATCTTCTGGACTCCACTCGGCTCAAAACCATTTGGTGGTTTTTCTCTGTTCTTGGGACAAAGCCTAATATCCCTAACAGGACTCCTAAGGCTCTGTGTGATCTGGGGACAACCCCTACTTCTAACCTAGTCTTGTAGCACGGGGCTCCTTTCTTGTTCCACACAACCCACAATGTCTTTCCTATACTTAAGAAGCTCCATTCTTCTGCTTGCCTCCGGATGTTCTAGAACTGAGCATTCCCTTTGCC
Organism: Leptonychotes weddellii; assembly: GCF_054177405.1. NCBI lineage: Eukaryota > Metazoa > Chordata > Mammalia > Carnivora > Phocidae > Leptonychotes > Leptonychotes weddellii. The sequence goes on along the minus strand of NC_138377.1, from coordinate 70,240,923 downwards.
TCCAACTCCCTGTTTGCCTTAATATTTCCTACTGACACTCAACACCTTCGTTTAGATAACAGGGTGGAAGTCTTTGTGATACCCTAGTGCCAATACAATCTCTCCTACTTTGAAGTTCTCTGAAGACAGACACCATATCTATTTGGCTCATGATTGGATTTCTAGGAAGGATGGAACATAGGGTGAGTGGCATGCAGCAGTTGCTCAATGCATACCCAACTGAGGGAATGAAAGAGTTTTGTCTGGGATGGTTTTTGTCACAGTTGTTTAAATCCTGTAGATCAAAAGAGTAATCTTTCTCTTCGAAAGGTTTATATCTTTTACTTATTTTCTTCCGTGGAATCGTCTTTATTATATTTTCTTTTCCCTGCTTCTGTATCTTAAAGATTTTTTTTTTTCCTGACTGGGAATTAAGGATTTCCAAAAAAAGATCTCAAGACTTTCTTTCAGTTGGTGCATGGATACACATGTACCTTGGTGTCTTCATTCAGCATCATCCCTTAAATTTTATTTATCTCACCAAGGCTTTCCCATCAGTTATTATTTCACAGTTTTCGGAAACATCTTCCAACAGAAGTTCTGTCTGAGTCAGTCTTCACAAGACACAATTGCTCTCATCTTTCACCCATGGCACACTTCTTAGATTCATTTAACTGTGTCTAACACATTTACTCCTACAACAAGCTGTGTGGGATTATCAGAGATAGTCACTCAAGCAAGTAAATTTCCAACTAGTCATTTTGTGTCCAACACCTTGAATAACTGGATGCTACTTTTCTTGAAAGGCTGAAGGCATGTGGTGCTTGGTGACAGAATTTTCAGTTTTATATTAGGCCATGCCAGGCAGCAGATGGCATGGGTCATCATAAAATTTATCTTTGATTCTGTTTCATTGTTCGCTAATATCACCATAATATTTGTGAAATGGCTCCACCATTATGCTCATTTTTTCTGTCTCCTTGTTTAAAAACCTGTAAAGCCCTGCGATGCTGACACAGAACTGTAATTCTCTCCTGCGTTTTCATTGGTACAATCCCTACTATCTTTTCTTCCCCATCAAGGCCTTGGAGAGCATGTCTGCAAAGAAATTACTTTGTAATAGATGTTTGTCTGTCTGTATGTCTGTTTATCCATCCATCCATCCATCCATCCATCCATCCATCCATCATCTATCATCTAGTATCTCTTCTGTCTTCTTCTTCCCTGACATTTATTTGGAGTCACCCCATCCTCTTGTCTCTTACTTCATATAGTTTCCCTGGAACTGGCTCCGTTCTTAGAGTGGGTACATGGTGTAAAGGAATCAAATAATGGATTTCATACCCTTGACCACAGAGATTGATTCAAGCAGGTTACAAAGCTCAATGTAGAACAATAATGTTTAGGTTCAGAATTTTTATATTTTAAAAATTGTTGGGGGAAAAAAGCTCTGTGTGTGTGTGTGTATGGGTGCATGTGGTAAGAGAATTGCTGAGAGGAGAGAATTTGGGCCTGAGAGCTGCTGAAGCCATCTTATCACCTCAACTGAAGAGTTGGGTTGCCTGACAAGGAAGTCCAAACAGAAAGAGGCAGAACCAAGTGGTAGTATGAACTTGAATCTTGATTTTAACATTGGAGGCCCAGGGTCCAGTTGCACATGAACCAGCTTTACCTCCGGACCTCTCAACATATGTCTCTATTTCATTTTTTGGTTAAGCCAATTTGAATGTTTTCCCCATTGTAACCAAAAGTGTCTTGGCTAATATATTTCTTTTCCATCAAGCTAAGGTGGTTACTACCCTAAAAATACTGAGAGAGAAAATGCATTCTAGCTGTCAAATTTGCCATAGGAGGTAGCAAGTTTCCTAGAAGTGTCTAGACCCAGGCATTTGTTTGACAGTGATGCTGACCCCAGGATGGCAAGCATCAGATCAATTGCCATACAGGATGGACCTTTAGGCCCCATCCATTCCTGAATATCTATGATACCAAAGGCTGGACCGTTACATTCTTGTATATTAAAGTGAAGTGTCTTGATGGCTGCATTTGGAAGACTATTATGGAGTAGAAACTTAAAGTTTTTGGTATCTAAAGTGTCCTTGGAGTTTTAGATTTATTTCCTCGAGTGTTATTTCCACACATGATGCCCTTTTTTCAGTGTACTTCCTGCTCTTTGCCTGGACAGTTTGGGGCATCACGATCTCATCCAGGTGTTACCAGTACACTTGGGCTCTCTGAGAGGTCTGGGGTGGTGCAGCTGAATCCACGAACGGCCCCTAGGTTTTGTAGAATACTGCTTACACAGCCACATTCTCTGAAAAGGAATTTTAGGTCTTAAAAGGTATAACATTATAGCACTTTCAGTGAGCATTCAAAAAACATTTTTTGTTGTTGTTGTTCAGAATGTACAAGTCTTCCGAGCTCATTAAAGGGCATTTTCATCCAAAATGAAAGCTTAACATTTATAACCCCTTTACTTAGAGATATCCACTTTCAAAGATTTTGCACATTTTAATTCTGTCTCATTGTCAGTATGAAAACATTCATATTCTACAGTACATGTAATGTGCCCGGCTTCTCTTACGCTGCACATTCTATTAAATATTTTCCCACTTCCCTACAAGCTATTCCGAATTTTAACGACTGTACAATTTCCCCTCTTTGTGTGTTTCACATGTGTTTGGCCATTACCCTCTTGTACTCTGTTAGCTCTCAACTAATTTTGTTGAAGAGGTAGTTGTCTACCTTAGGTTCACCATTACTGTTTTCTCATCATTAAATCTGTGCTCAGAATTTTAGAAAAGACAGGTATATTGTATAAGAATGGCTCTCCAATGCATTCATTTGTTATTAATTTATGTGTTTGTGATTTTTGAGTGCCTACTATGGGCATGGCATCTTCTTCCTAGACATTTTTCACAGATCACGAAAATTATGCTTTAGAACATTTGTTTAATGATAGCTAAATTTCACACTTGCAAAATTACAAAAAGCTGTGTAAAGATTCAAGGGTCTTTGAAGCCATCTTTGGTTCCACTTACTTGTCATTATTTAATCAGAAAAGAGCCTTATTGGGACACATATGGTGTAAATAGTTCAAAAGATATTTGGATGTTTTCATGACAGAGGATTTTCTTACACTTCAGTCCTTAAAATGTTGCATTTTATTTTTCCACAGCTATGCACTTTTTTTGAAGGTGGTATGTCATTTTTTTTTCAACCAGAAATTAGCCCCCTTTTTTTTTCTCTTTCCACAGGAAATTTTTCGTTTGTATGGAATTCTTCTGGTTCATAGTACTGTGTGTTTGTAAAAGAAATATGCATGTCTTTAAAGTTCCATCACACAAGAGAGAACTTGTTTCATCCACTGATTTGAATGGAACTGAACTTTAAAAGAACAGGTCTCTACATACGCAACTTAGAAATCTTAAAACACTGAATGAAAGGGAAGTTCTGCTTATCCCACCAAATGTTTGCTGAAGAGACTTAACTGGAGACTGAAAGAGAATGACAGAAAACATCTGAACTCAGCTAAACACCTTTCCGAGCTGTCCTGCATTGATCGGGGGTAAGTGAAACTTGGTGGGTTTCATTTCTGAGGGGGCTTTATTACCTCTTCACTTCTGAGCATAAATTATTCTGAATTTAAATTTCAGGTTTGGGGTTTGATAACCTCTCAGACTAAAATCAACATTTTCTCCCTCCTAAAACGTCTCTTTTGCATACTATTTGGTGACTCATGAATTACACATGTAAAACTGAAAAATAAAAGGTGAGACAAACTCCTTAATACCCCAGGAGAATTTTCAACTACTTTGAGATTTGGCCGTGAAGCACTTGCTGCTTTTTCATCTGGTATCGCTGGAGTGAAAACGGACCCGAAATCCCAACTGCACTGCTGCTGAATTCACATTCGTTTATAGATGGGAAAGAGATATTTTCTCAATTCCCTGCTTTTCTTTCAAACTTCTCCTCTTAGATCTACTACGGGCTACTTAAAATAGATCCACTTACAGCCTCATGCGGGGCCTTTATCAAATGCCATCCTTATACCCAACCTCACTTCTTTTCTCAGCAACTCTCGCCTGGCCCCTATTTGAAGATAATAAGACCTCCCTATATATTCATTTAGAAGCTGAGTTTTGCCCTTGATGTTACATTTTATATTGATTATCAATTAAATTTTAGGTTGCAGTTAAGCTTAAGTACTTTTTACACATAGGGAATACAGCACACACTGAATTTTTTAAATAAAAGCTTCCCTGAGGGTAACATTTCTGTTCCATCGCAGTATATCATATGAGCCTTTTATGGCATCTTCAGTTTGTGGACAAGTATATTCAATATGATTTGTCCAACTTTATTTATTATGCTATAAAGTTTACTTTCAACATTTAAAATGCTCTTCTTGATATCTAGGTATTTAATGCCGGATATCATGGTATCATTGAAGAATCAAAAGTTATGGAATAGGAATTAGTTCTGGGTTCTGTGCTGACAGATGTGTACTTTCACCACTGGCTGGCTTTATGACTATGTTCAAATCAATTAATCACACTGTGTCTAATATTATTTGAACATGAGGCAATATTATTCTGTCTTTATAGAGACCTCGAGCCTTTCCTTAGGATCATAACCACCTTTATAGATTCTCACTGATGGCTGCCCCAAGTTTATGCCCACTGTACATTTTTGAAGTTTTGGTCTATGCGGTACTCTAATTTTATGATCGAAAATTAGTGGCAACTCAATGTGGGAACATTTTTCCATCTGCTGGCTGTGCCTCTTAACAGTGATAGAAATAATAACTAATAAAAAAACTAATTGTAAGTAACTTATCCAAGCCACACTGCTCTTAAGTCATGAAGCCAAGATTCAGATAACAACTGTTGGACTCCAGAGTCCGAATTCTTTATCTATAGTCTACGTTACAAATGTATTAAGTATATCCATTCACTTAGAATTTTTAAAGGATTTTTTACTTAACTGTTAATACCCCAGGAGAATTTTCAACTACTTTGAGATTTGGCCGTGAAGCACTTGCTGCTTTTTCGTCCGGTATCGCTGGAGTGAAAACGGACCCGAAATCCGTTGGAGGAGTTGATGCAGCTTTCTGTAAAACATCAACACACAAGGCATTTAATAATTAGGATAAAACAAGGGGTCGTAAACATAGAAAAATGGAGGTGAAATTATTATAATTAAAAACTAAAACCTGCACTAAACTGACTACTGCAATATTAACAGGAATTTGGGAATGCTCTTTACAGACAAGGCAAAAAAAAGGAAAATGTGATGGGTTATATGACTCTCGTTTAATAAAAGAAAATATTTACACATTTCTCAGTAGGGGCAAACTTTGCTCTGATACTAAATTCCAACAATTTATAGCATGAATCCTTTCTTCCCTCCTTTATTTGTTCACTCAACAACTATTTATTGAATGCCTTTTATGGCTTCAGTATTATGCCTGTCACTGGGGACTCGGCAGTGAGCAAAATAGTTTACTGTCCTGTACAGTAGTGGAGGAAATGACCACTAGTTTGGAATTATAAAACGAGATCATTGCTATGTGGAAAGGAGCACAGTTCTATGAAAGCACATTACAAGAGAATATGACCTCGACTTGGGATTTAGGAGACGTTTCCCTAAGAAGTGATGTTAGCGCTGAAATCTCAAGGATAAGCGGAAGCTATTTAGATCCTTGCCTATCACGGGGCTACCCATAGACCAACAGCACTGGCAGCAGCTGGGAGCTTCGTAGAGATACAGAATTTCAGGCCCCAGCTTGGACCTGCTGACTCACAATCTGCTTCTGTTTTAACAAGATCCACAGGTATTTCTTTTGAACATTAAAGTTTGAGAGGCACTGATCTAGGGGAAACGGGACAAAGGAAGCAGCGTGTTCAAAGCCTCAATGGTAGGAAGGAGGATTGAGGAGCTAAAATACAGGCTAGGTGGCTGCAGTCTTTGTAGTAAAAGGAAGGGGGCTTGGCAGGAGAGGGTAGTGGAGATCTAAGCATGGTGGGGCCACTTATGCAGAGCTCTGTAGGCCTGAGAGACATGAGATCTTTGAAGATTTCTAAGCAGAGGAAGAAGATACTGAGATTTGTATTTGGAAAACATCACCCCGCAGTGCAGAGCAGAGGGCATTTGGAGTGGAAGCAGAGTGCCATTTTGGTCTCTATTATGGTGTCTGGGTAAAAGATGATAGTGTAGAGATGGTGAGAAGTAGAGAGATTTGAGAGATATGTAGAGATGGTGAGAAGTAGAGAGATTTGAGAGGAGTAGAGAGATTTGAGAAATTAATTGGCTTTGGTTTAGTTTTAATATGAGGGAAAAGGAAGTGAAAGGTCAAGGATTATTCCCAAATTTCAAACTTGCCCCTTCTGGATGGATAAAGATATTGAGATAGAGAATCACTGAAGGACAACCAGATTTGGAGGGGAAATAACCAGTTGGGTCTTAGACATGCTGAATTGCAGGTGTTTCTGAGACATTGGAGGTATCAAAGAGGTTGTTAGAAAAGTGGATTCCCACTGGTCTGGATTAGAGATACACATTTTAGGAAGATGTAAACGCAAAAAAGCTTTTCATTGTACTGTCTCTTGTATTGAATTCCAATAACACTTGCTAATTTAATGAAAACATTTTTTTAAAGATTTTATTTATTTATTTTGAGAGAGAGAGAGAGAATGAGTCTGAGTGCGGGGAGGGGCAAAGGAAGAGGGAGAGAGAGAATTTCAAGCAGACTCATGCTGAGTGTGGAGCCCGTCTCAGGGCTCGATCTCACAACCCTGAGATCATGACCAGAGCCAAAATCAAGAGTTGAGTGCTTAACCAAAGGAGCCACCCAGGTGCCCCTTAATGAAAGCATTTTTATAGAGTGCCAGATTAATATAGTCCAGCTCCCCTGTTTTCTGTTGTTTGAAGTAGATTCTGGAATAGAGATAATCAGAGAGAAATAGTCAATATATTTTTTAGACTTTCTCAAATATTGATTGTCTTGACTAGGCTTTGGCAGAAGTTGGATAGACCTGATCTAAAAATTGAATTCCATGTGCCTTAAGCATGAATATTATATGTTGCCAATTGCCTAGCCCATAATAGACCCACAATAATATTTGAATTGCTGATAATTGAAGTGAGAGCTGTATATTTTAGATATCTGACTTGCAGGTGGTAAACCTGGTATTCTATTATGAAAATTAATGATCCTGATAAACCTTCTCATTCAAATATAGTGTCATCCTACCTCTATGCAGAGAAGGGCTGCAGAGGTGCATCTGAGCTGTGCTAAAGCTCATCTCTAAAATACCTTTGATTCTGCTCAAATAGGTGGACAAATATAAGTAGTGTGGAAGATATAATTTGACTAGAATATTTAAGTGGAAATTTGATCAATCGATCAAATTAGCTATAAAGATATAAATGTGACTTTTATAGAATAAGTTTACCGGCCACAAAATGTATACCCAGGAGGTTTCATAAATTAACCCATTGTGTGGAGGGAGGAGTTGGAATCATGGGGTAATTATAAAACTTTCTAGAAACTGGTATGGTAAAAGACATCAGTCATATTCCTGAAGATGTACGCTGGAGGACCTGTTGGTAGGCATTACTTGAATTAGCTTGGGGGTGGGTATTCTGGGAATGAGAAGCCAGGGGGGTAGAAGCATGGTTGGCCCTCAGGGAGTAAGAGCAGTTAGTGGTTTGTGACTATGAATAGCAGTATTTCATTATCTTAACAGCCAACATGGCCTGTTCAGTTACCTCCTGGCTGAATACCAGCCCTGCCTGAAATTATGCATTTGAATCGGAAGAAATGAATCCAGTGATCTTTGATTTGAGTTTGGTTAATATTCAGCGATTATTTTTTAGCAGTGATTAGCCTATAGGTTCATCTGCTTTTTAAGCCATACAGAAGAAGTTACGTCATGGGTGATGGAAGAAATGACTGGCGTTTACTGTCTTTGGCAGGAGGGCAATAAATGTGACACATCTTAATGGGATTTTGTATTTACAAGTAAGAAAGGTGGGAAAGAGGTAAAATACAGACCAGTTGTGCACCGTTATACTTAGAATATGGTCTTTTGAAGGGCTGTTCCAACTGCCTTTGATTCTCGAAGGGTTTTATGGTCCAGGCTCTGAGAAAGCATTGAATCAGGGCTCTTAGCTGAGATTATACGATTTAGAGGATGAGGCAGCACAGCTCAAAATAATCCTGCCATGGAAAGCTTATTTTCCTGACCACTTCGTCTCTTCGGGTTAAAAGAATAAGAGTCAAATAAGCCAGAAAGAGCTATCAGCTGGGTTCAGGTACTGGAAGAAGTCCAGCTTTCTCTTTCTTGGTGCTGGTGTGCTTCTGAGACCCTGCACTCTTTTCTACCTTCTCTGTCCATCTTTCCACTTGTGTTCTGTGTTCTTGATCATGATCCCCATATCATATTGTGATTTCACTTCAGCTTCTGAAATACACTTTAATAATTAAAGTCATCTCTGATTATTTCTTCCAAGTGATAGTTAAAGCTTAGGTTCATCACTTAGGAACCTCGCCTGGGCCTTGATCAATCTGACCATTATCAACCAAGCCACTTTTCCTAGACTCCTTAATGACTCTGAATGACTACGTTGCCACTTCTCCTATGTTTGGGGGAATATCTATTGTAAATGATACTATGACATTTTTGTACTGCCCTTTAAACATTAGTTTAATGCCAGACTTTAAAGATTATGCTTGTAGAAAATGTAGCTTTCTCTAAAATAAGCAGATTCATCCGCTCTGAAAACTTGATTTGACTGATTTATAAACAAAAATATGTGCTATGGTGAGCACTGTGAATTGTGTAGGACTGTTGAATCACAGACCTGTACCTCTGAAATAAAGAATACATTTTATGTTAAAAAAAAAAAAAGAAGATAACAGGAGGAGAAGAATGAAGGGGGGGGAATCAGAGGGGGAGACGAACCAGGAGAGACTATGGACTCTGAGAAACAAACTGAGGGTTCTGGGGGGTTGGGGGGGTGGGTTAGCCTGGTGATGGGTATTAAAGAGGGCACATATTGAATGGAGCACTGGGTGTTATACGCAAACAATGAATCATGGAACACTACATCAAAAACTAATGATGTATGGTGATTAACATAACATAATAAAATAAAATTTAAAAAATGTTAAATTATGATTCCTAGATGCATATGTTGGTAAATGGAATAACATAAGATTAACATATGATCGTAATTTAGTGTTTTTCTTTTGTTTATTTGATGAGTGGTGTGGATTCCATGAAGAAGAACAATCTCAGGATAGAGGTTTAAGGAAAAAAACAGGATCTTATTCCACATGTTGCATTGAAAAGATTTATTATAGGATTTTGGCTATATTTTTTCCCTCCAGTCCCTCTTATTCGCAATAATAGATAATAATGGTCCTACTTATGAGTACTTAAATGCACTTGTATCATAATGCCAAATTAATCAATGCTTCAATGTTAAAATCATCAATATTAAAGTAACCTCATCATTTTCATTTCAAACTTCAAGGTTTTAAGATATATTTTTTGTAACTGAGATTTTTTTTTGCTTTTCCCAAATAAAAAAACCTTAAATAAAGGAATATCTCTGTTTCTTGAGAACCAAGAGATGAAATGATCCTACTTTCATATATAAATACATGTCAAACTTAAACTTGGAAGGATTATTCCATTTCTATAACATTTAATAGGAAATTACGACCTTCAGATAATCTCAAAATTGAGCTAGATTTCATCTTCATCCCCAAAAGAATGGGCACAGTCCTAAAAATTCCCCTGTTTAGTAAATACCCACAGGACATTTATCTCATGGAGGGGTGGCTTTAATAGAGCCAAATAGTCAGTTTAGCATGGCCTTAGAGAAAACAAAGATCTCATTCAGTCCAAGGCGTTATCGAAACTGTGTAATTACCTTCAGTAGGACGTTATGCATTATTTCTCTTGCTGTTGGAAACATGTGAGATATAGGCTAATTTATCACATCCTCAACTCTTGTCAGCTCTATAAAATTCTGTTGTTTCACTTCCCAGATAATTTTTCCTTGTAAAACTTTCTTTCTTTTGTCTCCTAATAAATATGCCCTTTCTAAATCTTTTTTTCTTTGAAAATGAAAGGACTAAAAGGACTACTTTTGTAATTAAAAGTCATTTAAAAATAACCTCAGAAGATTGTTTCTAGATATCAAAACATCTTTATGATCCCATTTCTATGGCAAGAAAGACAAGCAACCAGGATCCTGTACATTTCACTGTAGTCTACATTAATTATCTTCTATTAAAAAATGACAAAGACCTTTTTGAAAGGGAATCTGGCACTCTTTCCACAGAAATGATGGCAGGCACCCGACTTTGCTGATTTCTTGACACTTCTAATTACCTGTATTCATTTGAAATCGTTTCCTTTGTAGAGAGTTATTGGCATGATTTTCTGAGAACAAGAGGAAAATGGAAAACATTTTAGCAAGTTAAGGAAAAAAAAATCAACAGTATCATTGTTTGCCGCTTTTGTTGAAACTACCTACACAAGTCATTTGAGGGACATGAAGGTAAATGAAAGGTTATACTTTGCCCTGCACGTTGTTGCTGGTATTTGTAATGTCAATAACTGTAGAAGGTTGTCAGGAAACTGGAGAGATAAAGGTCAATAGCAATGACAAATATATCATTGTATGTGTTTGAATATGCAATATCAGCCCAGTCTGCCAGTGGAGGCTTTCACACCCTGGAAATATCAATCAGGTGCTATATGAAACCCACCCATTGTTCTCTAGTCTCCTAGAATGTAATGGGGAGATCCAAAGATTGAAAACCCATCTGAGATTTCTTTGGGGTAGGGGGTGGTATCATAGTCATTGCTGAATACACACAGAAATGCTCATTATATCTTTTAAAAATGGGACTTAAAAGCACATTAAAAGTTATTCTGTCTCAGATTGTTTCACTGGTGGGGAAATGGAACATTTTTCCTTTCACCCAAATGGGAAGACTCAATTCAGTTTTGTATATCATTGCATTTGGGTAGATGCCAGAGACTTTCAGTGATATAAGCAAAATTAAATATTAACTATGTCTCTCACGCAATCTTGACAAAAATTTAGTTGGCCTAATGGCAAACCTTTATGGCAAGTTCTGCCTCCTGTTGATTCTGACATGTTAGAAACTGTGGTCATTTGTATTCAATAATAAATTATTTACAAATGAAATGCACAATAGGTTACTTAAACCGTTGTCTCTACTAAGAACAGACTTGTTAAAATGCATTTTGCTGGAGCCAAACCAAAGTATTCAGATTCAGTAGACAAACACATCTATCTTCCTTTTAGTGAATTGTGCTAAAGAATTCACTTAAAACCTTTCGGGAAATGAAAAGCAAAAATAAAATAGCAAGAGATCTTTTAAATGAATGTGCTTCAACTTGGTCTCGAAGAACACCTGCAGGACATAAAGGCGGTGTGTCTGAAACACAGAGGGATCGTATTTTATGGATATTACTTTTTAATTTTTGCATCTGCTGATACTCTCCATTAACATAAGATATTTGGAAAAATCTACTCTTCCTGAGATGTTCTGCATTTTCTTGGGTCCCTAATGCTGACCCAATGCATTAGGCATCCTTCTTGGATGCACAGACGGGCCACGTGGGAGGAGAAGTGAAAAAGAGATCTGCTCCCAAAGAGTGCACAGAGTGACAGGCAAAAGAGCAGTAAACTCAGCCGCACCCTGAGGTGACAGAATAAGAAAAAAGGCTGGAGGGGACAGAAAGGGCCTGAAGGAGAAAAGAGATGGAAAGAAAGGTAGAAATGATTTAGGAAGGGGAAAAGAAAGAAGGGGCATCATGAAGGCAAAATATACAAATAATTTAACGTAATAAATATAAAATTGTTACATAGAACTGAGATTTACTGAACCTGAAGAGAGAGAGAGAGGGAGAGAGAGAGAGAGAGGAGAGAGAGATATTGTAGAGGTTGAGAGAAAAATGGGATAATATTCGGAAAGCTGATCAGAAGAGAAAGTCCTAGACAGAGGGAAAGGGAAACAGAACCAGCCGAGTCCTTGATGTTTTCCAGGGAAGGTGCCTGTTCATTCAAGGGACAGTGGGCCAGAGGCTCCAACTCACCTGTCTTCTGCACAGGCTGTCCGTAAACGGACCTGTTAGAAAACTGTGTGCCTCGTCCATTGCAGTGACTCTACAGTGCGCTTGTACATTCCCTTTTCACTTTTAAATATTCTAGAGAGTTCATTATGGAGATTTTACAGAGAGTTTTATTTCTTAAGCTCAAATTATTTCCAGGGAAATAATAATTTTAAAAGTCCTCAAGCAAAAACCACAAATGAGTTAAGTAGGACATGTTGATATTGGATTATTTTATCTTTCACTGGTTTCCTTTTGTGTTTAGTTAGTTTTTGATTACATTCTGACCTTCAGATAAGACTCCGATGTAAATAAACAGTCTGGCTAAATTCACCATGTGCCAAACGACAGCTATAGGACTGTCCCCGAGGTCTTATTTATTTTGCTTTTTATTTTTTGTAAATTGAATTTATATAAACAGAAGTAGACCTTTACTTTTGTCTTCTTACTTGAAGGTGGCATTTCTTCATGAAGGTAACTAAAAAGTTGAAGAGCAATGAAAGGGCTCATGTGCACTCGGTATATGTTAAATAGAGTTAACTTTTCCTTGTCATTTCAGCAACCTCCATGCAGGTGCTGGAAACAATAGAGTCCGGGTCTGTCTGTGCTGAGGTGTCTCCTGTTTATAGGCTAACACCAAAGTGAGGGTTTATATTTTTTCATTTATTTCTTGCCCTCCACTTTTGGGGGGTAAAGGCTAGTTTGGAGATGAATGGATAATATAGTACAAGTAGTTCCATATTTCTTGTGATCTCTCTCTCTCTTTTTTAAAAGTTCGTGATAAAGCACAAAGAAATAATGATCGTTTTGCACAACATAGGGTTATTCTTTTATGTTAGATGACTGCTCTTGAAGATCAGCTTAGTAAATCGTAATTTTCTATTGAATCTACATAATTTTGCAATTGTTTTCTTCCCTTTCCCGGTGCAATATTTGGGCAATAACAGAATTACATAGTAATTTTTACTTTTCTCTCTCCTCTTTTCATTGTTATCACTGATCATTTTAGTCATCAATGACCCACCAAGGGAAGTGCTCAGAATTGGCCGAATTATTCCATAGTTTTTTCTTTTTGGACTGAAAACTTAATATAATTTCTAAGTGTAATAATCTACTCTACAAGGTGAACATGCTGAACGATAACTCACCAGTGTTAGGGATGGGAGAGATTAGATATAATTTTAATTCATATCTATCTTCTCTATCTCTCTATGTAGACAGATAAAGTATTAGACATGACAGAGTGTGCAGTTGTGAGGAAAATCACAATCTCAGTTTTTTTTTTTTTTAAAGATTTATTTATTTATTTGACAGAGAGAGACACAGCGAGAGAGGGAACACAAGCAGGGGGAGTGGGAGAGGGAGAAGGAGGCTTCCTGTGGAGCAGGGAGCCCGATGTGGGGCTCGATCCCAGGACCCTGGGATCATGATCTGAGCGGAAGGCAGACGCTTAACGACTGAGCCACCAGGCGCCCCTCTCAGGTCTTTTCTGGGGTAAGAACAGGGTGAAGGTCAAATGCTCCAGTGTTGTAGGAGTTAACTTATGCATACTTACACACACACAGACCCCCTCTCTTTTCTCCCTCTTTCTTTCACACATGCCACATGAACCAAGTCTTCCTGTCTGAAAGGAAAACAATATCTAGCTTTTAGTGTAATACTAATCTTTTCCAGATATTGTTCCTTCTTCAAAACTCACTAATCTTATTTATTTTTTTTTAAAGATTTTATTTATTTATTTGACAGAGAGACACAGTGAGAGATGGAACACAAGCAGGGGGAGTGGGAGAGGGAGAAGCAGGCTTCCCGCCGAGCAGGGAGCCCGATGTGGGGCTCGATCCCAGGACCCCGGGACCATGACCTGAGCCGAAGGCAGATGCTTAACTGACTGAGCCACCCAGGCACCCCTCACTAATCTTATTTATTAAGAGTCTGCTTTAAGGAAATCAAATATACACAGAGTTATTGTTAGGATTTTGATACCTGTCCAAGATATTGTGGCCAGAATGTAAGCAACAAAAACAACCAAAGGAAGAAAGAATAGTTAAGTAATCAAACAGAAAAAAATAGAGTGAGGGTTATTGGTAAAAAGTAAAAGCAATTAACGGGTGAAGAGAATAAAATCAACATCAAGTATAAAAAAAGAAAGCCTTGTTCAATCATAAGTAAGAAAAAAGATACAAGAGGCCACAGTGGATCACAAGCTAATTTTATGGGTTGAAAACAGAGCCCCATTGTTCAAAGACAAAATGCTGATAGATAGTCAGCAAAGAATTTAAGGAAGATAAATAATCATCCACATTATATGCATTATTAATCAGTTCCTTGTTATCATACTGTGTTTTTTTAGGATCCTTCCACTTAAGTTGAATGTGCAGAATTTGGAGTAGGTCCAGAGGAAGCAGCAAAATAACTAAATGGTTGGGAAACAGTCCCAACGAAACAAGGGTAAAAGAACTGGCCTTGTTTAGTCTGGAGAAGAAAAGACTTGGAGGGAATTAATAGCAGTCTTCAAGTTCATGAAGGAACACAGTCCTTTGCAGGTAGAGGTGAACAGCTGGTCTGTTTCCTCTGAGGATAGTACAAGGCAGTGGGGTCTTAAATGCAGTAGATAGGATTTAGGCAAGATGTTAGGAAGATCAGGGGAAGTGCAGGAAGAGGATCCTCAGGATTTAGAATGTGTTGAGGGAATTATTATTATTATTTTTTGGAGTTAGTCCAAACTGCAGAATAAAAAGAGAGAATACAATCTACAAAACAGAAGCCTGTAGAGGAAAGGAGACAAAGAATGAAGAGTTGTGATCTAGGGATAAAAGCCATCCAGGATGAAAGAAATACCAAATTCTAGAAGTGTGTAAGAGTTAGAATACTTGAAAAGAAGAGAAAAAAAAAGGAGATTAAATAGGTAAAGACAAAACCGTGGAAATTTGAGGATATGGCATGTATTTGGAATAAATGTACAATTTTAACCAAAAATTTTTTTGGTGGTGGGAAAAAAATTCTAAGTATTCACATGTACAATATATACCAGCTACTAGTAATTTTTTAAAAATTCTGTTAGATGATATCCTTGAATCTTAAAAATAGAACTAACAAACGGATATGCTGTATGTGATGTCCAGTTTTATAGGAAACAAAAAATAATGGGGAAATGGACTAAGTAGCCTCTCAAATCTTACCCAATCTTTTGATCTTACGACATGGGGAAATTGTGATTGTGTGCTAAGTAAACGGTGGTACAAATATAACACACAAAACAAGATCAAAGAATGCACAGGTTGTAAAAAGCAATATTAAAATCCAGAAAAAAAATGATTGCAAAAGTCATCAACATCCTTATCACGAGAGATATTAACTGAGTATACAGTGGTCTAGGTTTTATGGAGATCAAACAAAGGAATGTGATCCATGAATTGAAAAAATTTAGAGTCGAAGTTTGGTTGTCATTTGATAAGAATGTTGCATTAGAGGTATATTACCTGGGATTGCGGAATACACTGCACTTAAAATGACACTTAGGTGTATAAATGACCATTTTAGCAAGTTGAGTTGTTAAAGAATGTGCATTAGCTTTTAAAATGATTGCAGAGTTTGAAATTTCCAATCCCCTTGAACTACCATTGCACCTCAAACCAACAATCAAACTTGTATTTAAAGATTACAAATATATCATGGGTCAGGGTAAGCAGCTGGATTTCTAGATTATTTGGTTAGTTTGATCAGTTTTCTAGTTACTTTTATTTCTTCAAATGGTCCCTCTACCTCTTTGAAAATGGAATGAATTCTGCTTATGTTTAGCTTTGTTGAGCAAATTTCAGTATTTCACAGCTGTATTTTGTCATTGATAGGTTTGGTCTAATGTGCTTTGTAATGGGCTATTTTTTTTTTTTCTGATGTTTGAAAGTTTCCTTCACTCTCAAATGCAGAAAATAGAAGAGTCCGTATTTGAATTTATTTTGCCAAGATGATAGCTATGTATATTTTATAACATTCTGGTACACAGATCCTAACAATCTAAAAATAGATCCCTGCAAATATTTTTTTACTGCTTTTAAAAAATATAGTTACAAACACTTCACTTGTAAAAGATTTTGGTGTGGAAATACATCTTAGTTTCTCTCTCTCTCTCTCTCTCTGCCCCTCGACAAAGAAAAGCCTTTTGTTCTGGTCTCCCTGGCACTACCTCATTCTGTGACTTGCTGCTGTCCCCTAGTGGTATGTTAATCTTCTTGACTACTGTGTGATCGCCTCTGGAACCAATTCTCTACTCTTCTGCGCTTTTTTGTGACTCTCATTAGCAGACATTTAAAATACTATTAAACAACCCATGAGCTGCCTTTTAGAAGCAATAACCCTGTTCTTGAGCCCAAACAGTTTTCCATTTATGAATTCTTACCCGAGTAAACATGTCTAGGGAATGCCTGTTATCTGCATACATTGTATTATCTCACTACAATAAACATTTCAGGTTTTCAGAATTATAACACAAAACTGATGAAAGCAAAATGTTATCAGTTTTGACTGGTCTATACATAACATACGGTAGCTTAAAAGGTAATTTGTGACAGGTCAGACTATTTATGTCAATGGGTTTACAAACAAAAAATTGTACTATTCCCTTTCCTTTGCTTTTCAAAATCCTGGTTGGTTAAAATACTATCATTGTAATATTTGCTCTTTTCATGAGGACATTTTTTCTATGAAATATTTAGAAAGATACCATGAAACTGTATATATTTGAAGCATTAGATGCAATTCATTTATGTAAAAGATTTTGGATCAGTATATACCATGATGATTTAAAAAAATGTTCTTGAATTTTTCTGGATGTTATCTTTCTTCCAAATGAATCAGAAGTATTCTAAAATTTTAAGATGGATCAGTTATTTTATCTTCCTTCTATGTTTTGTGCTTGAGATATAACGTTCAGCTCTAATATGGGGCTGGTAAATTTTTCAAGACAGCCTTTTGGTTTTCTGAATTAGGCATTTCAAAATGTATGTCATGAGAACGGAATGTAAGAATTTATCAAAAACAATATTTCAGGTTTTTTTTTAACTTAATTTTAAGTCATGCAGAATTACTCTAAGTCTGGGTCACACAATTCTTTTAAAAGATGGCTAAAAAAAAGCTAAGAAAAATTTACAAGGAAAAAAGGTCTGACGAAATCTGGCCCATTAACTGAACATTACAGAAATCCGAGATGTATAGTGAACTAATGATTTCTTGGCACTGTCTTGTTTGGCACTTATCATGGTTTTGACAATTATCACATGAATAGCAACACTTTTTTCTTTCTGAACTTGGAGGGGGGGCGGCGGGAAGGGCTCTGGGGAAAAAAGGAGGCCCAAAGCCCTGGAAGCTCCCATATTTTAGTAATTCAAGTGTACAGTTTGGCCATGTGGAAGGAAAAAAAGAAGTAAGCTGCAAGGTTCCGTCAAATGACGATATTCTTGTTTCTTCAAAAGAAAAGTTGGTATAGTTTTTGAACTGCCTCTCTTTTAAAAGGTCAGATTGCTGTCCATTTTAGTCATTTTGTCTGTTTATCCATGCCTCCGTTGGGATAAGATATCCAAAAACAAAGCATTAGATTATAATCAGTCTTGGCTTAAGTGCAAAGCTATCCAACCAATCCAAGAAATCCTATTGACTATCATGTGGATAGGGAAAAGGAAGAGTTTAAATCTCCTAAACTTTTTCTCAAGAGAAAAAGTGAACCACTGTTTAAAACCTCCTTAACACAGGAGAGGACTCATGCCCCCTCCTTCAATTTCGCCCCGCAGCTCAATTTCTCAGATTCAAATTACGTGGTTTTCTAAAAATACATCCTCCATCAAACATTGTGAATTACAATAGCTATTTTTCACACAGAAATGTCTGATTTTTTTTTTTTAGTTGTCTATTCAGCTTGTAAATGTTCTAAAAATGTTCTCCTGGAGTTATTTTTAAAAAACTCATGGTATGTTGGATAATAAATATTGTTGCTCTGTTACTGGAAACATTGGAAACAACATATTTGACAGGTTAATAGGAATGAGAATTACATTTGAAATTTTAATTAATTTCATTTTAGATAAATGTGACTCTTTCACCATCTTAGTTCTAATGACTAAACGGGCAAACTTCTTTGCCATCGTAGAATCTACGCCGTTAATGATCTTGTAGATTATTTGGACAATAAGAACGGGAGAAAATTCCTTTTGAAAAAAAATTTAAATCCAAAGACAGTCTTAATAAATCTTCTCTAATGTAATATAGCATTATCAGTGGCCTATTCTCTCCAGAATTAAGTTTTTCCAAAACAAATAATAAAGCTGAGCAGTCCTACTTTTTACAACTCTGGAGACTATCTAAACAAAATGAACAGATTTATAGGGCTATTTTTAGTGTGTGTCACTTGCATTACAGTTTACATTTGCTTTCGAACCTTATTTGACATTCTTGGTAGAAAAATACAGGCAGAACACTCATTAAGAATCTTAATAAAGGACAGTCTCCATAGGGCAGTTACCAAAAAAACCAAAGTCGAGGCATGTATAAAAATGTTCTTTTGGACTTGACTTTATGTCATGCTGCTTCATTTTCAGTTGTCTAAAAAGGAAAACCCTGAGCCAAAATGCAGATTTAAGGTTCTGTTTATAAAAATCTTTAGGCATCGGTATAGCCTACTAATAATTAAAGTAAAAGCACATTTTTGAGGATAGGAATTTTCATACAGCAACAGGTACGTGCTGCCATGCCTAAATAACTATTATTTTTCCATAAATTGTATATTCACATTAAAGTGAAAATTAACTTGCTGGAGAAGTATAGTACAATGTTGTGATTTTCTGCAAACCGTTCATCCGTGAATAAAAATGCTTGGAAAACCTTATGTAATGTTATGAAATATGTCATCACACATAGATTTATGGAAAATACCATGTTATATTTCAAAATATAGATGCGAGGATTAAATATTTGCATTTCGTCTAAACTGAGTTTCTTCTAGCGGTTTGTTCCATGTGAGAAAGGCCAGGGCCTTCCATAGTGAAAGAGACGCCCTTTCACTTGCATATACAAATAAGGAATGAAGCATTCACCTCCTTTTGTTCATTCTCAAAAGGTATTATATCAAGAGGAAAATAGTAGAAAGGTAAAACGAGATACATATTTAGCCACTTTGTCACATCTTTTTCTTCTTTGTAAAGGGGAACACTTTGATAAGGTTAGAATGGACAGGAATCCTGAAGGGACATCCTGCTCCATGCCTCATGGTGCTTTCTTATTAGTCGTGTTCATGTAAAACTCCCTAGTTAAGGAAATTCCTTAGCTGTAGACATCATTGAGCTGAGTCTTATAAATAGAGCTCAAATTCCAAGGTAAGAAAACAGACAAGAATTTTACACCAACCACCCTTGATAAGATATGTTTTCAAAGCAAAAAAACATGTCTACAAAGTGTTGTGGTATGGAAATGTCCGATTAAATACTTAAGAAAACATGCTTTCCCACACAGCAGCCTCTTTTTTCTTCTTTGCATGAAATAATTCCTTAGAATAACAACAACAAAAAAAAGTTACTTGGAACGACTATGGGAGCTTATTAAAATTCAGCGGACCACTTTTAAACTCGAAAAAGAGATTGCTATAAAATTATGGCTTGATAGATTGCTATCTGTGAACTCAAGTCAAATTGAAAAGAGAAGATGATACATTTGGGCTAACAGTAATATTCATCGTAACTGCTGAAAAAATACAGATTAAGACACTTTGGGAGGCTTCAAACAGCTTGCTACAAAAGAGTCTTCTAAGAAAGTAGGTTTGTAACTTGATCAGTGTTTTTAACTAGTTAGAGATGTTACTACAGCTACCTGAAAAACATGTTGTAAACAATGGCTTTGGTTAAAAGATTGCCACAGATGAGGTTTTTATACATTTGAAGCTTTAAATCATCCTATTCCTTAGGCTTTGCAGTGTAGAGGAATTGCATTTTTATAGTAAATTTATCAATTACTAATTAGTTCGGTGGTGAGTGCCTAATTCAGGTTTCTGTATAATATAAGACCGGTTTCAATTTCTTCTAGCACTGGTTTATCCTGGCCTATTTAACATATGAATTAAGCCCAAATATCTTGCAAAATTCAGTGCTATACTTATTCCTGCCAAAATAATAAAAAATAATTTATTGTTGTAATCTCAATTTATGGTTTAGTTAGGCAGAGTGAAAATATGACCTCTATAGGAATCCCTGTAGCCCCTTAAATTCCAGTTTGCTTTACAACGAGTTTGCATGCTGCTGAAAGTTGGCACAACTAACGCTGAATATGCCAATTGAAAACTAAGCTGCTTTTGATTTTAAAATAATGTTTAAACAAAAGAAGAAGAAAGACCTGAGTCTTTTCAAATAGATTTTGTTCCTTGTAACTTTAAATAAACAAACAAAAAAGATAAACCAAGTCATATGATAAATATATTATAAGCAGAGACAGATGAGGCATTTTTCAAAATTAAACTGCTATGACAAGCAGTTGTAAAGCAGTCTGCTTTCTTATTTTTTGGTGGGGAGGTGGTCTTGGAGGTTAGGGGTAGTATAATTGAAAATGCGTACCCCCAGCAACTAAAATCTTCTTTTGAGGTATTCAAGTTCCTCTTCTCTTTACCAGATATACACACAATTAAAAAAAAATAATTTTGGTGATCCTTGTTTGCCAATTTTGGTTTTATGACATTTTACAACATCACTTTATTTTATATTTTTGTCCATAAAGCAGTCTCCAAATGGCAGTTATTTATGTGAATAATAGAAAAAAAAACATGAAAATATGGCTTTTCTCCCTATTCCATTATTGAAATGGAATATGATCATTAGCCAGGGCTGTGGTTTAGTGGCAACATTTTGAAAAATAGCCTATAATAAATAGATGTCAAATTAATCAAGAAAGGACTATTATCATTATTTAAAAAAAGATATATACCATTAGGATTTGTCAGCTATATATAATTGTCATGAAGAAAATAGAAAGTTGTGTCTTTTAGAAATTAGCGTACTATACCTCTTCAGAGTGTTGAAAAAATTCAGTACTCAACTTGGATTTGTGAAAATCGTGATTAAGGACTGTTCATGATCACAATAAAGTCATATGATTCACCCTGAATTTAGAAGTTGATGATGCGGCAGTAGACAATCCTGTGACTAACGCGGTGTCTATCTCTTTCTTTTGTAATTTGGAAAAAGTGTTTCTGAATCAGCTTCCTCGCAGCAGAGGTGCTTCACTTTTGAGGCAAAGAAGTTTACTTTGTCCAAATTCCTTCTAGTGCTTTCACTTTGTTACTCAAGTCAGAGACAAAGAAATTTTCTCAGGCATTGATTTTTTTACCCTCTTGTGGTTAACAAGAATTTATCATTTAGAGGTCCTGCAGGTTGAAATGCATATAAAAATCAGTTTTGATTTCCAAAAACCATTTACAGTGAGAGCAGAAGGAACTTCAATCATTTTATCATGTGGTTCATATCATCGAGGTATACTTTTAATTAAGCACTGCTCCATAAATAAGCAAATGATAGAAGTTAGCAGAGAAGCACTTGATCTAAATCATGACAGGTGCTCATTTATCTTTGTCCTAACAAGACAATAGGAAATGACACTACGCTGTTGTTTTCTATGCATTAAGATTTCCTTCTTAAACAAATGCAATTGAGGCGGTTTGTTTTCCAACAGCCCAGGACACACTGCCAGTGGTCAGAGTTTTGTCTCGTCTTCATCCAGAGGAGGATTAATCTTGGTGATGGTGCAAACAAAATGTATGTCTGGGGTCAAAGTGCAGACTGCCTTTTGGGATCTGCATTACATTAATGTCATTTTTGGGTTCCTGACGTTAATCAAAACCAACACCATAAAGCGTCACTTAGCTAATTTGTGTATTATTGTCAATGTTACCATTAATTATGCGTTTGTGAGGAAAAAGAGGATTAATGAGATGTCACAGGTAATTTACAATGATCAGGCTCCCCAGGACATTAAGAAAACACTAGCTGGGTAAGATTACCATGCAATCATAATAGTATGCAAGAAGCAAAAGTCTTTGTTGAAGGACCACACTAATATTGTCCATTGTTATCAAAACCTCTCTTCACTAGAGTAATTCCTAACTTTTAAATACCTTGCATGAATTAAGTGTTTGTTTTGGCCTAAAATGTTACACACTAATGTATTAACTGTGAGACTTCTGTGGAGGTGTGTCTCTCTCCAAGTTCTGAGGATAAGCTATTATTTCTCTTGAAAGGTTGGCAAGTCACAGAGGATTAATTCTTACCATGCCCCCTGAACTCAGGTTCACATGTATTATCTCTATGAAACCATTTTAGGGGGTTTGAGTGGTTGTATTTAAATCAGGCTGGGAAAATGATCTTTTAAATCACATCATTTTCTCCAGGCTAGTCCTCCCTCAGAGCCATGTAAATAAATGACTTTTGCTTTCTGTCATCCCATTTCTGGAGTTGACTCAGTGAGGAGAGACAGAATAGCCTAATGCAAGAATTGTACCAGCACAGAATGCACGGGGGCAGAAGAACTGAAGTGCAGTCCTCTACTAATCTAAGGGGCGCTGGGCCTCAGTTTCCCTCTGTTGCCCACTTGCATGTGCTGACTTGGGGGTCTGCTCAGAGAGCAATCTGGAGCTCCCAGGGGGAAATGAGCATGGTTGGTCCAACCTGTTATTGGAAAATCAGGCCTGATATAGGTGCTCACTCGGAGCCCGAGAGCCTACTAGGGGAGGTTCTCACAGCTGGAGTTGAGGGAAGAGCTAGAGTTAGGAACCAGGGAGTACTTTAAAGGAATCAGGCGACAGGAAGTTGGGACTTGAGAAAGCAGTGAAAATTACTTATTTCATAGATATCTGTTGACCCCTCATCATGCACTAGGCACAGTGACAGGGCTAGGGATATAAACTGGGGAGCAAAACCAGACATGATCTCAGGGAATTCAGAGCTCAGGGCTATGGTAGCTCAATCTGCTTGCTTTTTGAAATGATCACGATGCGGTAGGGTAGAGAATAGATCAGAAGAGGGTCAGAGTGGTTTATGGAAGACCAAGTAGAAGGGGACTATCTGGGGCAATCATAACGTTATTTTATTTATTTATTTATTTATTTTATTTTTATTGTTATGTTAATCACCATACATTACATCATTAGTTTTTGATGTAGTGTTCCATGATTCATTGTTTGTGCGTAACACCCAGTGCTCCATGCAGAACGTGCCCTCTTTAATACCCATCACCAGGCTAACCCACCCTCCCAACCCCCGCCCTCTAAAACCCTCAGCTTGTTTTTCAGAGTCCATCGTCTCTCATGATTCATCTCCCCCTCCGATTTCCCCCCCTTCATTTTTCCCCTCCTGCTATCTTCTTCTTTTTTTTTTCTGAACATATATTGCATTATTTGTTTCAGAGGTACAGATCTGTGATTCAACAGTCTTGCACAATTCACAGCGCTCACCAGAGCACATACCCTCCCCAGTGTCTATCACCCAGCCATCCCATCCCTCCCACCCCACCCCCCACTCCAGCAACCCTCA
>NC_138377.1:70202085-70217125 GCF_054177405.1 Leptonychotes weddellii | reverse complement strand
AGCCCATTTTAGTTTTGTCTTAGCCTTATTTTTGTTTATTTGAGGAATTATTTAATAAAAATATAAAATTGTGTTTTTACTTTCATACACATATCTGCAATCTAGATTTAAATCCGAGTGCTGAACCAGTTATTTAACTTCTCTATGTGTCAGTATCTTCATCTGTAAAATGGAGATAATTAAACTTGCCCAATGCAGTTATGAGGATTAAATGAGATAATGAATGTAAATCACTTAGCAGAGGACTCAGCACACAGGAAGTGTTTATCAGTCAGTGGTTTTCAACCTTAAATTTGTATCAGCAGCATTTGGAAATTAAAAAAAAAAAATATAGTGACCTGGCCATACTCCAAACCTATAAAATCTGATATCTGAGTATGATCTCGATGTATAGTTTAGATGAAAATCATTGTTTTAAAGATTCAATATTTATCATTTATTATTAATTGCTATTAATGTTAATATATGTGGTGAAACTTAAAAAAATGTACCTGATAGTCCAGAGGGTACCTACATTTTATCATGCATTTTATCAGGTACTTATGCAGATAATGTTTAGGACCATATGATTTGAATTATGGTGCATAAAAATCTATGAAATAATGTTATATTGCAATTACTCTGTGTGCATATATATGTGTGTGTGTATAGATCTATTTCTGTGGGGTGAGTGTAGAAGTTTGAGATGGCTAGTGTTATATGAAAGCTGTATTTAAGAAAAATTGTCCATGTACTAGAGTAAGGTCAAATCACAAGTGAGCTGAACTTTGCCATCTATTAACAAACGAAAATAAAACATTTATTACATTGCCCACTCTTGCTTTTTATATTTATGGTATATACCAAGGAGATTTCCCTGTTGGGATAAAATTTCAGAGGCAGAGAAGGGAAATCAGGGAGAAGTTTAAATAAAAATGTTTTATTATTGATTTGGTTGTTGCTGGGACTGACCATATAGATTGTGGAAATAATATAGTTTATTTCTTTTTTTTTATTGGCTCTACAAACTAATAGCTTAGCATAGCTATTAGTTTATCTTATAACTAACCTTTGAACTACTTCTGAATTGGTTGTTTTCCAGAAAGCAGTGTACTCAATAGAATAAACACTGAATGATTTTTAATAATGTTAAGTGCACTGAAGGAGAAGATCCTAAGAAAAAAAATCTGCTTTTCCTCTGGTCTATGACATTTTATGGATTTGAAATTTCTTACTTTATTATTATGGTCCTTGTAGTAACAAAACTCCTGCTCTGACTAAAATTAGGGATATATCCATGTATAGAGTTTATTTATGTTCTGAAATTAAATGGCTAGCATGCTTTCTCTATTCAGTATAATGTCATGTAGGAAGAAAAAGCTTTATCAAAACACTCCAGACCAAAAAAAGCTTATCAAATGATTACATGTAGTATGTAAAGTATGTAGAGAACTAGTCATTATTCCTTTTTTATGTAAATGAAGATACGTGGGACTGTGTATAAGATCCATTGAAATTATTATTCAAGACCTCATAAATATGTATAAGTTTATGGTCATATATTTTATATAAATGCATTGTAGAGATCAGAGACCCTGATATTAGAATTGCTAAGATCCAAATAAGGAGTAAAAAATGTTCCTCAAGTGACCACAAAAATTCTTCCTCAACATAATTATGAAAAAACTTCTCAAGATTGAGAAGCTTCCTTTTGCATGTCAAACAAAGCTGGTTAAGTATCATAGCATTTCTATTTTTCCCACTGCTGGTCAAAATATCCTAGTAACTTTATAGACCTATATTGTCAATCAAGCATTACCAAACCCATAATGTGCTGATGGAGTATAAAGTCAGGCATAGTTAACAT
This sequence comes from Leptonychotes weddellii, assembly GCF_054177405.1. Classification (NCBI taxonomy): domain Eukaryota; kingdom Metazoa; phylum Chordata; class Mammalia; order Carnivora; family Phocidae; genus Leptonychotes; species Leptonychotes weddellii. The sequence goes on along the minus strand of NC_138377.1, from coordinate 70,215,279 downwards.
TTCCAAAAGAAGAATCTTTTCAACACCAGTCTACCAAAAAGGGAGGGTATCCTCATGTTCAATACCTCTGAAAAATAATGCATCTATATTTCCTCTTTGAGATTCATAATATTCAATGACTTATTAAATGCTCCTGCTGTAAATAAAATTTTTTAACTTTAAAAGTAATTTATCATGAAGTGGGGAGGAAATCAGAGGGGAAGATGAACCATGAGAGACTATGGACTCTGAGAAACAAACTGGGTTCTAGAGGGGAAGGGGGTGGGGGGATGGGTCAGCCTGGTGATGGGTATAAAGGAGGGCACGTAGTGCATGGAGTGCTGGTGTTATACACAAACAATGAATCATGGAACACTACATCAAAAACTAATGATGTATGGTGATTAACGTAATATAATAAAATAAAATTTAAAAAAAGAAGTAATTTATCCCCAGTAAAACATTAACATCATTCAGAATTTCTGTTCCATAGAACATGCTGGGGTTCTATGGAGCATGGTCATTATGGTGGTTCATGATCTACACGTTGTAGTCGATAATTTCTGGCTCCACCATCTGGGCCAAGAGCAACTCAGTGGGAGATAGGAAGTATTAGGAAGTGTGTCCAATCAAGCCAGCTTGATGCAGAATAACCAGAGAGAACCCAGGGCTATAGCTGGTACATCAGTGCTGATTGTCAGGTCTGCAGGGTCTTATGCGGAGAGTCAATAATGTGGAAAAAAACTAGAAGTTTTGAGGAGAACATAGAATGAAGGGTGAGAAATGGGAGTAGGCCAATTGTTCTGAATCAAACTGCAAGAAAGTGCTAGAGGTCCTTTTTCATGTGGTATCTATGACAGGGCATAAAGGTGGGATGGAGGAAACCTTTAGGGCACAGAGATTGAGGGAAAACATAGGAAATAGTGTCATGGTCTGCACATCACCACTAGCATTTTACATGTTGAGTAGACTAGGACTTTGGAAGCTGCTGAGCAAGTGTGATGACCTTTTGATGACATGATTAGAAATCATTAAATTAGTGGTGCTTCTGTCGCCATTTCTAAGGAGTAAATAATAAGAATGGTGTTGGTCAGCTGGTGTACAGAGTTATATTAAGGAGATAGTAAGGAGCATGGAGGCCTTTTGCAAATGTGCCAGCAGAAAACCTTAATCTCCACAGATCAAGGAATGGCAATGAAAATAATCTGAATGGCCATCCATGAACCTCTATACAGTGGGAACAATGTTTCTGAAGAATATGTGCCAGGGTTATTGGAGACCTTCAACTGCTTAAGCCAAGGGCACAACCTCATTGAGGTTGGTAGATGAAGAATGGATCTCAAACAATAAATTATTGGTTATTTCTACTTTGAGGAAATGGTCTGGGCTAAAGGACATGGTCTGGGCCCAATTTATCTTTGCAGTCTTGGAATCTAATATTCCCAGTTCACAATAAGCAAGAGCTTATGAGGTGATCTGAGTAATATAATTACAAGCAGGAAAGATAAAATAAGTGTATTAGGAATATTCAGAGACTATTTTTTTTTTAAGATTTATTTTAGAGAGGGAGAGAGAGAGAGAGAGAGCAGCATGTGCAAGGGGGTGGGCAGAGGGGGAGAGAGAGAAGCAGACTCCCTGCTGAGCAGGAAGCCTCATGTGGGGCTGGATCTCACGACCCCGAGATCATGACCTGAGCTGAAATCAAGTCAGACGCTTAACTGGCTGAGCCATCCAGGCGCCCCTCCAGAGATTATGTTTTAAACCATATGACAAAATTGTGATAACTAGGTACACATGAAATTGGGTCAGCTTAATAGCTTGATGTGCATTTGTCAAAAAATTGTATAGCTTTTTTATGACAACTGATCTTGTTTCTGAGAGATAGAGACAATATAAGATTCTATACATAGTAAGTATAACAACAAATTAAAGACAACCTTAATGAGTTTACAATGGGATAAAGACCATTTTTTCACCTGTTGGTCTTTTCTATATAGACATATATATTGGTCAGTGAAAATGGAAAACATCAATAAAGCAAATAGATCCATATCCTTCATGCTTCAAGATGACCTACGGGTTAAGTAGGGATGAAAGACTTTCAAGAGTATGCATTCCCCATTTCCTTTTAAAATATTTTATTTATTTATTTATTTTGAAAGAGTGTGAGGTGGAGGAGGGGCAGAGGGAGAGGAAGAGAGAGAATCTCAAGCAGACTCTGTGCAGACCACGGAGCCCAATGTGGGCTCAATCCCATGACTCTGAGATCATGACCTGAGCCGAAATCGAGAGTCCGAGGCTTAACTGACTGAGCCACCCAGGAGCCCCTCCCCATTTCCTTTTTAACTACGTAGTCTGTCCATACTGAAATCTTTTTGTATATCAGAACTCTGTGTAAGCAGGTGGCCTGAGAAAGAAAGATTTGTACATGTAAAACACATTCATATGGAGACAGGGACACCAATAACACCTAAAATATAAGAAGTTGGTACAGACAGATGTGTATAAGACTCTCAGATATTCTCTATATCTTCACAGAGCTGGAAGCACTGGGCTTTCCTCACTCTATGAAAGTTTTCCTGGACCTTTGTCACCTATCCTTTGTTTGTTATCCCATTCTGGATGCTGGCCAGTCTTCATGTTCATTTTGCTTTGTTTGCTTTTAATTTCAGTCAGGGGTTCTGATTCTGATTCTGATTTTTTTTTTTTTTTAGATTTAAAAAAAAATTCATTTATTTGTCAGAGACACAGAGCACAAGCAGAGGGAACAGCAGGCAGAGGGAGAAGTAGGCTCCCCTCTAAGCAAGGAGCCCAACTCAGGACTTGATCCCAGGACCCCAGGATCACGACCCGAGCAGAAGGCAGACGCTTAACCGACTGAGCCACCCAGGCATCCCTGATTCTGATTTTTAATAGCTCCCTTATTTAATAGTTTGGTTTTATATTATTGACCATGAATTGGTCAATATAATTTGATTAACCCCATAATGACTTTCACTCTATGCCTTTCCATGAAAACACTCCCTTCTAAGCCTGTATCGTATCTCTGAGGAGCAAAGATGGAGGAGCTCACTGAAGCATCCTTTTTTTACTTCCTTTCTCCCTGTTGCCACTCCTCCTCCACCTGGTCTTCCTCTTTTCCCCCCCTTCTTTCTCCCACTCATCTCCTTCATCCTATCATTTTTCTTCAAATCACTGGGGCTACAAACTCATTAAATCTTGGGTTCTTTAAAGTATATGAAAGTGAATAAATGTATTCTAAAACTAGTTAGGACTAGTTAACAGATCAAGGCACAAAAGATGAACACAAGGAAGACAAAGTGGCAGCTGAGAAACTGTTGGGTTCTGAATATTGTTCTTTCTTTTTTCTGCATTGAGTTGTTCTTCCTGCATCTGGATCTTCACACATGCATAGCTCACTGCACTATCCTTCAGGTCTTTGTTTAAAAGTTTAAATTTCTTCAGGGACATCTTCCCTTACCTTCTAGACTTAGACTTTTATTTTACTCTACAGATAGAATGTCTCAGATTTAATTAATAATCTAAACATAGGTAAAACACGAGAGTCAAGTGCCATCCATCCAGAAATTTTGTATAATCCCCGGGCAATTAGAATTCCTTCTGTACAGAAGGTCACTGTGGTAGGCAGCCTGTAACATGGCTGTCTGGGGTCCCCACCTTGTGGAATTCCCACCCTTCTGGAACATGCCCCCGCTCACCTTGAGTATGAGCTGGATATCGTGAGTCACTTCTAAAGAACAGAATGCAGCACCAGGGATGAGGTGTCACTTCTGAAATTAGGTTACAAAAAGATCGACTTCCATCTTGCTGGCTCTCTCACATTCTCTTTCCCTCTGAACCCTCGCTTGCCCGGAGGGAAGCAAACTGCTATGTTGGGAGGAGCCCTTTGGACAAGACAGCACAGCACTTATGTTTCTGACCAACAGCTAGCAAAGACCTGAGGCCTACTCACCAGCCACATGAGTGACCTTGAAAGATTTTCCCCCATTCAGCCTTGAGATGCAGCCCCTGCTGACACCTTAATTCTAACAATGTAGAAACCTTGAGCCACAGTGACCAGCTATGCCAAGGCTGGATTTCTAACCACAGAACCAGTGAAATAATTAATGTTTGTTGTTTTAACCCACGAAGTTTTGAGTTGTGGAATAAACTGTGATACAGCCCTACATAACTAATACAGATTTTGGTATCGAGAAGTGGGGTGCTGTTGTGACTGGGTAATGGGTTGAGGCTGAAAAGATTTTGAGGAGTGTGTTACAGAAAGTCTAAATTTCCTTGAACAGCAGGCCAATTTCATCTGCATCTCCTATAAATGACAGCTAACAAGAAAGCACTAACAATAAGCTCTATCAAATGTAACAAAGTACATTTGATTGTGTTCTCACAAAAAATGCTCCGATTAGGGTGTCTGAAGTATCGTGAATATGCAGACTAGTGCATATCTGTGATTTAACATATTGATAGCCTTTTATATACATAATTTCCATCTTTCTCAGACATATAATGCACAACACACACAACGGATGTGTATGGTGATTTGATGTGGGGCAGGATGCTCTTCTATAGCTTTTTATGAGGTTCTGAATCTTCCCATTAACTTTTTATAGATATCTGGTTTGAATCTGTGCCTGTGAATAAATGATCACACTTTCTTTTTTCTCTAATAGAGGCAATGCTTGACCATCCCACTTCGAATCTTGATTCCATTTACTAAGTAATTTCTATTATAAATATGTTCTTAGGTTGTGCCTAATTTTCTCGGGAGTGTATGGGATTTTAGTGCATAGGTAAAGTCTCTTTAATCCATTTTGGATCAAATCTATTTAGTGTTTTTGCTTTACATGAGTGGGAAAAAAAATTGTTACCTACCCTGAAGAAATTCTCAATCATGGGTAATGGCGAAAGGGATAAAAATGGTTTAAGTGCCTAAAGACATCTGAGTCGAGATACCTAAGAGTTTAATGTTGTGTAGTTTTATACATGGCATTTTTTTGAGAGTAAACACAATTAAATGTTTTTTTTTATGTATTATCAGGTCAAGAGTATGTATGTATGATATATATGTATGTATACACTCTATATACATATATAATAATATATGTACAAGCACAAAATAATAATACATGTACACAATAATAATTATATATAATATATACAATAATAACAAAATATAATATACATTTACATATATAAAATATAATCTCACAGTATCCAGTTTCATTATACTGGATAAGTCCAATCAATCTATATTTTAAAATAATGTTTCATCTAAATTTTACTATTTGGATAAGACAGTTATTTGGTACAACCTCACCTTTTCCATGTCACTTGAGAAACAGGATCTTTGTAAATCCTTCAATTAAGTCTCGATGGGAAAAAGAGGTAAATACAGGAAAATGTTCTTGGTTCCATTGGCACGTGATTATTTAACAGAATGTGAGTGACTTAGTAGTAATAGGGTCCAAAACCTCTTAGAATCAATCAGCTCAGCCTCAACCACCAGCAAGGACTTACATACGTACATATTTACAAAATTACCTTTATAAATGAAAATTATACACATGTCCAATCTTGCACATAAGTAAGGTGGAGTGCTATTTGGGTGGTGTGCTTTGAAGAAAAGTCGCTCTGATCAGAAATACCTTCTTCCATGGCATTCTACAGAGGCCCAAATTCCAAATATTCATGTCACCTTAAAGGTCCTTCAAGAAGCTATACTTTCTCAGCTAGTTTTGCCATCACTCTAGGAGGAGTTAACCAATAACTAGGTTGTTAGCAAGGACTAATTAGTCTATATGAATAATTGCTACTCACTGTTATGCAGCAGAAGTAGGGCCTCAGGCAATTTGACACAGATTGAATCAGGTTTGATGGCAGTGGTTAGAACCAACAAATTGTATTTAGTGTTACTGAGAGTAGTTACTTCTTTGCCCCCTTCTCTGTAGATGAGGGCCCTGGAAATACAGGAATAGGGTAAAAAAGGAGAGCAAGGTGGTGTCAAAAAAGTGGCATGGCAAGTCTTAAAGACACATTTTATTTGTATCAATCTTGTCTAAAGCTGAAATGTGTTACCTTTTTCCTTTTTTGTTAAATATAAACAATCCACAGACAAAGCTTTAAAATATATTCTGTGTAAAGAAAGGCCCTATTGTCTTAATAACCTAATTACAATAAAGAACTCTCATGTTTTGTATTAATTCTGATAGTTTTCAAGTACGTATTTTATGATTTCACTGCTAGAATCTTTGTAACTTTTTAATGGCTATCAGGTGCATAAAATTAGATCACATCATCAGTCCACAAATAACTAACTTCCTTCCTTTTTTTTACATGTGATTGAATAATCTCCCTCCTCTTTTCTCCCTGTCTCTTTTCCTTCTCTCTCTCTCCTCCTTTTTCTTCTCTCCAGTGTCTCTCCTGTTAGTCCTGCTCTCTCTCCTGTATCCAGGATGTTTTTTTTAAAAAGAAGATTTTATGTACTTACTTATTTGAAGGCGGGGAGGGATAGAGGGAGAGAGAGAATCTCAAGCAGACTCCCCGCTGAGTGTGGAGCCTGACATGGGCCTTGGTCTTGGGGCCCTGAGATCATGACCTGAACCAAAATCAAGAGTTGAATGCTTAACCTTAACCGACTGAGCCCCCCAGGTGCCCTTCCAGGACTTATTAATTGCATCTACCTATTACACATTTCCACCTGCAAGTACTGCAGGTACCTTCAACTATATTTCCAAAACAAATTTTCTCCCCACATTCCTTCTCTTCTCACAAGTCCCCACCAGAGCCCTGGGACAAATGCCCAGCATTCCAAAGAAGAGAATTTGAAAATAACTGCATAAAGCAGTAACCAGATGCAGGCGTATATTAGGACTTTCTCTATTAGTTCATTTCAGTGGTTCTCAAACTTCAGTGTGTACCAGAACCATCTGGACAGCTTGTTAAACCACAGATTGCTGGACCTCACCCCATAGTTTCTGATACTTTAAGTCCAGGTGGAGACTAATGATTTGCATTTCTAAGTTCCCAGATGCTGCTGGTCTGGGAACTACACTTTGAGAACTACTGGTATATTTAAAAACTTTATTTTTTTATTTTTTTATTTTTAAGTGCTCCATACCCAGAACCATATATTAGTCTCATAGGATAAAGTATCTTTCCGGATGGGTCTGGAAGCTGATGTGCAGTATGCCCAAGGTCAGTAATCTGGCTCACAATCCAATAATCTTTCAATTATGCAGGAAAAAAATTGGTATTTCCCTTGAATTCTATGTATAAATTTAAGTTAATACCCGCCTTTCTTAAATACTGTACAAGGGTATCTCCTGAAATTAAAAAAATGAGCAAGTTTTAAAGTATTTTTATTTATTTTCATACTTTTATAGAACACCTTCTGATTATAGTCTTTAAACTCTACTTACAGATATACCTCACTTTACCTAATAGATGTGATTTTGATAGATTGCATGTAGGTTACAGTTGTAGATATCAAATAATTTTTTAAACGCAATAAGTGAGCTACTTCTTTAAAAAAAACTTATGTTAAGAAGTCCTTCTGGATTCTGCATAATTATCCTCCAATTTATGTCTTCTGTAAATTTAGGATTCTCTGTATAATGTCTTCTTGAACGAGAGCATGCATGCACACGAGATATGGAGCTATCTTTTAGATCCACGAGAAAGGCATGCCGTAAGAGAAATAGTGACTTCTCTTAGATATCCATGTGCAATTTTAATGACAAAAGCTGTATGTTTTCATTGTATGTCATGTACAACTTCATGCCTATCTTTTTTTCCAGCTCATAAATGCTACTGATTTGCATCTTCTGGGCTGCAAAATATCCCCATAAACCTCTCTTCTTAGAAGAAACACAGCTTCCGTCAAAGCAAGTCTTTAAAAATATTTACCTCGCTGTAATAAACAACAGTCCTCAGATCTGCTGTACATAAAAGAAAAATAACCTCTTGAGGGGCAACACCAGTTTTATTTTTACTCATCAGGCTCTGCACCTTTGCCAACATTAGTAAATGGTGTGGTCAGTCTAGCTCATGAAAATAAGGCCTTTTTTTTGGGCGCCTGGGTGGCTCAGATGGTTAAGCGTCTGCCTTCGGCTCAGGTCATGATCCCGGGGTCCTGGGATCGAGCCCCGCATTGGGCTCCCTGCTCCTTGGGAGCCTGCTTCTCCCTCTGCCTCTCTCTCTCTTTCTCTGTGTCTCTCATGAATAAATAAACAAAATCTTTAAAAAAAAAAAAAAAAAGAAAAGAAGGCCTTTTTTTTTTTTAATTTGAGGAAATGATCTATATTCCTTTCCCTAGTGCTTCAATAGATAAAAATATCATCTTTTCAAAAACTGTTCCCTTGACACTGTGAATGAGGATCTATAGTTAAGTAAACGGAAGTGTACCAGATCAAATTATATTGCTTTTAGCAAATAATAACAATGTTAGCTTCTTGGTACTGACCAGGTGGTTCAATACATTTTTTAATTTGTGTTCTTTAAAGTAAGAATTCGAATAGCAGAGTGAAAATTTTGTCTGGAGTGGGAAATGGATTACTGCTCTACCAGGAGGAGGACAGCTTGGAAACTTGCCCAATGTTGCGGTGGGCTGGAAATGGCCATGAGCTTAGATGAGTCCGCTAATAACAATGGTACATTGATTGTATTTCGAAAATCCATGTGCTGACTGGTCCACTCCATAGAAGCAAAAGAAACTGAAACATCAGGAGTAATCTTAGTAGGAATTAAGCACAAATAATAGAAATAACCATGAATGAACAATTCCTGATGCTCTACTTTACATGAGTATGTGCTAGTTTAGTTATGGATTTCTGAAAATCTCTGAAAACCTCTTCATATTTTCTCATTTTTCCATATTTCTGGGTATTTTTGCCCTGTGTATTTTCCCTGCCCATTTCTTTTTTTGCCCATTTTTTCCTCTCTCATGTCCTCTCTTCTCTCTTTCTCTGCCACACTTTGTCTTTCCTATCTTGCCTGTCTTTTTTCCTTTCCTTTCTAGCTCCCTCTTTATACATCCTCCTTCTCATTCTTTCTCCCCTTATGCCAAGCATTGTCTAACTACTGAACAGAGAAAATAAATGATGTGCAGATGAGCTGACTTAACCTCCTAGTGGACTTACCCTTTCACAAAGCAGGCTTCACCATTTAGTACCTGCAAAATAATCTCTTAATGATCTCTTCATCTGCCTTACTAGTGCAGGCTTTCCACAGCTAATCTGCATTCTTATCCTATTTCTCATCAGCTTAAAAATCCTTACTTTCAGTCAAATCACTCTTCCATCCAACCAACCATCCATCCATCCATCCATCCATCCATCCATCCATCCATCCAAGTACCCAGTGATGAATATATTGCTCCTTTCTGCCTGTAGAGGGAAGTAAAATCCCCTTAATGTAGCAAATATATTTATCCCCTTCTGGTCCATCTTTTATCTTTACCCTTCCATGTGGTATGGTGGCTCTCTTCCTTTCATCTGTCCATTTCTTATTCATTCTTTGAATTAGCTTAGATGTACTTTCTCCTGTGAAGCCTTTTCTGACTCTATGCTCACCTTGAAAGTGTTTTGTGCTTCTTTGCTCTTGAAGCCTTTAAAAAAAATGTGTTTTGTAACACCCACTCTTGCCCTCAATGTAATGCAGTTATTTTATTTTCATTTTTTGAAAAATATATTTTTTTAAAGATCTTATTTATTTATTTGACAGAGAGAGAGACAGTGAGAGCAGGAACACAAGCAGGGGGAGTGGGAGAGGGAGAAGCAGGCCTCCCGCTGAGCAGGGAGCCCGACGCGGGACTCGATCCCAGGACTCTGGGATCACGACCCGAGCCAAAGGCAGACACTCAACGACTGAGCCACCCAGGCGCCCGAAAAATATTTTTATCATAAAATTAGTATATGCTTCTTTATTGCCTTTGGAAAATGCAGAAAAGTTGAATAAAGGAAAAGACTATTCATAGTCCTACCACCCAGACAACTGTTGTTAATATTTGGATATGTTTTCTTCCAAAATATTTTTCTGAACATAAATTTTATAATTTGTTATATCTTTCTAAAGGTAAAAGCTTCTACCCTGGAGATTTGATAAATTTTAATTTATACTTCCTTTTTTATGGTTTGCTTCTCTTTCCTTATTTTTTAATCTTTAAATTTTGTGTTATATATATACATTTGTAATATCCAACCTTTATATAGAACTGAAATTTATTTTGGATCCAAGTTAATTAAAAATTATAATCTCAAGAGAGCTGAAAAATACCTCTAAAACATATATTGAATTATTTGTCATTGCCTGGACATGGTACTGCATTCTTCAAGTGGGCTGCTTGGAATCCTCACATAACCCTGCATGACAGATGTTTTTGTGTCTATTTTATAGATGAGGTATTCAGAACTCTAAGAAGCTAATCACTTCTCTAAGGTCAAGCTAGTTGTGGTGATAAAATGGGGCTCAAATTTTGTTCTAATGCCAGTAGTTATGGTCTCTGGTTCACTAGGAAGTTTAAATGTAGGATTAGTCTTCTTTCGTTATTTCTTTTCAAAACTCTATTTTTGATTCTTGCCTGATCTTTTTTCTGATTAACTTTAGAAAGATTTTGTTAAGGTTTAAGAAATATCACAATATAATTCTGATTGGATTCATGTAATACGTACATTTGAATTAATTTGAGAAAAATGGGAATTTTATTATATGTTGTCCTCTATCCAGAAATATAGTTTGTCTTTTATGTAGCGCAACAAATTTTTAAAATGATTTTTCTCATTTGGATATTTGGATCCAACATATTTCTCAATAAGGCCATGAATTTTTTGCTGTTAGGGCAAATGATACCTTTTTCATTATATTCTCTAACTAGTTATTAATTATATGTGGGAAGATATTGACTTTTAAAAATACTTTTGTATACACGCTGAAGTTTTAGGAATCAAGTTTTGCAATATTTGTAGCTTTCTCTTAAATGCTTTAGCAAAAAAAAAAGAAAGAGAGAGAAAATATACAAACACTCAGATGTATGGATAAAATGAGAGAAAAAAGCAAATGTGACAAAAATCTTAACAATTGATGAATCTTGGTTTAAAAAATGCAGATGGTCATTATACTATTCTTCTGACCTTTTTGTAGGTGTAAACTTCCAAAATAAACAGCTGAAAAAATAATCTTACATTTGATCATTTTATTTCTTTTACTAATTCTAACATTTTTGTGTTGATTCTCTTACTTGGTGAGGTCCTGTTCATTGTAAATTATCATAATTTTGTCTTGTATTTTCTAATAGTAACATCCCTTATTTCTGCTTTATATCTTCTTGAAATTAGCCAAAATTTCAAGAATGATGCTAAATGAAAATAGCAGATATCATTTTGATGCTGTTCTTTCTATGTTTAATTGACAAGCCCTAAACTTAATTTCCCTTTTGGTATAATATCAATATCTATCTATCTATCTATCTATAATTATTATTCTTTAATTTTGTTCAGGAACTTATTTTTCTATTCTTTATTCCCAGTGAGGTTTTTTTCTGCATGATTGTGGAATTTTATCAATGTATTAAATAAATCATCCTTTTCTAATATTACTAATATTTAACTTTCACTAGTCTCTCTTACCAGAAATTAGCAAATGTTCCCAGCAAAATGCCAGGGACATAATAAATGCACAATAAATATTTGTTAAGTAAACAAGAAGAGGCAAAGCAATGCAAGGAGAAAGATTACAGTGAAGAAGAAGAGTGTCAAAAATAATTTGCATTTTTCACCCTTGATGCTGTCTTAGTTCTGACTTAAGAGGGATTGGTTTGATTAGAATTCTGGATAGTGCTATCATTCAGTTACATTGACATTTGGAGTTGATATTTTCCTCCTAATCCTGTACTACGAAAATAGAGATCTAGGGTTTCTCAGACCATGGGGAAGGGCTGCAGAGAAACCTTGATATTCCTGTGATCACTCCTGTGATCCTATATTAATATATAGCTTATTATGACCCTAGAAAGAAGCTGTTCAGTTATGTAAAGAAACTCAGTGTCATGTGCTCTATAGATGATCAGGGGTTTTGAGAGAAGCAACTTCAAACTTGAAAGCATCACCACTGTGGAGATTAATATTGTTTATTTTGATCACAGTGATATGGGAATAATTATGCCTTCTTTAAAAATATTTTTAAATGTCTTAAGATGTTTCATAATATCTTCTCAACAGTTTTTTACATTCTTCATGAAAGACCATCTGGTAGCCAAGAGGCAGCATGGTTAACAAGAAAGAGCTTGGAATCTGAAGTTGGAGTTGGCCTGTAAGTGTGTACTTACTACCTATGAGGCCTTGAGAAAATGGCTCCACTCTTCTGAGCTTCTAATTCTACCACATTGTAATTTTTGTGAGAGTTAAAAGCAATGTCAACTTTGTATATGCTGGCACATAGGAGCTCAATGAGTGTTGGTGTTCTACCTTCACTTTTCTTCTTTTCTTCATATACAGTTTCTTTACCAGGTATAAATGCTCATTTACTCTGTTATGGACAGCAAGTATATCATCACAGTGGAAGAAAATGATCCTGCCTAACATTACAGTCTCCAAATCATATAAACAGAGCCTGTAAATAATGCCTCAATGGTTGTCCACTGGTTTTCTTTTTTTTTTTTAAGATTTTTTATTTATTCATTTGAAAGAGAGATAGAGCACAAGCAGGGGAGAGCAGCAGAGGGAGAGGGAGAAGCAGACTCCCCACTGAGCAGGGAGCCCAATATGGAGCTCTATCCTAGGACCTGGAGATCATGACCTGAGCTGAAGGCAGACGCTTAACCGACTGAGCCACCCAGGCGCCCCTGTCCAGTGGTTTTCAATGACTTTCTTATTTTAATATACTTAAAAAAATTGTAGTACCTTTAACAGTGATTATACAAGCCAAATTACTTCTCTCCCTTTTAATATACTTTTCATGTTATACCATGTTGGAGACAAATTATAAGAAACTTTAACTTTACACAATTCACAGCACTCACCATAGCTGTGAATTGTGTATGACTGTTGAATCACAGACCTGTACCTCTGAAACAAATAATACATTATATGTTAAAAAAAAAAAAAAAAGAAGAAGATTGCAGGAGGGGAAGAATGAAGGGGGGGAAATCGGAGGGGGAGACGAACCATGAAAGACTATGGACTCTGAGAAACAAACCGAGGGTTC
>NC_138377.1:70196079-70201985 GCF_054177405.1 Leptonychotes weddellii | reverse complement strand
AATAAAAGATATATAATTAAAAAAGAAACTTTAACTTTGAGATAAGAAACAAAAGAAAAATGAAAATGAAGACAAATAAGTTAGAAATAGAGATCAGAAAAATTGCAGAGCTCCTGTAACATGCTGGATAAGGAGGCTATTTTTTCAAATATTGCAAAGGTAGGGAAGATCCCCTTTAATTATTTTTTTGAAACTGTTTAATTTTGTCACCTTATTTCCATTTTCTGTTTAAGAGTCTATGGAAGAACAGCTTAAGACTACTCACTGGTAGGTTGTTCCTACCCATTCAGCGGCCTGAGCAGTGGGAGCTGTAAAGCAGACTCCAGTGGGTGGCTAAGTGCTCCAGTCCTCAGCAGGGAAGTGCTGAGTAGGGACAGAGGACACCTGCACAACTCCAGACCCGGCTGTGACCTCAGGTTGAATAGCAGTGAGCTCAGGACTTGGAGCCGTCCATCCACCTTGAAATTCCTCCTTGTCACGGTCTTTTCAGCAGTAACCTGCTCTTCTTTCCAATCTCTTGGAAGCAGGATCTCTGTGCAAGGAGAGATGAGGCATGACCACCTGCAGGAGTTCATAGGGTGGTGCCACACATGCTCAAAACTTCCCCAGGTCCGCATTCACCACCTCAGACCTGCTGAGTGTGCTCCCTCATTATGGCATGGGCTGGGAATGCCCGCATAGCACAGAGGAGAGTCTGTGTTACCCAGGGCAATCGTAAGACATCTTTGTGAGAGGCTGGTGTTCGGCCCTGGGATCAGTAACCACCAGAAGACAACCCCAGGATGGTTGCCCAGATCCGGGTCATGAAGCTTCTGAGAGCAAAGCACCAGCAGGAGGAGTGGCTCCAGTAGCAGCAGCAAACCTTAAGAGCTCTCTGGCCAATGTTCCTGGAGGATATGATTCTGACGTCATTGTGGCAACAATGGCACGAGCTGCCAGCAGAAGCATCTCCCAGGTCTCTTCAGATTGATAAGGTAATGCCATCACTTTTCCTTTTGTAGATGACTGTTCCATTTGGAAATGAAGCTTGGTGCCACCCACCTGGTTTTCGGCTGCAAGGAATTTGGGAGCATCCTTCTACATTATTTGTAGGACATCACGGGCTCTAGATGTTCTAAAAGTTTCCCTTTAAGTTATGATAGAGACCCAGAACAACATTGTATGGACTCTTCTGGGTACTGCAGAAAGGCTCTTTTAATTTTGTCAGGCTTATTTTATCCATCATAAGAAAAAATGAATAATTCATTTAAAACTCATTTTTAAGGCAGTGTTTTGAAAGGGAATAAACAATATTTTAGTGATAAAACTAATCTCTAAAATCTAATTTCACTTGAAATTATTTTTATTATGTGGAGAATTTCATTTGCAGAATACAATCTATCCATTGAAATATTTCAGTTATTAAGCAGCAGAACAAAACAACGCTGCCATTATATAGTATTGAGAACTAAGAGATGAGAGCTGATTCTTTTAGCCAACATGGGCTTTGGTAAGACTTGCCTGTTAACCCACAAGTAAAGCTCAATGGATGCAGGACAATGTACTATTGACCATAAAAGCTTTAAGATGTTGTAAACATTTTTTCGTAAAGACTTACTTATTTACTTTAGAGAGAGAGGGAGAGCAGGAGGAGGGGCAGAGAGAGAGGGAGACAAGCAGACATCCAGAACCTGGATGTGGGGCTCCATTCCAGGACCCTGAGATCATGACCTGAGCCGAAACCAGGAGTTGGATGCTTAACTGACTGAGCCACCCAGGTGCCTGAAGAGCAGGGAATATTGTTTCCTTTTTTTTAAAATTTAAATTCAATTCATTAACATATAATATATTAGTTTCAGAGGTAGAGTTCAGCAATTCATCAGTTTTATATAATACCCAGTGCTCATTACATCATGTTCCCTGCTTACTATCCATCACCTGGTTACCCCACCCCTTCACCCCCTCAGTTTGTTTCCCATGATTAAAATCTCTTATGGTTTGTCTCCCACTCTGATTTCGTCTAGTTTTATTTTCCCCTCCCTTTCCCTATGATCCTCTGTTTTGTTTCTTAAGTTCCACATATGAGTGAAATCATATGATAATTGTCTTTTTCTGATTGACTTATTTCACTTAGCATAATACCCTCCAGTTCCATCCACATCATTGAAAATGGCAAGATTTCATTTTTTGATGGCTGAGTAGTATTCCATTGTGTATATATACTACATCTTCTTTATCTATTCATCTGTCGATGGACATCTGGGCTCTGTCCATAGTTTGGCTATTGTGGATATTGCTGCTATGAAGATTGGGCTGTTCAGATCATTACATTTGTATCATTGAGGTAAATACTTGGTAGTGCAATTGCTAGGTCGTATGGTAGCTCTATTTTCAACTTTTTGAGGAAACTCCATACTGTTTTCCAGAATGGCTGCACTAGCTTGCATTCCTACCAACTGTGTAAGAGGGTTCTCCTTTCTCCACATCCTCGCCAACATCTGTCATTTCCTGATTGTTAATTTTAGCCATTCTGACTGGTGTGAGGTGGTATCTCCTTGTGGTTTTGATTTGTATTTCCCTGAAGGCGAGTGATGTTGAGCATTTTTTCATGTGTCTGTTGGCCATTTATATGACTTCTTTGGAGAAATATCTGTTCATGTCTTCTGCTTATTTCTTGATTAGATTATTTATTCTTTGGGTGTTGAGTTTGATAAGTTCTTTATAGATTTTTGGATATTAGCCCTTTACCTGATGAGACATTTCCAAATATATTCTCTCATTCTGTTGGTTGTCTTTTGGTTTTGTCAACTGTTTCCTTTGCTGTGCAAAAGCTTTTTTATCTTGATGAAGTCCCCCAACAGTTCATTTTTGCCCTTGCTTCCTTTGCTTTGGAGACATGTCTAGCAAGAAGTTGCTGTGGCTGAGGTCACAGAATTTGCTGCCTGTGTTCTCCTCTAGGATTTTGATGGATTCTTGTCTCACATTTAGGTTTTTCATCCATTTTGAGTCTATTTTTGAGTGTGGTATAAGGAAATGGTCCAGTTTCATTCTTCTGCATGTGGCTGTCCAATTTTCCCATTTGTTTAAGAGACCGTCTTTTTTCCATTGGATATTCTTTCCTGCTTTGTCATGGATTAGTTTACCATAGAGTTGAGGATCCATTTCTGGGCTCTCTATTCTGTTCCATTGATCTATGTGTCGGGTTTTGTGCCAGCACCATACGGTCTTGATGATTACAGTTTTGTAATACGGCTTGAAGTCCAGAATTGTGATGCCACCAGCTTTGGTTTTCTTTTTCAATATTCCTTTGGCTATTCAGGGTCTTTTGTGGTTTCATACAAATTTTAGGATTATTTGCTCCAGCTCTGTGAAAAGAGTTGATGGCATTTTGATAGGGATTGCATTGAATGTATAGATTGCTCTAGGTAGCATAGACATTTAAAAAATATTTGTTCTCCTAATCCATGATCATGGAATGCTTTTCCATTTCTTTGTGTCTTTCCCAGTTTCTTTCATGAGTGTTCTATAGTTTTCTGAGTACAGATCCTTTGCCTCTTTGGTTAGGTTATTCCTAGGTATCTTATAGTTTTTGGTGCAATTGTAAATGGGATCAACTCCTTAATTTCTATTTCTTTTGTCTCATTGTTAGTGTATAGAAATGCAACTGATTTATGTGTATTGATTTTATATCCTGCCACTTTGTTGAATTCCTGTATGAGTTCTAGCAATTTTCGGGTAGAGTCTTTTGGGTTTTCCACGTAAAGTATTATGTCATCTGTGAAGAGTGAGAGTTTGACTTCTTTGCTGATTAGGATGCATTTTATTTCTTTTTGTTGTCTCATTGCTGAGGCTGTGGCTACTAGTACTATGTTGAACAGCAGTGGTGATAGTGGACATCCCTGTCATGTTCCTGGCCTAGGGGGAAAAGCTCTGTTTTTCCCCATTGAGAATGATATTCACTGTAGGCTTTTAGTATATGGCCTTTATGATATTGAGGTATGTTCCCTGTATCTCTATATTGTGAAGAGTTTTAATCGAGAAAAGATGCTATACTTTGTCAAATGCTTTTTCTGCATCTATTGAGAGGATCATATAGTCCTTATCCTTTCTTTTATTAATGTAGTATATCACATTGATTGATTGGTGGATGTTCAACCACCCTTGCAGCCCAGGAATAAATCCTACTTGGTCGTGGTGCATAATCCTTTTAATGTACTGTTGGATCCTATTAGCTAGTATCTTGGTGAGAATTTCTGCATCCATGCTCATCAGGGATATTGGTGGAGTCTTTGGTTTTGGAATTAGGCAATGCTGGCCTCATAGAAAGAGTTGGAAGTTTTCCTTCCATTTCTATTTTTTGGAACAGTTTCAGGAGAATAGGTATCAATTCTTCTTTAAATGTTTGGTGGAATTCTCCTGGGAAGCCATCTGGCCCTGGGCTCTTGTTTGTTGGGAGATTTTTTGATAACTGCTTCAGTTTCCTTGCTGGTTATGGATCTGTTCAGGTTTTCTATTTCTTCCATTTCAGTTTTGGTAGTTTATACATCTCTAAGAATGCATCCATTTCTTCCAGATTGCCTAATTTGTTGGCATATAGTTGCTCATAATATGTTCTTATAATTGTTTGTATTTCTTCGGTGTTGGTTGTGATCTCTCCCCTTTCATTCATGATTTTATTAATTTGGGTCCTTTTATGTTTTTGATAAGCCTGGCCAGGGTTTTATCAATCATATTAATTCTTTCAGAGAACCAGCTCCTACTTTCGTTAATCTGTTCTATTGTTCTTTTGGTTTTTATTTCATTGATTTCTGCTCTAATCTTTACTAACTCTCTTCTGCTGGGTTTAGGCTCTATATGCTGTTCTTTCTCCAGCTCCTTTAGGTGTAAGGTTAGGTTGTGTATTTGAGACCTTTCTTGTTTCTTGAGAAGAGCTTGTATTGCTTTCCTCTTAGGACAGACTTTGCTGCATCCCAAAGGTTTTGAACCATTGTGTTTTCATTTGTTTTGTGAATTTTTAAAATTCTTCCTTAATTTCCTGGTTGACCCATTCATTCTTCAGTAGGATTCTCTTTAACCTCCATGTATTTGAGTTCTTTCCAAATTTCTTCTTGTGATTGAGTTCCAGTTTCAAAGCACTGTCATCTGTAAATATGCAGATAATGATCTCATTCTTTTGGTACCAGTTGAGACCTGATTTGTGACCCAGTATGGAATCTATTCTGGAGAGTGTTCCATGTGCACTCAAGAAGAATGTGTATTCTGTTGCTTTAGGCTAGAGTGCTTTGAATACATCTGTGAAGTCTATCTGGTTCAGTGTGTCATTCAAAGCCCTTGTTTCCTTGTTGATCTTCTGCTTAGATGAGTTGTCCATTTTAGTGAGTGGGGTGTTAAAGTCCCCTACTATTATTGTATTATCAATGTGTTTCTTTAATTTTGTTATTAATTGCTTTATATAATTGACTGCTCCCATGTTAGGGAGCATAATTAAATTATGATATAATGTCCTTCCTCATCTCTTATTACAGTCTTTGATTTAAAATCTAATTTGTCTGATATAAGGATTGCCACCCCAGCTTTCTTTTGATGTCCATTAGCATGATAAATGTTTTTCCATTCTCTCACTTTAAATGTGGACGTGTCTTTGGGTCCAAAATGAGTCTCTTGCAGACAGCATATCAATGGGGCTTGCTTTTCTATCCAATCTGATACCCTGTGTCTTTTGATTGGGGCATTTTGTCCATTTATATTCAGATTAACTTTTGAAAGATATGAATTTAGTGCCATTGTATTGCCTGTAAAGTCACTGTTTCTGTATATTGTCTCTGTTTCTTTCTGGTCTATGTTACTTTTGGGCTCTCTCTTTGATTAAAGGATCCCCTTTAATATTTCTTGCAGAGCTGGTTTAGTGATCACAAATTCTTTTAGTT
>NC_138377.1:70145022-70195979 GCF_054177405.1 Leptonychotes weddellii | reverse complement strand
TCCTGGAAGCTTTTTAAATCTCTCCTTCTATTTTGAATGACAGCATTGCTGGATAAAGTATTTTTGGCTGTATCCTGAATATATCATGCCAGTCCTTTCTGCCTTGCCAGTTCTCTGTGGATTGGTCTGCTGCTAGTCTAATGTTTCTATCTTTGTAGGTTACAGACCTCTTATCCCCGAACTACTTTCAGGATTTTCTCTTTGTCTCAGATTTGCAAGTTTCACTATTATATGTTGAGGTATTGACCTATTTTTATTGATTTTTATGGGGGTTTCTCTGTTCCTCCTAGACTTGAATGTCTGTTTCCTTCCCCAGATTAGGGAAGTTGTCTGCTATAATTTGCTCCAATATACTTTCTGCCCCCTCTCCTTTCCACTTCTTCTGGGATCCCAATTATTCTAATATTGTTTCACTTTATGGTTATCACTTATCTCTGAAATTCTCCCCTTGTGATCTGGTAGTTGTTTATCTCTCTTTTTCTCAGCTTCTTTATTCTCTATCATTCGGTCTTCTATATCACTAATTTTCTCTTCTGCCTCATTTATCCTAGGACTTAGAGTCTCCATTTTTTCTTGCATCTCATTAATAACTTTATTTCGACTTTCGTTCTTTTATTTCTCCAGAAAGGGATTCTCTAGTGTCTTCTATGCTTTTTTCAAGCCCAACTAGTATTTTTATAATCATTATTCTGAACTCTAGTTCTGACATCTTACTTATATCCATATTGATTAGGTCCCTGGCAGTCAGTACTGCCTCTTGTTCTCTTTTTTGACATGGGTTTTCCGTCTTGTCATTCTTGCAGAAAGTGATCACTTTTCTATCTGTAGAATTGCAGCAATTCTTTTTTTAGCTCTCTGATTAAGTTCACAGGTGTTCGGAATGATTTGATAGTTATCTAGCTGAATTCCTGGGACCAGACAAAACTAAGGTCTCCTGCTCCTCCGCCATCCTGTCAAACTGTCCAGAATGTTGTAAACATTTTAGATATTATATTCTATCCATCCATCCATTCATCCATGCAAACACCCATGCTTTTATGTTTAAGAAACAAATTACCTAATAATGATTTTCTGTGCTTTTATTTTTACAACAATTAACTTGATTCTCTAGGCAAAGTTACAATTTTTTTTCTATTGAGAAACATACATGGGTCAGAGGGCAAGGTCCCTAATAAGTACTCTCTAAATATTGCATGGATAAATATCTAGGCAGTAGAAATGACATAGATCTGATTGTTAATTCATATTACCTACTAATAGCTATATTATCAATTTTTTTAAAAGTCAGGGTTTGAACTCATGACCCTGAGATCAAGACCTGAGCTGAGATCAAGAGTCAGATGTTTGACTGAGCCACCCAGACACTCCACTAATGGCTATTTCAAAATAGTTTAATTCTAAAATTTGAAATGTGGTTTCAAATTGCATACAGTTGTTTGAACCCTTATAAGATGAATCTACCTTGTGATAGTATACTTTGGAAAGAATTTTACCATCTTGTTGATGTTATAGAGACACTATAGACTACATGACAGTATAGTTAGTAATATTTTTAGCTATTTGAACAATGTTCCCAGAGTTTTGATTAATGAACCAATATCAAACTGGTGTGTCTCCAGTGACATGTCAAAATGTCTATCCTAGATACCTCTACCTCAAAGTTCATATGACTAATTTGAATGAAGACTTAGTCAGACACATCATGTTTGTAGAAGTTGCAGAACTGTGAGAAATATATTAAAACATTGGACCCATTGAATCAATTTGGAATAAATCAATGCAATGAAGTTTAATAAACACACACACACACACACACAGATCCACCCAAAATGTAAGATATGTATGTATGCAACCTTGCATTTTGGTTAACATTATCAATTGAAGTATGTTTATCAAGATTATTTCTTTTTAAAAAAAAATCTGAGCTCTATTCTAATAAAAATTAAAAACAGAGCAATATTTATGAATAAATAGGTTCATTACATAGTTGTTTATAATACTGAACTATTTAAAATAAGTAAACATCCAAATGAGATCAGTTATTAGAGTCATGATATATTCACTTGATCATGCTTCCATCAAAATGAAACTTGTGAAGAGATAGTTTCCAATGACATGGTAAGGTACCTGTGTATTAATGCTAAAAACCCAGAATACAAATTGGATGATCCTCATCTATATAAACAATTAAAATTCTATGCAAGTAAAAAATTCAACAGATATACACCAAATACTATCTTTGTCTTTCTACTACGTGCTGTCTCTTAGTTCTATTTTTTTTTTGTTTCAGTTTTTAGTCTGGATATGTATTATTTTTTATAATTATGCAAATATTTTTAAGTCAGTGGCACAAGCACTAGATTGAAGATGCCTGGCTTGAAAACAGTTAATGCTGATGAGCTAACAACAGTCTCAGTTTGTTGAAAATCCTGGTGCTTTCCATCCTTTACCTCACTTAACTCTTACAACAAACTATTTCAGGTAAGCCTTGCAACACCTACACCAGGCATGTATCATCATTCTCATTTTAAAATGCAAGCTTAGAGGCCACATTATTAGTATATGGTAGGAATCATGCTCTGAAAAGTTAAACATGAGCCTGCAGTGAAATTAATAAAAACTTCATAAGTTACGATAAGAGAGATAATATACATAAAGTACTTGCCTCAGTATTAATAGGTAGCAAGCTCTTATAATTAGCTACACACATGGATGTATGCACACACATGCACACACACACAAAGGTGATGGTGGTAGTGGAGGTTGTCATGGTCATCTTACAATATTTAAAGAGTTATCACTTGGAAAAGAAAGACATTTTCGTGTGTGTGTGGTTTTCAGAGGATTGCACTAGGACAAACATGGTGGGAATTATTGCATGCAGATTTCCATTAAAGGTAGAATTTCTAAGGCATTGGCTTACTTAGCTCTTTATTTCTGGAAATATTAAAACAGTCTGAATGATCATGTATCAGAAATATTTTATAAGGGAGATTTATGTTGAGTGAAGGTTTTTCATCAGATCTTTTATTTATTTAAAGCTCTGGAGTTCTTTTTAACTCCTAGGTTCTATAATTTAGTTATATTTTATCATCCTTAATTCTTGATTATTTTTCCATATTCTTTATACATCCTATGAAGAAGTGTATCCTTTCCTCTACTGCTTTGTTTCAATATAGGCACTTGTTCCTGGAACCAAGAGAATGTTCTCTTCACCTTCACAGGTAGAAACTTTTTAACATTATTGCCATCTGGGTTTTAAATGCCCATTACAAACAAATATGAGATTTGGATGAACCTGATAAGATGGATGTTATCCAAAGAAATCAAATATGATCTCCTTTCCACAATACAGGGCAGGTGGTGTCTCAGAGGCCTGGTCTGGGCAATGATTTGGAATTTGGAGCCAAAGGAGGCGGAGACAATTAGCAGAGGCAAATCTTCAGGGTTTCCAAGGTCAGTATGCAAGGCAAACAGTGTGGGAACAGTTGCCAAAGCCAAATGGAACAAAACAAGGAGGGTAAACCAATTCTCAAAACCAAAAGGGTAGAGAGCAAGAGCAAATGATTTCTGAAATGGCTTAGAGCAATGTAAGAAATGCAAGAGTGGAGAAACTCTCCAATCTGGATTTCAGATTATGCCACATCCACAGCCTCAGTGAGTGTGGCGGTGGCAGGGAGAAGCAGATGCCAGAGCTCTTACTAAATTGATATTCTGAGACAATATTAATTTATTTAAAAATATTTAATGAATACATCTTATGAGTAAATCATTTTGTTAAGTACAGTAAAAAACAGAAAAGAAATGGGCATGGCTTTTGTTCTCAAAGAGCTTACTTTCCAATGGAATGGAGAGATGCAAATGGAAATATAATAAGAAATGTAAAAATATATGCCATACATAAATTAATTGGTAAAGAAAAATGGACTTATTTTTTGCCTGGTTAGGTAAATATGTAAATGAGCAAATAAGAGAGGAAGAAGGGAAACAAATCAAAAGAAAACATTTCCAAAACTTTCCATTACACCATTTTTTTAGCTTTCTCATTCAGTACAATTGTACTCAAATTGAATTTAATTTATGAAAATAAATACATGAAATAACGGTCCAAAAGTTTCAGGGTTAGGAAGGCACTACGGATCAAGCAATCCATGCACTCTACATGAAGTCACTGTGGACCAGAGTGGTTGAAGGATTTGCCCAAATCACACAGCAATTTTATTTGTTGAGTTCTACTTCTCTAATTAGTAGGCATTTACAGGAAATGATTATTCATGTGAGTCCATATCAACTAGTGTTAAACTACCCTTTGTTAGGTACTTTTATAAACTCATTAAATTGCACGTGAATGAGTTTGCTCAACAGCTGAAAGCATTAAGACTGATCAACTTGCTAAAATTGATGCACAAAAATGTATACAATTCCCAAGCCATGTGATGGTTGACTCATGTATACACTAACACTGAGAAAATGCCTTTTGGATTCCATATTGTTTCTTTTGGTGTATCCTCAGAAAGTAATATTAGGACATGCCTTTTAAAAATTTTTTTTATTATTTTAAAAATTTTAAAAAGATTTATTTATTTGTTTGAGAGAGAGAGCAGGGGGAGGGGCAGAGGGAGAGGGAGAGAGAGAGTCTTACGCAGACTCCATGCTGAGCGCAGAGCCCAATGTGGAGCTCAATCTCTTAACCCTGAGATCATGACCTGAGCCAAAACCAAGAACTGGACACTTAACTGACTGTACCACTCAGGCGCCTCTAGGACATGCTTTATTACAAATATTATATCTATCTAATCAAACACTGGTGTGGATCATGCCAGCCATCTCCTTTCCACTGCCTTTAGACCTAGTTGGTAGAGGTTTTCTATTATGACAAAATACTAGCTATAAAAATGATACTGAAACTTGCATTCATCTATGATGCTGTCTACATTTCTTTTCAAGAGTCACTGAAAAAAATGAGTCACTGAGGACACTAAAATGTAAAATATGATCTACTTATGGATGCACAATGGTTTTTATTTTATAATACCTTTTTTTATTATTATTATGTTATGTTAATCACCACACATGACATCATTAGTTTTTTGATGTAGTGTTCCATGATTCATTGTTTGGGTATAACACCCAGTGCTCCATGCAGAACGTGCCCTCCTTAATACCCATCACAAGGTTAACCCATCCCCCCAACCCCTCCCCTCTAGAACCCTCAGTTTGTTTTTCAGAGTCCATAGTCTCTCATGGTTCGTCTCCCCCTCTGATTTCCCCCCATATCTAATCCTATTTATAACTTTTTGGTAATGAACTCAGAGGACAAACAGCACCATTTTGCTTGGGTTTCTGTGAGAAATCTCAGACACAGAAAGGTCACAGTGTGTTAATGACAGAAACACCAAAAAAACACAGCTGTGGATTAAATACAAGCTTTTTTTTCCTAGAAGCTCATTCTTTTCCAATAGGTATGGAATTTATAAAGTTCAATAAAGACATAAATTCGTTGTAGCCTTCATTTGAGTTAGTATAAATAACTATTTGCAGAACCAGCAAGATGTTAAAGGAAAAGGGTATTAATATTATGGATATATCTGCCAATGCAAAGTAATCTTAGGATTAAAGTTTTTCTATTTTTAGTCATTTTCTTAGACAACGCTTCAATATTCAAAAACATATGGTGTTTACAATTTTACCCACAGGCTATTTTTCCAAAATGACTTCACTGATGGGCAATCACAGGATTTTCAGAATAGATTTTCATTTCTTAATTTTATTTCCTCCCCTCTTTTTTGACTCTTAACTCTTTGCTACTATCACATCATCCATTCGCCAAGACAAGTTAATAAATTCATTATATTGTGGGATTAGTAAAATTACATGTTTCCTTTAACAACCTGTGTAAAGCAGGAGTAAATTAATGATTTTATTTATACATATAAATACATAAATGTATATATGTTGTGTATATATGTACAACTACTTGTTTTCTATCTACAGATAGATATTCTACATAAGTCTATAAATTGATACTTATTCAAGGATGTTGGACCAGTTTTACTTAGTGTGAGAAGTCTAGCACAACATTTTAGCCATGACAACTACTCATAATAACAGAGAAGATTAATTAATACAGTAGATATATTTTCATGTACTTTGAGCAGCAAGACATCTATGATACTACTTTTGGCGTCCAGAGCATTCTAATAGGTCAACAGACATGGAGTGATGGCTTTGCTGACATTGGAGAAGTAGTAGTTTCTAGCTTTGCTTTCATGAGCCTGTGCTATTTCTGAGACACTTGAAATGCATATTTGTTAATTTTTATATTCTGCCAGCTACACAAATTGAGCATTATTGGGGACTAAGCCATGTGGAAGCAAAGTCATTTGTCCGACATGACACAGATATGAAAGGCTGGACTACAGTTTGAACCCAGATCTGTCTGGCTCCACAAAACTGAAATAAAGAGACTGGGAATGACAAACTTGTATGGCATATAGTGGTGCTCTGTTAAGGTAGCATGTTGATTATTTCTACTAGACCACTATTGAATATTACAGCACCGCCTTAGCCTATTGATGATTAAGAGGTTGGCAGATTTTGTTCACTTGTAGGCATGCAGTCTTTCCAAGTGCCAGTAGAGCAGAAGGGAATTGAATGTATTTGTTGCACTATTTCTGGGGCTCTGGTTATGTTGCATTTTAATTACACAATCATGGGCAAGTTACTGACCTTTCAGTTTAAACTTTCTCATCACTAAAATTAGCTTGTTAATAGCACCTCACAAGTATGATTATTGAGCTTTATTGAGATAACCCATGTGAAGTCCACTGTAAAGATTGCTTAGTATATATTAAGCACTAAATAGTGTGGTGTTAATTGTTATTATGAAATTTCAAAGTTATAAAACTCATTCATGGGTTATTACAACACATAAATAATAATAATAATAATAATTTTTTAAGTAGGTGCCACACCCAGCATAGAACCCAACTTAGGGCTTGAACTCACAACCCTGAGATCAAGACGTGAACCCAGATCAAGAGTCAGACACCTAGGCAACTGAGCCACCAAGGCACCCCTAACACAGAAATTATTGATCTAAAATATTCCTGAATGGTACAGAAGCCCACCAAATTAGCATAAAGGATAATTACCATAAAAGATAAATGAGCGTTCAGGGTTGGAATATCTTAAATGGCAGGTGATGGAGGATAGTGTAAAATTCACATTTTGTGCTCTATTCAAATGGTAGAAACAGTAGACTGCTGCTTTTAACAGCCCTGCCTAGCGACCTGGCACAAAAGAAAATTGCTTGATATTCTAAGGTGGTTAGAAGGAAATGAAAACCTAATGAAAGTGTTCATTGACAAGTTTTTCAATGGAAAACTTGAGTTTTCGGTAGATTTAATAGCCGGCCCCAAGTTTTGTAGGTGGCAGAGCCACGATTGCCCCTCAGGTCTAACCAGCCCCTACGCCTCTGTCTTCTCCATGATGTCATGAGTTTAAGGGAACTCTTACGTGCTCGTGGAAGGCTACTTGAATCTCTCAGCCCAGGACAGTTTCCAGAAGAGTGCTTAGCCTGGTGGGGCAGCAAGTGCCCGTGAGTTAACCTCCCAGTATAGCCCCGCAATCAGTGTGGGACTAGGGTTAGTGGATAAATGGTCCAGCTATACCACTTACGGTGACACAACTTTAAGGCATGTGCCACAACTCTCCGAGGGTCCCCGGCCAAAGGGAGCCTCATTTTTCCACAGTGGTAACCCCCACACCAAAACACCTCTATTAGTTTTCGTTCTCTTCCCCATTTTTCTCCCCCATTTCCCTCGCAGTACTTCCTGGGCTCAACTCCCAAATAAAATAGCTGAGTCCACATTCTGGCTTTCTTTTGGAGGACTCTTAACTTAAGACCCACTGTATAACACAGTTGAGTATGGCTTTGTGCTAGTAGATGGAGCTGTGCATGCTCAGTGTCCTTGTTCCCCTGAGGAGGCTCCTCTAAACCATTGTTGAACCAGTCATTCCGTTGCACGTGCGGTGGAAATTCTGGAACAGATGATCCCTGGGGCCCACCCAATTTTAATGCCACCATTCTGTGGGTTTTATTATTCATCTCAATTCTTAGAACTAGAATTCTTAGAACTTGTCCTTGGTAACCAGAAGAAGCCTGCAAGCTCATGGTGGGTGAGTACAGGTCATTGAAGTAACATGTTCAGTCTTTTTTATGAGAAATAAATTGCATTTTTTTTCCAATTCAAAACCAGGTGGAATCTTTAAACTATTTCCTTAGATAAGTCAGTTAAGATAGCTGGGCCTCATCTAAAAAAATGCATTAAGTTTTTAATAAAAAAAAACTACGCCAGATGGGATTTCTTTCGGTTCCAAGATGTATGATTTTAAAATTCTTCAGGATATCCAAATTTGAAAGTTTTAATATACTTTTTTACATTTATCTTTTTCTAATTTTAACATCAATCTGTGTTCATTGTAAAAAATTTGGGAATAACAGGCACTGTTGAAGTAGAAAACAAAAATAATATTTTTTCTTTCCATCCCATTCTATTTGTATGTATAGATATAAATCATCATGTACATATAAACATACACATATATAAATATGTACTTAAAAATTAGGATCAAGTTTTTAAACAGTTTGTATCATTTGGAAAACTTAACATTGTCTCACTGTATTTTCCAATAGTAATCAATATTCTTCAAACCGTCCTACCCCACAATCGATTTGATCCTTTTTCCACTTGTGGGCATTAACCCCATTTCTTATGTGTCACTATTATGTTAAAAGGCTTGCAGAAATCTTTGTTTGAATCTCTGATTTAGAATAAATTTCTAGACTTAGAATTACTGGTTCCAAGGGTAGGAGCAACTTCGTTTCTCAATACATTTTGTCTTCAAGAAAATCAGCATATTCCAACTAGGAGCATATGAAAGTGGATTTCTTTTTCTAAAAAAATTAATTTTAATAGCATTGAAGAAAAAGATTAAAAAGTGAACCCCATAATTAGCTGAGTTGTAAAAGCTGTGCCCAGTATTTTCAAGAGCTATACATTCCAAAAAAAAGTCACTGTGAACACTGCTCAGAGCTTACTTTGCCTTTGCTGTTGATGTAAGCCACAATTTAAATTTAATGTTCTTTTCCAGGGAGGACCCAATTAGGATGCACATCCTAAAAACATCTTGGTCTGGTAGAATTGTGGGGAAGAGTTTCTTATTCACACATTTTTGTTCATTTTAGGAGGAGGCTGAGTTGGTGCTCGTTCTCTGTGACCCTGGAGGAAAGCAAGAGAGAAATGGAAGCGTGACCCTCTGCTTTTGGCCAAAAAAAAAAAAAAAGACACAACTTATGTTCAGGTGGCTGAACATAAACCACATCTATGGAGTTAAAAAATTTTCCTTCACTCTGTAGAAAAAAAATGCTGATATCTCATTTGGATGTTTTCTTTTTTTATTGCAGTATTATGCAAGGAAAGTGGTACTTAAAAAGCCATAATCCATTGCTAAAGGCATTGGTTTCTTTTTACAGTTCAGGTGCAAGTGCAATATGCCACGAACGACATGTTACATTCCTTAATGTTTCTTCTAATAAACAGGGTAGGATAGTGGTCCATGTGAATTTTGAATCCCAGAAATTTTCAACTGGGAACTGCAGTGAAGAGAGAGATTTAAAACCACAGCAGGAACTCCAAACCCAGCCAACACAGTCCATTATTAAAGGAGACGCTTTCCTACATGAGAATAAACTTACCAAATGATTCTCTCCTTTCAGTGAGGTATTTAAGGAACAGTTTAAGTGCATGAAAAAATATTTTGTGGTATCAGAAAGCATTTGAACGTTTCAGCTGAGAAATTTAATAACCACCTCTTCAGAGACACTCAGGGATTTTCAGCAATAGGGTTAGAACCTGTAGGCACACGTCATGTGGTGAGCTGTCCTGTGCAGGCCCCAAGTACTGCTCTGTAAACCTCAGGATTTTGTTTCTCCACTCTCGTTCCCTCTGTCTGCTCTGTTTATGGATGTGGGAGAGGCCTGTTGAGTGGGGCTGATGTCTCCCAGCTGTGGCCTCTCCACTCACCCTAATTTCTTTCTCCAAAGCTCATTTGGACCCAAGCAGTGGTGAAATTGCTGACTGGTGAGTGTGCCTGGCCACAAAAGCCATAGGCAAGACATGGCCATAACCAAAAGAGCATGAAGGATGGAAAACACCATCTGGACCATGCAATTTAAATACCATAAACCCCTCTTTTTTCATTTAAGAAAAATCAGCCATGTAGCCTTTTGTTGCTTTCTGTGGTGGCCAAAAACCACTTAGGTTGCAATCCTCTGTTAGTGAAAGGAAAAGTCCAAAGGGACTCCAGAAGATGCACTGCCCTCTTTTCAAGTTTCGTGTGTAGCTTTTTTTTGGCCCATATCTCTGTGGACCTTTCTTCTGCTCAGAACATAAAAAGTGCCTCCCAACTGTACATCTGTCATCCATCACCCTGAGAGTGCTCACTATGCTTCCTGGGAATTTGTGTTCCGGTTGTCGGTAGACAAGGAGAGTTTGTTTTCTGTTTATATACAACCAATAACCCAAGAATGAGCAGGGCATTTCGGAGAGTTTATGGTCCTATGCATTTAGGAAAAAAAAAATACAAAGCTGCTCCTTTCTGATTTTTTTTTTTAATATATTGTTGAGTTGTTTTTTTTTTTTTTAAGATTTTACTTGTTTATTTGACACAGAGAGAGTGAGAATGAGAGAGAGACAGAGAGGAAGCACAAGCAGGGGGAATGGCAGGCAGCGGAGAAGCAGACTCCCCGCTGAGCAAGGAGCCTGATGTGGGGCTTGATCCCAGGACCCTGGGATCATGACCTGAGCCGAATGCAGCCGCTTAACTGACTGAGCCACCCAGGTACCCCTGCTCCTTTCTGATTCTTAATCAGATTTAGTCATTCTTTGGGCTTTTACTCCATAGAGTTATGTTATTACATTTTGATAGTGGTATTTTTTTTAAAGATTTTATTTATTTATTTGAGAGAGAGAGAGAAAGGGAGAGAGAGTGTGTGAGCAGGGAGGGGCAGAGAGAGGGGGAGAAAGAATCTGAATCAGACTCCGCACTGAGCGCGGAGCCCGACTCGGGGCTCAATCTCATGACCTGAGCTGAAACCAGGAGTCAGACGCTTAACCGACTAAGTCACCCAGGCACCCCGATAGTGTGGTATTTTATAACAAACAGTGATCTGGTTGCTTTTATTTTAATTGACAATTAAGACTGAACTCTCTAGCCATGAGGGTAATTAAATAATTGTTTTCTCAGTGATTTGGGTTCATCACAAATAGCATTCATCTCTGTTGAGGGAGGTAAGAGAAGTATTGCCATAAAGTAAGGACAATACTGGACTCAGGTTTAGAGACCCAGCTCTGTTACTAACCAGCTGTATGACCTGAAGGAAATCACCTAACCTCTTTGACGTCAGTGCCCTCATCTGTGAAAGGAGAGTTGAGATCCTCTTCATTTCTGCAAACCCAAACTTCTTCCTAAATCTTCAGAAGGCAGGTCAAGGAAGAAAGTAATAATAAATAGCTGCCATTTGATGATGCCTACGAAGTGCCAGCAACCTAGAAGAATACTTGAAATGCTCTACACACATTATTCCTTGCTGTCATAAAGGGAGGTACTACTATCATGTCCATTTATAAGTGATGAAATTGAGACTTAGAACATTTAAGGGATTCTCTAATGTCACAAGAGGTAGACCTGGAATAAAAGCTCAGGTCTCTCCAGAATCAAAGCCTGACTCTTCTAATTGTTGAGCATTTATTATAAACACCATGGTTTTCCATACATTATCCCATTTAATCTTCAGAATAACACTGTATGGCTAATAGCATCATTCCTATTATGGAGAGAAGGAACCGTAGCTTAAAAATTCAGAAACCTGCTAAGAGTGACGTGAATGATGTAGAGCAGGAGAGCCAGGATTCCTTCCTTAGCAGCCACGATCTTTCTACTATGTCAGTGGAAAGCTTGGACATACTCCACGTTGTTGGATAACTAGCTAGCATTTTGTTTACTTTTGAATTTTGGCTTTGACTTTAGATTAGCACATTCAAATTTATTAAGCCAAAGGTTGGGTAACATCATGGAAAATATCATTTATTCTCATAATCTTTGGACAAGACAATAGAACAAGTTTAGCTTAAGCTCCAGACCCCAAACAAAACCTTGGAGGACCTGAAGGATTGACGGGTGGCTGGTGGGGAAGAGTGAAGTCACTAAGGTCAGATCCATGCTATTCATTTCTCTAGAGTAGCCTTCTAAAAGATAATTTAAGAGTTCAAAATTTTTTAACTCTTATACTATCTTGAAATCTGGAGAATATCACAAAGCATCTGATCTCTATTTTTTTTTTCCCACGACACATTTTATAAAAGCATGAATGTAAGTGGGTTCTGTATGTTGGAACCTTATCAAGTGATCCCTATCAAAAAAGAGAGACTGCAGTGTGGACGTAACGCGTTAGTATCAACCAGAACATGGCTACTTGGTCAATAAGTGGAGTAGCATTTATCTTGTATTGTTGATGGTTTTCAAATCCAAACAGAATCATTTAGGAAGTGCGAACAAACTCATATTCCTGGGCCTCCACCGGTTATATTGAATAAGAATCACTAGTGGGTGTGCCCAGGGCACCTGTATTTCTAAAAAGCTAAAAACATGGTACTGATATGCAAACAGGTTTGGGAACAACTGAGCTAGGTTTGGAATCTGGCTCCTAAGCAGTCTCTTGAAGGAAGTCTCTGAAAAGGAATAGGGATGCTGTTCGCAGTTACATTTCTGGAAGGACTTTGGTGTTTTAAGGAAGGCTTAAGGAGAACAGTCACCAGGAAACTCATTTAAATGTCGCTTATTAAGACTGAGGCCCGAGTCACAGAAAAATCTCCAAAATTTTTGTGATTTTTTTTTTTTGCCTTGCTCAAAAGCATAATTCTTCTTGCATTTTTTTTTTTTCCGAGGGAATAGACACTAACTATTTAGTCCACGCTTTCTATTTTCTGTGGTTGGAGGAGAACGGAAACAAAGAAAACGTTTTGCTTTTCATTCTGAAAGTATGGTGCATTCCTTTTATGAAGAAACTTGGTTCAGAATGCACTGTAAGGAAAATTAAACATCAGTTTTCATGAATTCTCTTGAGAAATATGTTTTAGAAATGTGTGCACCATATATCAGAGTATTTTACTTCCTTTAAAGTCAGACCATATATTTTGATATGCTCTCAATTTAACAAAGTGCATCAGTTTTAAAGGACAAACATTTTGGTATTATTAATTTGCTTTAGATTTATAATGTCTTTTTTCCATTATGGATATGATTTAGGTTTTAATTTTTTTCCATATTCTTCTCTTTGCGGCAATTAAATAGGTTTGCCATGAGGTTTTTGTTTTTTGTTTTTGAGTTGATGAGAAGGGCAAGAATTATATTTGAGTCAGTGTGTGCAAAGAAGGAATAGGAATTCTCTGTGGATTATAAAAGAATGAGTAGATTTTTACAAAATGAAAGGAGAAACTAATATTGCAGATGTTCAGAATAAAACCAGCTTCTGGGAAAAACCTTAAATCAAAGATCGTAAGTTCTGTAAATTTTTGAAGTCATAATATACTTCGTTTAAAATAAAATCTTTTTTTTCTCTAGCTAGTTATGGTTAGAGATGTTTCTTATCAATTAATTTAGTCAGTTAAGGAAGACTAGACTAACAGCAAGTCTAAGAAAAAAATTTTCTTTGACCGCTTTTCTTGTGAGCAGTTTGGTTTAGTTGATGTGTCCTTTTCTAATAGCTGCATATTCCAAGATCAGTATCTAATTTATGTGTGAGAAACATACATTCTTTTTTTTTAAGGCAAAGAGAAAATCAGAATGTTATGCATCTATTCCACTGATTTCAGAAAAATAAACATACCGACAGCACAAAATGCTGCCAGAAGGATGAGGGCTAATGACTGTGGGTCTGTTTGCTTTTAATCATTTAAATTCCATGCGGGAAAAGTCCACTGGAAGGAATATTAAAATCCAAACTGAAATTGTCATTTAGAATCAAGTTCTTGGGGAAGCGGGTGGGCAGGGTAGAGACTGACTATAAATGGTGAATAATGTAACATTGATTTAAGATTTAATTGTATTTTATACTTTCCAGGAGGCCGTTTGGATCACAGCATTTCTTTGGAGAAATTGTACTGTGTTTCCCAGGCCTAAATCTGCTCACAGTTGGCTGGTGGGGCCATCACAGCATGCCTTGGGTGTTCTTCTGTGTGTGTTTGAGAAATGTCTCTCTAGTCTGCTCCTAGCTTGCCAGCCACATCGCTGCAGGGCTCTGAGTCAAGAAAGGAGATTTTATTGTGCTTAGAGCCATTCTCTCCTGTATATTCCTGAGCAAAGTGACCCAAAGATAACGTTCACCTTTAACTCGGGTGAATTATGTCCCTTTACATTAAAGACTTTCCTTTCCCTGAGCTTAATCAAAATACTTTTTGATATGAGTTCTCATGCAAGCCAATTGGCCTCACTTTGCTCCAGGGTCACATCCTCATAACCATAGCTAGCTTTTTTGAAAATACTTAACCACCAGTCTGTAAAGAGAATTATTCTAGGGAGCATGTTAGTCTAAGAAAATATTCATCCTAGCTACCAGAAAAGTCACTTATTAATTTATGCTCTATGATTGCAAATAATATTTTCACAGTAGGAGGACAACGTGGAAAAAGAAATGTTATTGCCTAATGAATTCTGATCAATCCTGTGATGGATTATTAACCATAAAGACGAACACTGAATGAATAGAATTTGGAATTACTTGAACTACTTGAGGAGCATTTTTCCTCTGTCTTGTGATTTGGATGACCAGACACCTTCTATTCTTTGCACATGCTTCAGCCACAAGTGAGCAATCAGCGCTTCCTAACTCCAGCTCACATCCTTTGGATATGTTCAAAGTCCCTGATCAGGACATGATCATTAAGCTAATACCTCAGTGAAATAAGCCAATAAATTTGTGGGAATGATAAAATCAACAAGGCCATGGTGCATCAGGCTTTGGGCTGGGCATCTATTATTGAGTCATTATGCACGTGAGAATCTTCTGGACTATAGTTATGTAGTGGTTCTCTAAGTTTTCTGGGGATTGATGGTCCCAACAAAATCATGAAAATCCCACTTTTGCTGAAAATATCACACATGTATAAGTTCAAGCCCTTACATACTGGATATATATAGATAGAAGTTTACGTAGCTCTCTATAGAGAGTTAAGTATTTATTGGACAGAAGAAGAAAAGAGAACCTTGATGTTATCGCCCCCTTAGAACACTCCATGAAGGAGTTCAGGCACTAACTCAGATCACAGAGCATTTTTAATGTTGAAGAATCTCTGTTTCCTTATTTTATAATTCCAGTGTTGGTTCATTCCAAACGATGTGTTCTTTTTTTCTACAAGGCAAGACCTAAATGGAATTACTGTTTGTGTATGTGTGTGTGATTTAAGAAGGGAGTCATTGTTTACTAACTGTAGTTAGGAGGTGAATGAATCTAATTCTTAGACTTAGTGACTAGAAAAAGTAAAAAAAAAAACGTAATCGCCACAGAAATAAAAGTAGAACACTGAGATGGTTTGAGGTTTGTGAAAAATTTAGAAATTGATAAAGCATTAAGGAATCCTGTCTTTTTAATGGAAATAAAAATGAAGCAGGTGGATAATGCGGCCAAAGATTCAGGGCTATATTTTCCACTTTCAGCATTTTGGTTTCCTTATTTTTAGTGTAACAAATTGTTGTGGTTAAGGCTTGAGTATTGGTATTAATGTTTAATGAAAGTTATATATTTTTCCCTTCAAATATATAATTTTAAAAGACTTGCTGCATGCTTAGGTGCAATCTTATTATATTGAAGAGCCAGATTTTTTTTCCAACAGAATACATCTGTGATTATCATATGATGAAATATACCTTATTCTACTCCTAAATGATCAGTTTCTCTTCTTCCTCCAAAACTATTTTTTTTTTTTTTTTTTTTTTTAGAGAGGGAGAGAAAGAGAGCGTGTATGTGTGAGCAGGTGCCTCTCCAAAGCTATTTTTGATTCCAAAATATTCTGAAATAAAAAATCAGGTTGAAAATTAAATAATTATGGGCACCTTACACAGTGGTATTGGTTCTGAGGTGATGAAGCATGTAGTTCTTTTAGGGGGTGTGGTTTAAGCAAAAAAAATCTCCTTTTGAAGAACAGATAGAAATATTAGAATACACGACTAGTCTCAGGAGATGTAGCAGGCAGAATGATGGCCCCCAAAGATGTCCATGTCCTAATCCTCACAGCCTGTGAATGTGTTACCTTACCCTGTGAAAATGAATTAAGGTTGCAAATGGAATTAAGTTTATTAATTGGCTGACCTTAAAAGAGGGAGATTAGATTAGATTACCCAGGTGGGTCCAATGTAATCAAAAGGATCCTTAAAAGTTGAAATGGGCAGGGAAGGAGATCAGAGTGATGTTACAGGAGAAGAAATCAACCCACCATTACTGGCTTTAAAGATAGAGGAAAAGGCCAGAAGCCATGGAACGGAAGTGGCCTCCGGAAGCTCGAAAAGACAAGGAAACAGATTCTCCCCTAAAGGGAATGAATTCTCCCCTAGAGCATCTAGAAGGGAACGCAGCCCTGCTAAGAGAAATTTTACCCCCGTGACCCATTTTGGATTTCTGACCTACAGAACTGTAAGACAGTAAATTTGTGTTGTTTTATACATGTGTAATTTGTTACGGCAGTGGTAGTAAATGAACGCAGGAGGTGTCTCACCTTCAGATCTGGCTTTGCTAATTCATTTCTCTCAGGTGTGATACGAGTGGGTTGTGATTTAGCTAAAGGCGAAGGCACTAGTGTTTATCTTCACCCCTCCAATAACTAGCACGTTCCTAGCACAAAGGCATTCAGAGTTGGTGAATATGTCTGTGAGATTTATATACCTCATCCTTGGCTACATGCTCATAAGATTGAGCTGCATGTTCAATTTCTTAATAGATTTTGGAAATATGTTTAGTGATTT
This sequence comes from Leptonychotes weddellii, assembly GCF_054177405.1. Classification (NCBI taxonomy): domain Eukaryota; kingdom Metazoa; phylum Chordata; class Mammalia; order Carnivora; family Phocidae; genus Leptonychotes; species Leptonychotes weddellii. Next base: position 70,178,900 of record NC_138377.1, on the reverse strand, counting down.
TACTTACACTAAATGGTACAACTAAATGAATTATATTTTCAAAAAAAATGTATTTTAATTTCAAACAGTTTTGTCCCACTTTATCAACTTATGGTTGGCTAGCTGGCAAGGAAAACAATCCATTTCCAAGACCAGCGAGTTCTCATTTTTGTTTAGCTACGTAAATATAATGACGAAGGGAGGAAGGGAGTTCAGGAGAAAGAGAGAGAGAGAGAGAGAGCACAAGGGGGGAGAGAAAGAGAGAGATAGATTGATTCTTCGAAGATTTGATGATTAATATCCTAACCCCAGTCAATCTTGGTGGAAAAAGACTCAATTATGCAGTACCGGTTGAGGAATAGTTTTACTGTCAAAAAGCTTGTATTTGTTGCGATTGAATGTGATTCAGGTAACCCCAGTGGAATGGTAAAGTCAGATTAAGTTGAGATTTGATTGGGTTTGCATGACCAATAACCCTTCCAATTTAATGGAATAAATAGTACCTCTATGTGTGCTTAACATATTGACATTATCTATACCAGAATGAATTATTTTTGAAGGAATAGAAGGATTTTCTGAAATCATGTTTAGGAAGACCTGTGACATAATAGCATTTGATCATCTGGATTCAAATATATCAAATGCGGGGTGTAAAAACCTGCTAGGATTAGCCCAAGGTGCAGGTAATGGTCCTGTCTTGCCGTTCTTGTATGATAATGATGTTCCACTGTACAGTTTATGAATGGAATCTAATATAATCTAATACAAAACTGCAAGATTGAAGAAAAGCCTGGTCATTTAGAATTTTTCTCAATTTTTAAGTCATTAGTTCATTATGTGTGCATATATGTATCTAAATTTTTTTCTCATGGTAATTTCACTAGTAGACTAATAATATCAGATTTTTAAAGCATTTGCAAAATTGAAATAATTTTTGAGCTTTGCAAAATCATATTTGGGAAAATGTGCCAAGGCCATCAATGATGGTGATTTGGAATGTATTGTATTTTGGAATGTAAAGTATTTTTTAGCATTACGAACTACAAATTAAAAGAAAAAAAATAAACATGCCAAGTATTTTAGCTTTTCTATCCAGGTAAAGATATACAGCTAGGGGCACTGACTATCTGGAGGGGATATAGTTGATGGGCCAGACAGTGTACCTTAATATTTTGTGGCTCACGGACTCCTTTGAAATTTTGACGAAATCCATGGTCCCTCTCCTTAGAACAATGTATACATACACACACGTGCGTGCGCATGCACACACACACACACACACACATTTGTATTTTATGCACTTTCCCAGAAGGCTTATATAGCCTTTGAAACCCATTCATGAGCTTGCAAGGGTAAGAACTTGTTCTTTAAACATGTGGCTTTCTTGTCTGGACTACACTAAGACAATCAACGTGAACTTTGGTTTCTCAGGAGACTTCAGGAATGTGGCATTTCTGTATTCTAAGGAATGAATTATTTGGGATGCACTGTAATTTAAAATTTTAGCCCGTTGATGACCTAACCTCAAGTAGATCCAGGTAATTGCTTCTGCTCAAAGTCTAGGGTTTTAAAGAAAGCAGAAAATTTTAGATGGAAAGTGGATTCTAGGACTCAGAATAAAGAATTCAGACAAAACCAAAGATTATGAAGTGGAAGCAGATTCTGATTTCCCCAAACTGACTGATGAGTGAAAGTTGATGCAGGTAGGAAAGAATGAGAGTGGTCTTTACTGCTACCTCATTAAGGCAGGCATGGTTGTATGTACAGGAGGCCTGCCTGGAGGTTCTGGAAGTAGTGGAGGAGGTCCTGAGAACATGGGCACCAAAGTACTGGGCGGTGGATTTAGAAAATGATTGATCAAGAGACAGGGGTGGAGGGAGTAGGGGTGGGGAATGATTAAGCAATAGGCATTATGGCTGACTTGATCTTGAACCTTCATCTTTGGACTTAGGTGACTTTCATGCATCTTCTCCGATATTGGGACAAAAGGCAGGCTGGGTTGACCTCACAAGGAGGAAGAAGCCTGCAAATCTGGCAAGGGTAAAAAAACAATGCTAATCTGGGTTCTTTGGGAAAAGCATATGCATTTATGTGGTCTATATGTATCTAAAAAAAGTCATCTATATTAGCAGGCAAATTCTAGCATGACCTAATGTTACTTACTCTTTGGAAGTCCTCTGGCTCACTCCTCTTTCTCTAATTAAAATTATTAGTAATATGACTGAGAATGTGAGTTCAAATGCCCAGTAGAATTTCTGATGACCTTTGATGACCTTCATCTTTGAAGAAGATTTTTTTGTGAGTTCCTGAAAGATTTCATCAGGGATTCGGGTCCTCAACTCCAAGACTTTGTGGCTGTTCTTTGATCTTGTTCTGGCATCAACCCAAACGTGGAAATTTGCCTCTTTCTTTATTTTGTATGCATACACACCCAGACACATACACACTCAAATATTCTCAAACATTCATCTTGGAAACAAGGGTTTGTTGTGTAGAGCTGACTTTGCTGATGGTTTTAGGACATGAAGGTTAATATATTTCAACAATTCAATTGAAAATAAAATGTTCAAAAGTTGGTGTGGGCAACAAATGAGGGCTGAATCTAGCCTTTTTCCTCCATTAACCAAGCCATCGATGGAGCATGGGCTGTCTCTGCCCATAGGAAGGGTTACCTTTTAAAACTCCTGCAAAGACACCATGCCATCCACTTACCAACACTTTTACTGAGTCTATTCAGAGGTGACATCTTTTCTGACTTTGTACAAATGTTCCATATAGACTAGCTGCCATTCTGCCTGTGTTAGAGTCTTTTAGCTACTCTGCATATTGTTTAGCTGTTCTGAAGAGCACTGGAGGCAGACTGCATGAGTTTGAATCCCAGCTCTGCCACATATGAGCTGTGTGTGACAGTGTGTAGGTTATTGAAACTATCTGTATCTCATTTTCCTCTTCCATAAAGCAGGAATAGTAAAGGTTCTATCCACTTTATAGGGTCATTGTGAGGACTAAGTGACATATAAGCATGTAAAGTGCTTAGAAACGTTGTTTAGCACATAGTGCTCAATAAATGCTAGTCATTAATATTCTCCTAAATATGTCATTTATGCAGTAAATGACAATATTTTATTTGTGTAATAAAATTTCTAGTAGTTTCATGTTACTAACAAAATAAAGTTCCAACACCTCAACCTGACATTTAAAGACTGTTTACCACATCCCTTCATCCCTCTTCTTTGACATATGATGAAGCCTCTACATTAGCCATATGGTTTGCTCCTGGACAACCCCATCTCACTGTTCACCCCCAACTCTAAACCTCCTCTCATGTTGCTGGATACACCTAATAGTACAATTCACATGATACATTCTCAAAAGACATTTGACAAATGTGTGTGAAGGTTAAAAAAACTATTTCCTTCCCCAGTGAAGTGTGAAAGAATAAAGGAAGGAAGAAGAGAGAAATCCAAGCATTCTTTAACTGGTAGTTAATGAGAATTGAAGTCAAAGGCTGTTATTGGGACCTTCATTACCTTTGAATACAATGCGCCCACCATAGTATGTCTACTTGTAAGCAAAACTACAAGGCAGATACCTCCTCTAGTTTCTTTTTCCTAGTGCTTTTCACCTAAATTAAGGTACCACTATCTCTTCCAGAAATATCTGGTTTTCAGTGAGGATGAAAGCCTAGAATAGACGATGTTACAAAGAGTGACAATTTAGACTATAGCAGGAGTGGGTGTGTCATTTTTTTTCCAAGTTGCCTTCAAATATCATCCTTTGGGCAGTTGCTTAATTTGTGGGAACATGAGCATAGTTATCTAATTAATAAAAGAAGAAAATGAAAAAGATAAAAGAGGAAGGGCATCCTGACCCCTAGTGTTTATTTTTCTGCTCCTGGTGGGTGTGCTACTACTCCAGACTGTTTAATTGGCCTCTTTTCTGTCCTTATGACCTAGTTCCTTCTGCTTTGTGACTGTCGCTTTGGTGTGTGAGAGAGGCTAAATGCCATTGATTTCCTTCTTTAATTTTGGTGATTATTTCTACGCCCAGAGGGAAAAATCATCTGAGACGCAATCCTAAAAGCTGCCGACAAGCTGGCAAGGCATTCAAGAGAGCGGATGATGCTACAGAGAAGGTTTTGGGTGCTCATGGGTAAATGAAATGGTTGGCTTATCTGACCTTTCTCTTTTGAAGCTGGCACTGTGACAAAGCATCACACAGCTAAGCAGGAGGGCTCGATGCTCTGACCAGGAGAGATACTGAGCTGTGCCACCCCTTAAAAACACTCAACTGGTAACCATAAAAAAGAATGAGACCTTGCCATATGCAATAACGTGGATGGACCTAGAGGGTATTAGGCTAAGTGAAATAAGTCAGACAGAGAAAGAAAAAAAAAATACCATATGATTTCATTTTTACATGGAATCTAAAAAAACAAAACAAAAGAACAAAAGCAGAAATGGAATCATGAATACAGAGAGCACACTGGTGGTTGCTAGAGGGGAAGGGTTTGGGGAATGTGTGAAGTACATAAAGAGGATTTAGAGCCACAGACTTCCAGTTATAAAATAAATAAGTCATGGGGACAAAAAGTACAGCAAAGGGCATGGAGTCAATAATATTGTAATAATGTTGTATGATGACAGACGGTTACTACACTTATCATGGTGAGCATAGCGTAATGTATAGAATTATTGAATCACAATGTTGTCCACCTGAAATTAATGTAACGTATGCCAATTAGACTTTAATTTAAAAAAATCACTGTGCTGGAAGGAGGAGACCTATTTTCTATTCTGCTCTGTCAGTAAGTCTTTCTACTGCTCCACATCTTAGTTTTTCATCTGTAAAATGAAGGGTCATTCATTGAAATATTTATTGAGCACTCGGCATTGTTTTAAGTGCTGGGGATAGGTCAGTGAACAAAACTGACAAGATTCTTGCTCTTGGTGTGTTGGGGTGGGGGGATGCAGGGAATGGAGACAGTCAACAGACCCATAAATTAATACAGAAGAAAATTGCAGATACTGATAATAGCTGTGGAAAGAAAAACACTGGGTGGGATGGCAGAAAGTGACTAGAGGTGGATTAGGGGAGATCTCTTTGAGAAGACGGGCATTTAAGCTGTACTTGAATAATGAGAATGAGTCATGCTATAGGGCAGCAGTTCCCAGAGAAAAGGCACAGTTGGTACAAAAAGAGACTAGAAGGCAACAATTAGGTGAGTGTCTTTGCGGGCCTGGCAGAATGCCAGGGTGAGGAGACTGAGAGGAGACTGACAAGAGATGTGATTAAAGAGGTGGGTGGGGGCCAAGGAAGTCTTTGCTGACACTGTGAGGGGTTTGAATTTATTTTCATCATCACATAAACCCATTGAAGCGGATTGTCCAGTGGAAATATAACATGAGCCACCTATGTAATTTTAAAATGTTTAGTAGCCACGTTAAAAAAGTAAAAGAAATAGATGAATTAGATTTAATAAGTGTTATTTAACAAAATATATAAAAATATTATCATTTCAACATGTAGTCACAATTAAAATTATTGAGATATTTTACACTCTCTTTTTGAATTAAGTCTTAGAAATCAGTGTGTATTTTACATTTATAGCACGTTTCAGTTTGGATGCCAAATTTTCATTGGAAATAATTGATCTACATTAGGATTTCATAAAATTTACATTTGAGATGGTGGATTCACATACCCGACTTGTTTCAAACATACTTAAATGCTTTCCAATAATTAAATCCAGAATCAGTCTTTAAATTTAGAATAATCAAAATTAAATAAAATTTAACATTCAGTTCTTCAGTTCTTCAGTTACACTAGGCAAAAGTGCTTGATAAACACATGTGGCGAATCGCTGCCATATTGGACAGATCAGGATTGGAAGGTTTCAAGCAGGAATAACAGGATTTGATTTGCTTTAAAAGGACCACTGGCTGCTGTGTGAAGAACTGACTGTGGTAGAGAAAGTATAGGTATTGGGAACTGATTACACAGAGGTCAGCAAACTTTTTCTATCAAGGGTCAGATAGTAAAAAGGGGCCAGATAATAAATATTTTAGGCTTTGTGGGCCATATGGTCTTTGTCTATACACAATTCCTCTATTGTAAAACAAAAGCAGCCATAGGTGATACATGAAAGAATGAACATGGCGGTTTTCCAATTAAACTTTATTGATGGAGACTGGAATTTGAATTTCATATAATTTCACATGTCATGAAACATTATTCCTTTGATTTTTTTTTTTTACAATCATTTAAAAATGTAAAAATGATTCTTAGCTTACAGGACATACAAAAAGAGGCAGCAAGTGGAATGGTGAGCTGGAGTTTGCTGACCCCCAAATCAGGGGTGTATGGCAGTAGCCCAAGGGGGAGGTGATGGTTCTGGGGAGCTGAGGGTGCAGCAGTGGGAAGAATGTGGTTCCTGAGGCTGGGCTTGATGATAGTCTGGGTGTTGGGAGCCAGGAAAGGGAAGAGTCAAGAATGAAGGCATTAGGCTTCGTTTTTGAGCCTGACCAGATGGTTTCTAAAGTTCTCTTTAGCTCCAGCAGTTTGTGATCTATGATTTTTAAGTGGAATCCACTTTTTGACCAGAGTTTGGAATGATACTCTTCCTCCTCCTTGAGTAGATACATTCCAGTATCTGGAAATTGTAAACCGGGAATTTTCTCTGATAAAGGAGTGTTGGATATTTCAGCTCTTCACTGACAGCATCATTAAGGCATTTTTTAATTTTTAATTTTTATGTTGTGGAATTTCATGGACCTTAAGACAAACTTCTGTACAAAGTATACTTTTGTACACGTACCAGTAATATCCTTCATTTCTGGACAGCTATGGTCCTGTTTAAATGGATTAAACTGGCTTGTTTTAAAACAAGTTCTATGGGAATTCCAGATCATTTAGGTCCTTCCCTCCCCTCTTTTTGTTCTGTCCTATTGTAGTTATCTCCTGGGGAGCAAAGTTTTCATGGATTAAAACAGCAATTGATTTTTGTTCTTAGCTTTTATTTGTATGTATCCTTTCACCTCAGATATATCATGCATCGCCAAAGAAACTCATAAATTATAGACTAAGCAAAAGTTAAAATTAGATCTGAGTGTGGTGTAATGCCCAAAGGAAACTATTTGAAAAGGTTACAAGCTGTCAAAAAACAATTTGTATGGCTAAAAGCCACACAGTTAGATGCTGTTAATGGAGTATCTGCCATGATTATTTGGGCATGGGTTGCTTATTACGTCTCTGTGGCAACTAATCAGTGTATTTCTTTGGAAGCCAGGGACGGCCGGAATTCGGCACCTCTAATACCAAAGAAGTGTGTGGTCGAATGTGTCGTTCCACATCAAACAAACCGCACCTCTTCTCTCTCCAGATTTTAATAATTCCCCACCCCTCCCAAATTGTCATTGGTGCTGATTGCAAGAATAAAGACTAGTTACTTCAGTGAAAGGATCATAAAGTCAATCATGTGGATAAAATTACTGAGCCATCCAGCCAGCTGGTCTCTATTTGGCTCCACTTTGGTTCATTAGTTTATGGGGTGAATTCACTCCATATTTAAGGAAAGCAAAAACGGCATCAAAACTCGTTTGTAATTAATTGCAGCTTTTTAGAAAGGAATGTATTTGCAGATGAAGAATATGCAATGTCAGATCCTGATTTCTGATTATGTTATGCATCTGTCTAAAATGTAACTTTCTTTTTCGTTTATCTTAACGCTGGATATAGGTTAGACAATTTTTCAGACCCTTACCACTATTATCCGCGTTTTAAGAGTTTCTCTTTGCCAACTTCAAAAACTTTGACATAGCCCATCATTGGTTGGCTGGAGCCCCTGCATCTCCAAACAGTGTAAGAGTCATTTGGATGCCTGGCCATCTAATCTGGTGCTTGTCTCAATGTATGGTCATGCAAGTGATTAGATGGGCTTGTGCAACTGTAAACTGTCATTGACATGACTATATATCACAAAAACATTGTGGTTTCTATGCTTTATTAGTGGCAAAATGGCTAATGTTAATTACTTGGGCATTTAATGGACCCAGAAATAACAAATACATGATTCTCTTGATTTGGAAACATTTTACAAAAGGACATAAAAGCAGTCAGGCAACTCTGGAGCTGTGCCTCTACACGTCTAACTCCTCATAAGTACCAAAGTAAGGGCAAAGGACACAAATGCTTTTAAACAAAAGGAACCCAGTAGGACAGAGCACTAATACTTAATGCTAGCTCTCGTAAACACAGAAAGGAAAAATCTGTTGAACGAAGAAGCCAAGTGTCATAAATATGCCTCCCTATGTCAAAGACTGGAATTAGTTCTCACAGAACACAACAGGCAAAGGCAAAACAGAATTTCAGTTGGCTACTTCTGGTGGAAATAATCCACCCCAGAGTAAGTCAAGCCACTGACAAAAACATTTCTTTGGAAGTGATGGGTACTTGGGATGGGAGCCCTGTGGCTACAGAGTGAGAGCTCAAAATGTGTTTGGAGGGATGTCCAAGTATGCAAATCCCTACCAGATGCCACGAGCCACAAGGGCCACAGGGCTCGCCATGACATTTGGACCACCTTTGGACCATATCTCATCCCCCTCCAAGTCCTGCACCACCTGAACTTGCAAGAAATTACCCACAAATCGAAAGTTAAAGAAAAAGTCAGCATCATGTAAATGGACCACTAGGAAAAGGAATTTGTTTCAAATGAGGGTGTTTCAAGACCCTCATTTGACATGAGGAGACTGAGGCCCAGAGAAATGAAAATGGTGAAGGAACTTGCTCAAAAGTACCTATTTACTTAGTCAGTTGGGGTAATTAGCAGAATATTTTACAAAATGACTTTAATATGTGTTTTAACTAATCCTCCAAAAAACAAACAAACAAACAAACTTACAAGGTAAGTAGAGAAGGTATTATCTTCAAAACATTTCAGGTAAAGGAAGTGAAATCCAGAGAAGTAAAGTAATTTGCCCAAGACCATCTAACTAGGAAGTCATGATCCCTTCTACCTAGTTCTTTTTGACACTATGAACTTTCCATTATTATAAATTGCCTCCAGATTTAAGTTCCTTTTTCTTCCCATGTAGTAGCCAAGCATAACGAAAAGCTAAAGCATGAGGAAAGAAAGAAAGGAACAAAGGAGTAGAATTAGCTTTGTGCCTAATTCCACAGATAATAGCTTTCTCAATTAGAGTAGATATGCTGAATACCTCCTGAGTACATTGGCGGAGGAGAAAAACCTACAAGTCTGGTAGTAATACTTCATAAATGAGCCAGTTTTTGCATTCTTTGAACCTATTTTTCCTCTCTTAAGGTCCCTCAATATTCCACCCCTCGAAATCCCCTCAAAATTAATACAGGCTCAAATAAAGTAAAAATGAATTGTTGCTTTCAAAAAATGACATAGGGCCCTAAGAAATGTATCCCGTCAGAAATGCAATTTTAATGGCCTAAGTTATATAAATGACACATAATAAAACATTATAATTACCTATTATTTACATGTGTGTTCTAAGAATTTCTTAAAATTAATTGGGAGCAGGATTAACAACTTTAATCACTTTATGAAATATTCATGAGAATTCATAAAATCTACAAGGCATTTCTTTAATGAATTAATGATATTTAATATCTTTTCACAGAATCTAAGGGCAGAAAAACCCAATTTGATAATGCAATGTAAGGTTCTGAAGTTACGGTCCGTCTCGCTGAAGGAATGGCTACTGACACATTGTTCTTAGCTGTCCGCTCCATCCATTGCGACACAAGCGAGTCTTTTCTGCTTTTGATCATGAACCAGAGTCTCCCAGCCGAGTCTATTCAATGTGACAAAAACCATAACGAGAATACCTTTGCAGATAGTACTTAGTTTCTGAAAGATTCATTCTAATGTCAGGGGCAGGATATCACAGCGCTAAGTTGAATGAATACTTAGAATCTCAGGGCAAGATTTGAAATTACTTCTCTCTCTAACAGGAAGTGAATGAGAGTCAAGATGAGGTAGTTGAGGTTAGTAATCTGCAGGAGGACAATTCACCATATGTATATGGTAATGCTGAAGTATCTTCTTAAGTCTTTTTTTTTTCTTTTAAGGTTTTATTTTATTTGAGAGAGAGAGAGCAAGTGAGCATGAGGGGGGGCAGGGAGGGACAGAAGGAGAGGGAGAAGCAGACTCCCCATGGTTGAACAGGGACCACCACATAGGGCTCAATCCTAGGAACGTGGGATCATGACCTGAGCCCAAGGCAGATGCTTAGCAGACTGAGCTACCCAGGCACCCAAAGTATCTTCTTAAGTCTTAATTGTTTGTATTCTCCAGCCACCCCTGCACTTTTCCTCAAATCCAGCAGGTAGGCTCCAACTATAATGAGGACTAAAGTGAAATAAATGAGAAAATTAAATCTTAATATGTTGTCAAGGAAATATTACTGACAAAATGGGGGGAGATTATTTTTTACCTTTTCCAGTTTTGTAACCTGGAAACTACATATAAACGTAACCTTGACATTTAACTATAGTTAAATAAGACTTCATGCTTTGTCTATAAGTTGAGACTAAAATTTTACAATTAATAAAACAACCTTTATAATATTATGATTATGTGACTATTACTCATTGTAGAAGCCAATAGTATAAATGAATTCAGAGAAGAAAAACTATAATGAGCCCTATGTCACTAAATCCCTGTGAAGGAAAATAGTCTTAGCCGAATACATGAAGGGATGGTAGATTCTCTGTTAGATATCTTTTACTTTTTTCATTCCCTCTCATTCATACTCAGTTGCTAGTGTTTCCTTTTGTTTTAGGTCATCAACTAACTTGTATTTTTCATTTTCTTGAGTATCCTTCTCAATAAACACTGTTTACAGGAATGCTGTTTATGTGGTAAGTTTTCTGGCTTCCTGACTGACAATTTTTTTCCTTTTGTTTTTAGACTTGAGTAGAAAATCAGGGCTTCAAAATTATTTCTTCCCAGGCCATTAGAGGAACTGCTCCATTGTTCACAACATTCCACGACAATTCAAATTATCATTCTTTTGTATGAATCATGTGTTTTTTTTTAGTCTCCTTCAGTTCACAGAATTTGTTCTCTTTGTAAAAAATGATTTTCTTTACCCCTTTACCCCTCTCCAACTCTCGATCTCTTGCTAGATGGATGCTGGATATCCATATCTTTTAACATTTTACCCAACATTTCCATCATTTTTTTCTTTTTGCTCTTTGTTCTAGGAAATTCTGTCTACTCCATCATCCTTACCACCAGTTTGGTTACAGCACTCTCCATTATTTAGTTTGTACGCTAAAGTTTTCATTTGTCATTCATACTTCTAATATCTCTTTACTGTCTATGATAATGTAGTTTCTTATATTGTTCTTTTCATATTGTGGCCTATTCAAATTTTACGGGTATATTAACTTCTTTAGTTTCTCTGAGGAAATTAAATTAGAATTTTCTAAATGTATTTTTCTGTTTCTTCCAAGGTCAGATTTTTTGTTTGTTCACTTTCATCCTTCTCTTTGATGTCACTGACTTTTTCTCAATGGCCACTGCTCCGTGATTCTCAGTTCATATTTGGGAATGAGGGACCGATTTACTTAATAGGAATTAATTGAATTGAATTTACTCTGCAGTTGTAAATGGTAGAGTGTAAACACACTTTAGTACCATGATTTGGTTATATTTTCTTTAGTAAAATCCAAGAGGAAATAGAATGGGAGGGCAGAAGATACTAATGGAAAGCAGCACATCCAAAGGAACAAGTATTTCTGACTCCAGTTCTAGGCATCTGTGAAATGCTTGTCCCTTTTAGATGTGACTTGAAACTATAGCCAGAACACTGCATATTACAAATGAGGAAACAGGCAGAGGGTTAAGTGACTTGTCAAAAAAAGCAATTCTGATTTTCCTTTTGCATCAATAATTATATTTAGAAAGGAAGCACATTATAAATTTCTTTGAAGCCACATTGACTTTGCCTTGCACGTGGATTCATCTTTCTGAAAGGTGATACTGGGATGACAAAGTACCCTGGGATGAGTATGGATATGGTTCTTTCTACTAGCTATTGCTGTTTCTCAAATGGTTTTATTCATCTTCTCAGAAGCCAGTCTCAGTTTTTATTCTAATGTTAATCTCTGTCACATTCTCCATTGTTTTTGTAGAAAAGGCATATTCAAAATGGAATTCAAGAGACATCCATGTCTCCTATAGACCACACTCAGAAATAGACAGAGGCTGACCAATGACCACTGTTTTGTAATTTCTAAAACATAAAAATAAATTACTTATGGCAAGTGGCCAAGTTTTTTTCAAACTTATATTGCATCTTCTTGTGTGATTTCGGGTCTCACCCTTAGAAGCAGGAACCATGCATTTTGTTTTAAAATGATGTGAACATTTCTATTATCAAAGATAGCCAAAGAGAGAAAGAGACTCAGGTTTTGCATGTGGTAAGTACAGAGGCTGTAGACTGGAATCCTGGCTCAGTCATGCATTAACTGATTTATTGTGCGTAAATTGCTTAACCATTCTGAGCTTCAGTTTCCTTATCTGGAAAACGATTATTTAACAACACTTACCTTTTAGGGTTGTTTAAGGATTAGAATATAGGAATTCATTAAATAGTAAACTGTATTCTTCTTAGAATAGTCAGTTGCACAGACACCAAATGTTTATTGAGCTTATTATAAGATTAGGCCTTAATCCTTTAATTGAAATATATAACCAGCGGAGTTTTAGGAAACCGAAACACTTGGGAAGATAATGCAGCCTATAAAATATATGTGCCATTCTGCAAAGTTTATAAGTTTAATCATGATTCTTATACTGGAGCATGAAGAAAAGACAAATGAAATGTTATGGGTAATGTTTTAGATTCTTACTAATTTAAGATTGTTAAATGGGATTTTCTTTCTGTCTTGGAGCCTTGGATGGGACCCAAAAGATGAGGAAATCAGTGATAAGGCTGCCCATTCTGGGGAAAGAGGCTAGGCTCATCTGTATGGGACCAACTTTTCTCTTGTAGTCTGTAGAAGAGAATTCTACAGAGGTTTTTTGTTGTTTGTTTTTGAGAATTCTACAGTTTGAAGAGAGAAGGTGAAGATATAATTTTTTTTTAAAATATTTTATTTATTTATTTGACAGAGAGAGAGACACAGCGAGAGAGGGAACACAAGCAGGCGGAGTAGGAGAGGGAGAAGCAGACTTCCCGCGGAGCAGGGAGCCCGATGCGGGGCTCTATCCCAGGACCTGGAATCATGACCTGAGCTGAAGGCAGACGCTTAATGACTGAGCCACCCAGGTGCCCCGGTGAAGATATAATTTTTAACAAAGCTCTATGATTGTGATACAATTCATAAAACATACAATTCACCAATATGAAGTGTATATAATTCAATGGCTTTTAATATATTCAGAATTGTGAAGACATCACAAGAATCCATTTAAAAACATTTTCATTACCCTCAAACAAAACTTGTCAGCCCCTACCTATCACCCCTAGATCCTCAGCTGCCCTTCCCAACCCCCTAATCCTAAGCAACCACTAATCCGTTTTCTGCCTCTATTGATTTGCCTATTCTGGACATTTCATATGAACAGAATCATACAATTTGTGGTGTTTTATGAGTAGTTTATTTCACTTAGCATAGCGTTTTAAGTTTCATCCATGTCAGAGCATGTATCAGTACCTCATTTCTTTTTATTGCCTGATACCATTCCATTGTATAGACACATTTTCCTTATCCATTTATTAGTTGATGTGTATTTAAGTTGGGGTTATTTTTGGCTATTATGACTAATGCTGCCATAAACATTTACATACACGTTTGTGTGTGTGTGTGTGCATGTGTGCACATATGTTTTCATTTCTTTGGGGTATATACCTAGGAATGGAATTGCTGGTTAGGATGGTAACTCTATGCTTAACCTTTTGAGGATATCCCAGACTGTTTTCCAACATGGCTGAACCATTCTCCACTCCCCCCAGCAAGTAGTAAGGGTTCCAATTCTTCCATACCCTTGCCAACACTAGTTATTATCTGTCCTCTTGACGATAGGCATACTCATAGGTATGAAGTGGTATCTCAGTGTGGTTTCTATTTGCATTTCCAAGATGGCTAATGATGTTAAGTGTCTTTACATGTGCTTATCAGCCATGTATATATCTTCTTTGGAGAACTGTCTATTCAAGATCTCTTGTCCATCTTTTAATTGGTTGTCATTCTATAGTACAAGAAAGCTTGCAATGTTCCCAGTTTCACCCAGCCATGTGAGACAGGTCCGAATGAATGATACACAAACACCAAAGTTGTCTGCCAAAAGGAAAAGCTGACATAGCGTTCTCCACCTAGGATCTTGTGATCTTCAGAAAATTCCAGGTCTAGGACTGCTGTTGAATGGGAGTGGAATCTAGAGAGAGAGCTGTTTTGTGATGGCTTTTAAATTCTAGAGTTTGAGAGACATTGCAGTTTAGTTTTCTTCTGGGCCACCTGGATAGTTGTATTGTTGATGGCTAGAGCCATTTAGAAAGGACGCTCCGCATGAGTCCTGCCCACCAGGGTGCTATGGTCTGAATCTCTATGTTCCCCCCAAATTCATATGGTGAAATCCTAATGCCCAATGTGATAGCTTTAGGAGGTGGGGCCTTTGGGAGGTGACTAGATCATAGGACAGAGCCTTATAAAAAACAATTCTCTTATAAAAGAGGTCCAAGAAAGCTCCCTTAGCCTCTCCACTGTGTGAGGACACAATAAGGCTGGGACCCAGAAGAGGACAGTCACCCAACTTGTACTGAACTTGTACTTCCCAGCATCCAGAACTGTGACAAATAAATTCCTGTTGTTTACAAGGCACCTGGTCTATGGCACATTGTTAGAGCAGCCTGAATGGGCTAAGACACAGGGGCAGTAGTCCCAGGAATATAGCATCAAGTTAAAAGCTGAGACAGAATCAGAAGTTATTGGCTCGAGCATGTGTTACCTATGCAGTGACAAGGCAGTACTCAGGTCCCAGGCCAGGGATCTCCAAAGACACCCCTCCCCCCCACTAAAATAGTCCATGAAATCAAATCTGAAGAGAAAGAGCCACATTGCATAAACACCGATCAAGAAAATCTTTGTCCTTGTCCCCCTCCTCCTACTGCTCCCTACTCCAATTTTCCTATTTCTGGTACTCAAGTTGCAAGGTTTGGTGTGTGTTGGGGCAGGAGAGAAAGTTTTGAAATGATTCAAGTTTGATTTAGATCAGATTGGATATTTTTACACCTGAAAATAATACTGTTCTAATACTCCAAAGTGACCACAAAAGCCACAGGGAACTTTCTGAGATACTTTGCAAGAGAGTGGAAAGAACATCTAAAAGAGGATTTCTTAAAATAGAGAAAAGGAGACCTAATTCTTGATTGTACCCCATCAAATCTAGCCTGTTCAATACATACACGCAGGACACCCAAAAATGTATCTGCATATTCTCACAGTTTAGCATTCTTTCTTGGTGGATAAAATATCTTTAAGCCCTGTGGTCTATGTGTCACAGCAAATAGTGAAATGGAGTTGTATGGACCCTCCAATCACAGAATGTAGGGCAGTGATGGAGCCAAGGAACAGTGCCCAAGACTATGACTAACAATTCATAACTAGAGTATGCAGCCCTATGGTTTGGAACTCTCCAGCGTTGTTAATACTTTCAGTGACTCTAATAACTGACTGTTCATGTCACATTATGTGATTAAAGGTCTTCATTCTCCTGGGAGATCTCAGATCTTTTAGTAACAGTCATTTTGGTAAGTGAAAACACTCAGTAAACAAAATGGCTCTTTGAAAACATAGGATATGCAGAAATGATTTTTCAAATTCATATATTAAAATAAACAACACGTTAGTTGCAGAAAGCCAACTGTTTAGGTAGCGGACTCTGAGATGCCAGATTGGAGGGACAATACAGGTCAGTCCCTGAGAACCTGAACTCTTGGGTTCTGGTCATGTCAGGCCCAAGATCAAGAGAAAGCTCATGTGCTAAAAAGCTTGGCGTAACATCTTAGAGACCCAGAGCACGGAGGCCCTTTACACAAACAGAACAAATCCTTTTCAGTGCTTTTAGACCTTAACAAACATGGGGTGGTGTATAAAACGTCACTCCCCCCCACCACACAGCCAGCCCCCGCCCTGCAAACCCCTGCGCTCTTTTCAGCGTTTCTTAAATGTGCCCCATTGAACAATCTGTATTCATTGTAACAAATACAATCTCATTGAACTAGATTCTGAAGAGACTTTATAGTGAGAAAAAAGAGGACTGATCCTGTATTCTCCTTAGTTTAAACAAGGAACAGAGCCCCAGCAAATGAGAAAGCTTGGGTGAGCTAAGTTCCCTGGAATGGTTAGGGAGGGAAGGAGAAGGGTGAGAATTGGATGGAATTTGCGCTGGGGAAGGAATCCATTTCTAGGCATTCCAGGAACAGAGAAGCTGTGCTGGTTCATGTTTGTACCTTCATCGTGTGATTGTTAGGTGTCACCGGGTACATTTTCATTTTCCTATCACCATGTGATACATTTCCTTGTAATTTAAATTTCCTTGGGTGGAAGGTAGAGCTTGGAGTCAGGAGCATCAACATTATAAAGTGGGAGAGGAAAAACATGCCAGTAGCTATTTACAGATGTAATAAAGATTTGACTAATCTGCATATTTATGGTTCGTATTAGCTCACTGGCCATCACAGTCTGATAAAACCTGCACTATCGCCCAGCCGCATGCAGTTCATGGCCTGGTATCATTGTGATTACCTATGTTGCTCTCATTACTCACCCATTGCTTTGGTTGTATCGGGAGTAAAAAATAATAAGCCTTAAGCTTCTCTGCTGCTTAACCTAACAACAGATCATTCTCCCTTCCAAGCCCAATGTCAATGATACAAAGCAAATGAGGATCGCGCGGACCGATTTCTCCTTCCTTCACCAGGCAGCTGACTTCTCCCCCTCTCAAGCTGTCTACTCACACAAATGCTACATTTAAGAACTTGTCCTTGATTTTTAGGCGTTAAAAATCCCTAATAACTTAACAAGCAAAACGTTGAGTTACCCTTGTAATGCGTCAGCACACAGATTAGCTAGACAAATAAAAAGGATTAAAAAAATCTTGAAAATAACACTTATCATCAGTCTCCCATTCAGAAATAATGAAGGAAGATGCTTTATACAGATTTAGTAATAAGACATGACGTAAATGTAAATATAACATGTTATGACCTTTCTTCTGGTGAACAATAAGCATTTTGTTCATTCTTCAGAGCCTCTTTGTTTACAATGAGTGTGGTGATGAATCGAAGTTATGACATCAATTAAATCACAAGTTTATATTATTTTCAAACAGACAAAACGCAGATATTTTAAGGCAGGTTGCAAAAATGATGAGTTACTATCTATTCTTGGTCTCTAAATGAGTTATACATATTCAAAAAAAGAACATTAAAGATGCTCCACAAAGCCAGGATCATATATAACTTTTACTCTGAACAAAGATAACATTTGTAGAATCCCATTAGCAATAAATCTTTTAGATTCTTTTCACTTAAAATCTTATGATCCCATTGGGAAGAAGAGATAATCAGTAAATAGAACTCTGATATCTGTCAGGAATTTGCCTGAATTAGAGCTGAACTAACTTGACAGAGAGATTGAGAAAAAAATTACCTTTAGTATTCTGATGAATCTATCTGAATTTTTCTTTAAACATACCACTAAAATGGAAACAAAAACAAAAAAATACATTGTGCATATTTGAACAACCCGGGATGTGTAGTATATAATTGCCAATGATATAGAGTAAATATCCTTGGGCGAAAAATATTCACAGACTATAGAATAATTTTTGAAAATACTGAACTTTAATATGTTTTTAGAAGTAGTACATAATAAAGTACAGGAGTTTCATATTATGTATTTCTCCTTTTAGTGATTTCAACATTAGAGAAAAAATTAGATTAAAATTATTTTATAAATCCTCCCTTTTCTTAACTAACCAGTGGATATATCAGGAATTAAAAAAAAAAAAAGAGAGAGAGAGATGGGAGAAGTTAAAAACATTCTGGAATACTGTATGTAACATACCCAGCAACACATGGTCATCATTGACTTTTTGGAGCATTGCAATGTCCGACACTGGATGTGATTTTGTTATGGAGGCCCTAGGGATTGAACACCCATTTCCTAGTGTAGTAGAGCTAGGATCTTTTCACCTTATTTATCTGAAGAAAGGGGTTCCCCAAAAGGGGGACTATACCATGCCAAGGGACTTTTCTTGAGATGAGAGTTGCTTCATTAAGATCTCCGCAGAACTCTCCTTGCTTTTCCCTTTAAAAGGTGCACTGCCTATGAACTTGAACTGAAGAGTACCACGTTAACACTGTAGGTGTCCTTGGAAGTCATCACAAGATGGTGGAACATGGCAGCCAGGGCGCTAGTGGTGGAACATCAGAGAGCAATCCTTTCTCTCAAACCAGCGAGTAACTGGAGCTAGAAAAGAACACTTAGAGTAAGTCTACTCAAAATTGAAACCAAAATTTCAGAAACAATAGCAGGAAAAGGGAAGTTTTGGTTGGGACTGTATCTAGAACTATAAAAGGAAAAAATAGTGAAAATATTTTAAAATATAATTTACATTACAATAAAAACTGTTCCTTATTCTTAGAACTAGTGAAGAATTAACCAAATCTTAGATTTTTGAATAATCTTTCCAACATAATTTTAGGATATCAGAGTCTTCATATTTGACTTTCAGAGCATGCTGATAGAAAGCATCAGTTTTGCAAAGACATCCTATGGCTTTATTAATTTTCGAACAGGTTTCCTAATCATTTGGTTTTCAAATTGTTCTTTTTTGAATCTCATCTTTTTCATTTTTCCCTTTTTCAATTGCTTGACCTTGATAGATCCACAGTGACTTGAGTAGGTCTCTAATCTCACTTTATTTTTTTTTATTTTTTAAAGATTTATTTATTTATTTATTTGTCAGAGAGAGAGCACAAGCAGGGGAAGTGGCAGGCAGAGGGAGAAGCAGGCTCCCCGCTGAGCAGGGAGCCCGATGCGGGGCTCGATCCCAGGACCCTGGGATCATGACCTGAGCCGAAGGCAGACGCTTAACCTACTGAGCCACCAGGCATCCCTTTAATATCACTTTAATAAATGAGGAGATTATGCTAAGTGAAATAAGTCAAGCAGAGAAAGTCAATTATCATATGGTTTCACTTATTTGTGGAACATAAGGAATAGCATGGAGGACATTAGGAGAAGGAAGAGAAAAATGAAGGGGGGGGGAATCAGAGGGGGAGATGAACCATGAGAGACTATGGACTCCAAGAAACAAACTGTTTTAGAGGGGAGGGAGGTGGGGGGATGGGTTAGCCCGGTGATGGCTATTAAGGAGGGCACGTATTGCATGGAGCCCTGGGTGTTATACGAAAACAATGAATCATGGAACACTACATCAAAAGCTAATCATGTATTGTATGGTGACTAACATAATAAAATAAAATTAAAAAAATAAACTTTATGAAATCCTGCAATTTGAAGATTTTCAATTTAACTTTTAAATTTGCATTCTATTTGCATAGGAAGTTGTAGACATTAGATTCTTAACAAGATTATAACTGATCAAGATGTTAATTCTCTGGATTAAAATGGGTGCTATATTAATGGCAGAGGGGACTTTGAGTTGGAACTAATCTTACCAAATGGTCAGTTCACTACTGAAAATTTTTGTGCTATGACAATTTTTGATATCCTGTAATTTATTTTTTTCTAACAATTTATTTATTTATTTGAGAGAGAGAGAGAGTGCAGGGAGAGGGGCAGGGGGAGAGCAACACAGAAACTCAGGCAGACTCCTTGCTGAGTGCGGAGCCTAACACAGGGCTCGTGGAGGGCCTCAATCTCACACCCTGAGATTTGACTTGAGCTGAAACCAAGAGTCGGGTGCTTAACCAACTGAGCCACCCAGGCGCCCCCCGTGGACAATTTCTTAACTGATGAGAATCATGAAATGAATATTCAGATGAGGAATCAGACACCTGTGTCCACTTGACAATCTGCTGGAGATCCAGAGAAAGCAATATAGTGTTAATAATAGTGAAATAGCTAATTTTTTTTTGAAGTTGAATTATGCTATAAGCACTTAACATGTATGGATTTATGCTTCAGAATTCCTACTGCCATCTGTAAAAAGGAGGGGAAATTTGATTTCAGTTTATCTACTTTATACTTAAATCCGTTAGATTCCTTGACTGCAGATTCATTGTTCTATCCATCCCTTACGCAGGAATATATTGATGCTCGCTGTCTGTCAGACACTGTGCTAGGCTCTGGAAATGCAAAGATGGATCATGTGTCTCTTTCCACAAGTAGCTCAGGATCTCCTAGTAGGAGAAACATCTGAATAGTTAAGTACAGTAGAGTGTAATTTAAAAAAATGACTAATGGTTCTAATACATTTATGATATGTTAGCACTAGATGCTTTACTTAGATAATTTCATTGAATCCTAACAACCTAGACTCACACCCAGATCTTCCTGAAGCCAAACTGTGTGCTTTATCCCTGTATCCCACTGCTTCTTCCCAGTAAGTGCAAAGCAAAAGTTTATGCCCAGGTGCTGTCAGAACATCCAAGAGGGACCCTTTGCCTCATTTGGGGGTGCTTAGGAAAGCTTTCTTGGGGTGTGCTGTGTGAACTAGAATGCTGGAAGACAAGCCCACAGTGCCTTGGCAAGACAGAACAAAATGGAGATGCAGTGGAGGGATGGGCTGGGTTCTGGAAATTACTCTTTGTTTTCTTCAGTATTATAAGCACAGTTATAGTGTAGACCATTTTACACTGCATTACCTAGAATATCACAATGAAATTTCATTTACAATCGTGCTTAGTGTTCCTAACACCAGAAAATTCCAAATAAAATCTTATGTCTAATCATTGTCCCCATTTTTGTGTAAAAGATTTCAAAAGCCCGCAGCCTCAGGCAGTGAACTTAAGAGGGATTGTTACTCAACTTATCACCACAGCTTCTGATTCCTTCTACAACGTATATTTACGCAGAAATGTCACATGGGATTTTGCATTTATATAATGCTTTTTAGAGCAATGAAAACCCAATAAAATCAGTTGGCTTATTTAATGTTCAAAGTGTTTAATAAGCTTTTTTTTTTTGAATGAACCATTTAAATGAGTTTTTTTCTTTTTTCATTAATTAACTCACCAGTGCACCAAATACGTATCAGATAAATGAGTTGATAGGGTCCCCAGTTTAGTTGAAGATGCAATACGGAAGCACTAATTAGGCAGGCAAGGGCTCCAGATAATTAAATAGTGATTAATAGATTTTTGTGCTACCAAAATTAAAAGTAACTAATTGGTTGAAAAAATATTTAAAATCGTGTGCTCGGCACTTACACGTTGAAGGCGATTCTGAGGGATACTAAGATTTTGTTGGTTTTGTTAAGAGTGAAGGTTTTAATTTTTTACTAGTTTTTTCTCCTTCTGATATCTTGTGTCAAAGTGTTCCCGTGTTAATAGTAGAATATAATGGAAGTTTATGCAATTAAATACAGCAAGAGAGTTTATAGACCATTTATCATTGGATATGGGTCATATACTGTGAATTTCAGAAAATAAAAGGGAATTCCATTTGTAGCCCACTCTTGCCTGAAGCTCACCTAATGAAATCTTTCTCACTCATAGAATTAACAGTGTATCCAGCTGAAAAGTATTTAACATTCTCCGTGCATACTAAGCATGCAAAAGTAGAATAAAACCTTGCATACTTACAGGGGATTTTTGTTGCTTTTTCTTCAGCCCAAATTAGGCAGCTCTTGTTCATTTAGTGCATTTGAAAGGAGCTGAACTTTTAAAATTCTGAACTGTCAGTCCCCATCATTTCGTTTGACAGCTGACACTTTCCGAGTGAAGAACACACAAATCATGTGAGGAGAGTGAAATGCTGCTAATAAATGCTATTGTTTTTCCTGATGGAAAAGGAGCACCTTAAACAACTGTTTGCAGATCCAACGGGTTTGTTATGATGCAAAATACATGTTTGACTGTCACCATTTTTGTTTACTACCTGCAGAGCATAAAATTGCTGATAAAAAAATGGAAGAAACATAGGCCAGATTCATTAAGAAAAGAACCATGCTTTTCTCCCCTCCATCCACCTTTACACCCCACTCTCCCATTTTCTTTCTTTCTTTCTTTCTGTATTTATTTTTATTTATTTATTTGAGACAGAGAGAATGAGAGAGAGAGAGCACATGAGAGGGGGGAGGGTCAGAGGCAGAAGCAGGCCGATGCGGGACACCACTCTCCCATTTTAATGTGATAAACATCGAGTCTTCCTTCATTAAGGCATGAAACTAATACATAATATGTGTGGTTCTTGAGATTAATTACAAGATTTCTCTATTTATGGAAAACAAGAACTCTGAAAATTTGTTTGCCTTTACTCTGCTTGCTGAATTGGGTAACTTGTGAAAACTGGCTCTGCCATTTTGGAAATTTATGGACGAGGGTCCATGATAGTTTCAGAGGTTTTATAGTTTTGTTTTCTATCATTAAACTTGTGAGGCCAAAGTGTTTGCGGGTAAATTTGAAGGAGCCACCTTCCGGATACAGAGAACCTCTGTAGATCTTTCAGAGCTATTGACCTGACCAAACTATATAGAATGACACATTGTATTTTATTGAAACCTTTGTTAACATTAGTTAATATCCTTCCAGAAAGAAGATCATTCCCATGTTGCTTAGTATGCAATCTTTCCCCTACCATAAAGAAAGATGGAAGAATGGCTTGAGAAAAACTGTGTTTGGTCTACCTCATGATATATTATCACTCAAACACTTTTACTGCTGAAATATTTTATAAATATTGCTACCAAACTTAATGAATACCTTTGACTATCTTAGTAATCTCAGTAAGATGTCTAAAAGATTGAAATTTAGGTCTGACCCAAGTAATGAACTAGAAAGTTTATATAGTATGGGATGTGATGGCTAATTTTATGTTTTGATTTGACTGGGGTAGCCAGGTATTTGGTCCAACATTATTCTGAGTGTATCTCTGAGAATGCTTCTGGATGAGATTAACATTTGAATCAGTAGATGGAGAATAAAGCACATTATCCTGCCTATCATGGATGGGCCTCATCTAATCAGTTGAAGGCCTGGATAGAGCAAGAAGTCTGGCTTCCTTTAAGTAAGAGAGACCTCCTCCTGCCTGACTGTTTGAGCTAGGACATTGGTCTTTTTCTGCCTTTGTACTCGAATTTAAACATCAGCTCTTCTTGTGTCTTGAGGCTGTAGGCTTTTGGACTAGATACTATACCATTAGCTTTCTTGGTTCTCAGGTCTTGGAACTCCAGCAGGAACTACACCATTGGCTCTCCTGCTCTTCGGCTTCTAACTACAGATCTTGGGACTTCTCAGTCTCCATAATTGCACGAGCCAATTCCTTATAATAAGTCTCCTTCTATATACGTACATCCTGTTGGTTCTCTTTCTCTGGAGAACTATGATTAATTCATGGGGTCAAAATTCTGGAAAAAAAAATAGAGTAGTGCGAAGAAAAGTTCAGAAGTGGCTCATATTTCTTTTTTCTTTTTACATCATGACTTTGAGTTTTCAATGCAAATAATAGGAAAAGGAAATTATTTTCAATATTGTTTCTTACTGATGAACTGACAGAGATAACTCACTTAACTGTCTACACAGGAAACATACACGCATACATAGGAAAACATTAAAAAGCTCATTACTACATGGCCTTGAACAACGTTAACATCTTATGCACATATTTATGTCATGTGTATACAAAGTACAGTTGATGGGTAAGTGTTCAATGGAGAATCCAGGAAATTAGTCCTACTGGTATCCTACATATAATTTTCTAATGCCTCAGTGGATCTCTAAACCAGGAAATGCTTTGGAGTTTGATGGAAAAGTGACCTTTACATTCAAGGGAATGTATGTACAAATATTAAGTATGTGATCTCCATGGTTTTCATAGGAAAGCATGGAGAGTCTTTGAGCCCCACTGGGAAACGGAAAGCTCCTCTTGAAAAAGCCACTGCTCTGCTTTCTAGTTTCACTGCTCTGATCTCTCCTCCAGGTTTCCCTTGAAGTGTGTTCAACTTTGAGAGATCATCTCTACTGTTTGCTTACTCACCTTCTCAAAACCAACAGATCAGAAGTCAACGGGTACTTTTTAAAATTCGTAACTGTCATAGGATGTATGATTCCCAAGACGGCTGTGGCAAATAACCAGTCTTAGAGATGGGTAATATCCAGAATGTTATACCTTGGCTAAGATTTTACCGGAGTTGCCCCTTATGCCCACAAATAGGCAGTTTGCTTGGTTTGTCATTCCCTTCTGAAGGTACTTAGGAGGGGCGGAAGCCTAGAGTGAGCAGTTAAGTTCCTCCATGTGAGAGCACAAGTGAATTAAAGTTCCAGTAACTCAAGTCTCAGAGGCAATTACAAAGGTTTTCAGTAGTTAAAACAAGGTAACTTGCAAAGAGCCCAATTCCATTGCTGACTTGATCTTTAAATCAATGTGTTTCCGTGGACATTATATATGATAGCATATGTAGGCTGGGAAACAAGGAACTGAGGCCTCGGAACAGATTTAAGGGGGAGAAAGCGAGTCTTTGTATGAGGCTGGATTTTCAAGTATTATCTAGGGCAAAAGTTTTTTGAAATCTTAAATTACCTGTCACTCTCTGGCAGAGCACAGTTCTAGAGCCTCGAGTTGGCTCTTACGTAGTCACGCCACATAATGTCAGAGACCCCTGAAAGGGTACTTTGGAAGACATATTGCAAATTGTTATGCAATTCCCTACTCCTCTGGCCAGGAGAATTAGGAATTTGGGAGGTTTTTTATGGGGGGTAGGGGAAAGAGAGGGTAAAGAATTGACATGGAAATTTACTTTTAAGGACACTAAAACCTGGGCAGTTTTTACTGCATAGCCACGGTATGCTGGCTAAAATAATTTGAAAGAAGGCAGTGGAGAGACTGAACTAATGGCTACAGAGAATAGGTTCTGGAAAAACCCTTTCAGTACAGTTTAAATGGAGGAGGAGGTCACTGGTCTCAGATTCTTTCTAATTTCATCGGAAGGCCTGAGAAGCAAGGAGGTGGATACAGCCATTTTGCTAAATGGCCAGTGTAGTTGTGTGACTCTTACATGCCTGGTGCACAAAGAGAAACCAGTTAGTGGTGTCCTCTGAGCCCTGACTGGGACAGAATGCCCATTTTATGGATGGCAGTTGAGTCAATGTCTTTGTAAGTGTTTCATGTGCTTAAAAGCTTGGGCTTTGCGGTGAGCTACGCTTGAGTTCAAATCCCAGCTCTACAGTTATTAGCAGGGTGCCCTGAAAAATTGACTAAATCTCCTTAGCTTCCATTTCTTCACTTGCTAAATGAGTTTCATAATAGTTATCCACCTCATACTGAATGAGATTCTAGGTGGAACATGCTTAGCAGAGGTCCTGGCATTTAGCAGGTGCACAGTGCAGTTTAACTAATTAGTTAAGAAATGGAACCTGATATCATCAGGGTAAACATTGTACAAAGTATTTAGAGTAAGGCAGTCCTGAAAACCAGAGTTGGCTTCATGCAACTGAAACACTCTACTGCTAGTACATTGAGTTTAAAAAAAAAGTTTTATCTTTATTTTTATCAACAGTGAAAACACTGCAGCGGGGCCACATTCTAAACGCTTTCTAACAGGGGCAGCTGAAATGTTGTTATTAAAAATGGACAAATGTAGGGCGCCTGGGTGGCTCAGTTGGTTAAGCAACTGCCTTCGGCTCAGGTCATGATCCTGGAGTCCCTGGATCGAGTCCCGCATCGGGCTCCCTGCTCGGCGGGGAGCCTGCTTCTGCCTCTGACCCTCCCCCCTCTCATGTGCTCTCTCTCTCATTCTCTCTGTCTCAAATAAATAAATAAAATCTTTAAAAAAAAAAAAAAATAAATAAAAAAAAATAAAAATGGACAAATGTAAACTATTGAGTCTTCTTGGACAAGAGTGATTCCCTGAGTGTTCCTCTAATATGAACATATATTACAATCTTGATAAACTTAAGTGGAATTGATAACAATACTTGAAAATAAGATGTCATGAAGACTCATTCTCCAGTGACTTTAGGTGGTGTGAATGAACCTTTTGTCAGTGAAAGAACAATAAGAGCGTTATATCTCTCTTCCATTCACAAAGCCTAAGGGGGGGAAATACCCAAATATCAGAAACATATGGTTTTAAAATTTTGTGTCTGAGCCTGCAACATTGATGGAGTTTTATGTAAAGAGATAAAAATCTTGTGAGGACTGTCACAAGCTCTTTGGGTGAACAGAACCACTGTTGAGAAACCACTGTTGATATTCTTAAATGGGTTGCAATGAGAACCACCTGTAAGCTAGACAGGTTTGGGAATGGTGAAAACTATCAAGGGATCCAGGTCAAAATAATGTAAATAAGGTGGGTAAAGAGAGGTTGATTAGTATCAGTGAGTCACAGGGTGACAAAAACCTCAAGGGCGAAGAATGCAGAAACAGGTGTGACTTTTTTCAGAAGTGTGGCAGGGATATGTTTCTGAGGGGTGAGAATATCATTCAGTGGCAGTCTGGAAAATTGGGATTCCTGAATCCATTCACTTTTCATATTACTTACCCTAATTATGCTAGGCATAAAGTGGTTGGGAGACTCCACAGTTTCAGAAAACATATACAGGAAGTCTTGATCCGCAAAAAACCTTCATGAGCTATGTTGTTCTAGGTGAACTTGTTGAGGGATAGTGAAAATAAAGGTGACTAGAGATCCAGTGAATTAAATTGAATCTCTTCTGAGCATTTGATTCGCAAAGATTCTGGTCTCATTCTTGGTAGGCTCACGTTAATACATTTTCTAGAAATTTATTAAATGGTTAAAGCCTCATGGCTGTTTATATGGTGGTGGTGGTGGGTGTGAGCTGAGAAAATTCCTAACCAAAGAGTTTTAGAGTAGAGAAGAGAAATGCATGTTAACAATCTTAAAACAAAAAAAACCAAAATACTGTGCTAGCTGGGTGGAGAGGGACGGGTCAAGCGCATGAGCTCTGTAAGCAATGGCCTGGTTCTGCCACTTATTAGTTGGATAACTTCAGGCAAGTTCTTTTACTTCTTGAAACCTCAGTGTCCTCCTTGTACAGGAGCACCTATAACATGTCTAAAGCACTTATAATGCCTAGCATATATGGAGTATTCAAACATGGTAGCTATCATTAATCATTATAAGCTATGTGCTATGATTAGGGACATTATGGAAGACTTGATGGCACATTGCTTGATCTGATCTTGAAAGACTGAGATTTCAACCTTGGGAAGTATGGTGGTATAGTTAATTAAAACGGAGTGAAACAAATGAAAAAAAAAATCTTGGACTTTGATGTTAAAAAACTTGGTTCATTTTCTCATTTTCTGGTCAGTTTTTATTGGCTTTCTCTTACTTGCCAGGTGCTGGGTGTGCCACTTAACCTGTGTGAGCCTCAGTCTCTGGATCAGAAAGTTGAAATAAAGAGAATATCTATTTCTCATAGATGCTGCTGTGAGGAAGAAATGTAACAGTGTTTGAAGAAAGCACTGTTGTGATCTGAAAATTGTTATTGCTATTGCAATTATTACTTCAAGATGGACAGAAAAGATAGGAAAGGGCTGAGAGGCTAGCCTGAATTAAAGACATGAAGTATAATGGCACACAGAATGTTCCAGAAATGGGCAAAAGGCAGCTATGACAGGAATGTACAGGTATAGAAGGAAGTACTTTGATGGAGTACTCTATGGAAGGCCTGAACACTGGGCTCAGGGTTTGGGTTTTATTTTGTGCCCCACAGAGAATCAATGAATGTTTTGAAAGAGTATTACATGTTCTGGACAGGTCATCCTATACCCTACATTACAATGGTCTGGGAAAGTGCCCATTGGTTACATTATTAGTGAAATCATAAAATAGTTTTATCCTTAAGCACCAGTCACCATCTTTTTTCCCCCCACTCTTTTCCAGGCTCTGGTCTATGTCATTCTTTGACTATCCTTCGATAATTCTCAGCCTGAGGTGTCCATAATAATCTTCTATGGAAATTCAGATATATGTTAATGTCAAAGCTTTGCTCTAGACTGTTGAATTAGCATCTGGATGGTAAGGCCCAGGCTATGAAAATTCACTACAGGTGATTCCGATGTCCAGACAGGATTGAAAGCTTCCTCTTGGACTTTTTCTCTACTCAGTAGCTCCTTATGATTTAGTGAGGAGGGTCTTGAAGTTGCAAGAAATATCCATATATTATGGTGGTCTATGGTTAAGATTTCAGTGGGGATAAAAAAGAGAGGAATCTTGCCGCTTGGTCACAGCTCAGGGAAACCAACAACAGGGCAGTATGAGACAAAGAGAAACCACAGCATGTGTGGGTGCCCAAGTGACTGGAACACAGTTCAGAGGTAGGAGGGTGACTGGGGATTCAGCTATGGAGCTGAAGAATTAGCAGGGAGGGGTCCAAGGATTTCTTCTCATGTTGCACTGTGAATATGACCCAGCTACTTTCCCAGGGCCTGCTATTTCTCTGTGTGAATTTTAACCCCAGCTTTTACTATAATTCACTGACCCTGTTCTACATCCTCAATGGAATTTCCAGAGAGAGACGATTGGATTGGTCCGGTTACTCCTGTTGGATCATCTACCTTTGGTCAGGTGCTTTCTTTTTGGTCAAACCAATCATGATTGGGTGGCAGGCTCTCATAGCATGGGATGTGTGGAAGAATTCCTTCAGAAGGGGCCTGGGCTTCTCAGGAGGGGCTGTTGCATAACATTATTTAGAGCTCACCTTTAGTGAGCACCTGTGGCCCAAGTCTAAGCATTTTGCATGTGTACTGACTAATTTAATTTTCATGATATACATAATTTGCATTTTAAATTTACTTAACAAATACAAAAACTTTATAGAAATGTACATTTATATAAACATTTATAATATTTGTAGCAAATAATCGTGCCAGACACTGTCCTAAGCACTTTATAATTATTGACTCATTTAATGAGAACTTACGAGGTAGTCACTATTACCTTCTCATTTTACAGTCCGAGACAGAGTCATAGACTTAACACCTTTTCAGAGGTCCTATGGCAAAGAGTGGCAACATTGAGAGTTGAACCCAGGTATTCTGTGTGCATGTTTACCTGTTGTGCCTCTTTTGGAATCTGTTTCTTTACACAGTCAGATAATCCAAGGCACTAAAAGTATGTTTGACCTATTGTGCATCCTAGGCTGATCTATAGAGTGGTGTGAGCAGTGTGAGGATGGACAGGTAGGTTGGTATCTGCTTCTCAGTGAATTCTGGTCTTATAAGTCTGTATCTGGTGCTCTCCTCCACCATACCCTTTTCCCTTTAAAATTCTATGTATCTGGCATGAGGTGCTCAATAAATATCTATTAAAGAAATGTGGTATGAGTAAATGAATAAATGAATGAATGAATAAATATATAAGGGAGTGAGATTTAAAAAAATGAAGAACAATTGTTGGAGTTTGAAGGAAAATGGAAATAATCTTTGGCTGAGTGGAAAATCATGTGATTAAGGATCCTAGTGTTAAGAAACAATATGGACTTTGCCTCCTATCTCAGAAAACTCCAATGAGACCCAAGAAAGTGTTTTAAAGATTTTGTTTCTGATCTTCTTAGTTTGTAGAATTTGACCAACTTGACACCCCAGAATTTAGGAAATTGTTGCTGCTTTTCCAGTGAAACTGTAATGAGACTCAGTCATCATTTAGTATTTTGTTGTGAGTCTTGAACCATAGGAAAAAAAGAACAAAAGGAGAAAAAGTAAAAGCTTATCAACTTTGCAACCGTAGGCATATTGGCATTTGATGGGGTTTTTATTTCATGCATTTCTTTCAGGGAAAAAAGTAATGACCAAAAAGAAAATTCAGAGACTCTTTTGCAACATGTTCTTCAAAAATACATTATGAAGAAAATGTGTTTTTAGTTACCCAGCAAGGCAAGGATAAGGTTATCAGTAGAAATGGGATGCACACACTGAAGAGGGAAACCAAGAACAACCCAGTTCTATGACCTCACTGTGGAGGGAGCAGCAGAAGGAGAAGGGAGAGTACCAGCTGCAGACATGCAACCAACAAGCACAGAGACTAAGTGGAAGCTTGATGCCAAATTAAACCTGTGTATGAACTTTGTTTCCTTGCAGTGAAGGGGAGACGCCACCATTCAAACAGATAAGCTACATAAGGCAGGCTATGTACTAACTGGAATCAGGGTTTCCCATCAGATAAAGCTTTTGTATCTTTTCCTATTGAGAACTTGGTTTAGACTAGCTCTGTTACACGAAGTACATTGGTTCTAATCAGAGAGGGAGAGCCTAAGAAATGGTCACACAAAATATTCTGACAATGTCACATGATGCTTGAAGATTATGCCTTAATTTTAAATGAGAGAAAGAGGACATTTCACCATTCAAGAGCTGCTTCTGGTGGTTCTACATTTCTGGTGCAATCTTATGAATACAATATGTAGGGTACTAAGATGCTCATGGAACAGGCTTATGTTATAGAATGCCCTGTATCGTTTATATTCTTATTCTCTTTCAGTAAATTAAGTTTTACTTTTAATTCTGTGAAACAATGTCATTTCAACTTATTTACATACATTTCTTGCAAGGAAATCAATTCATTCTGGATATCCCTTTACTGTTGTACAAAACCCCTCCCCATTGCTTTTCTTCTTTCAATTTCCTTTCTTTTCCCCAACCCACTACCCAACTGTGGCCAAGATGTAGACTATAACAAAATGGAAATATGCAGTGAATCTGCTTTGTAACTGAAATGCTAAAGAGATGCATGTACTGATAACTTTTTTTAGTAAGATGGTAATAATAAAATGCACTTTGAGTATAGGAAAAGACTGGAGGAATAGAAATTTATTGGAATTTCTTAAAACCTACCTTTAAAAATTTTCTATTTTCTCTTATTTCAATAGATTGACTTATTTATGTTAGATTTTTATAAAGATACCATGCTCATTATTTAAATCATTCTTATAGTTTTCCATACCAGGGGAAGAACACTAGTTGTTTGATTTTTTAAAGATTTTATTTATTTATTTGAGAGAGAGAGACACAGAGAGCATGAGCAGGGGAAGGCACAGAGGGAGAGGGTTAGCAGACTCCCCACTGAGTGCGGAGCCAATGAGGGGCTCCATCCCAGGACCCTGGGATCATGACCTGAACCGAAGTCAGAGGTCCAACTGACTGAGCCATCCAGATGCCCCGAGGAGAGGAACACTAGTTTTTCTCACCTTTTTAAAGCTGGGGAGTAGAAGCAGAAAGAACTAAAATGATATGCTTAAGTTACGAGGCAAAAAAAAAAAATTATTTTGGTCAACTTAGTACAAAGTGATTGTCATAGACCAGTTTCTCTCCATCCCCATTCTCTGATAAATTTATTAATTGAAAACTATTTAATCTACAGGTAGATACAGAATAAAAATGATTTCTTGGTGATGATTTATCAATCATTTTGTAAGATGAAGCTAGTTTCACTTTTCAGTAGTCATCTTTAGATTATCACTGAGGTGGGTAGATGTGGTGCCTGAAATTTAAGTCCCCAAATCTAGAGGTGATGTTAATGGAAGGTGGCATGAGGACGATATGTGGGTGAGTTTCAGTTATAGCAGGAGTTCTGACTCTCTTAGTTTTGGAAATTTGGTGAACTTCAGAGAGCACTACTTGCTAGTAGTGCTTTGCATATGGGACATTAGTTGAGCAGGCTTACTTAGATCCTCTGGGTAGATTTCAACATGTATTGGTTTGGTAAAGTGTCCCTCATCATATATTTTATGTACTTTGGCCCGTGATTTTGGCTGAGTGTAATCATAGAATTATACAAATAGAAAATGTCTTGTGACTCAGCCAAATAACCCAGTCAGGTTAATAGAGAAGAGTACAACGTTGGAAGAGAAATTACATTAATGAGTTTTGCTTTTAAATTCTCAATAGAGAGTCTAACAGTAAAACCCAATCAAACCAACCAACAAACCAAACAATAGCAACAGCCCCAACAACATATAACCACCCCCTAAAAAACCCCCAAACAAACAAAAAACCCAGACAGTCTTTTAGAGAAGGAGGAGGGGAGGGGCAGTGGGAGAAGAAGAGAGAGAGAGAATATTAAGCAGCCTCCACTCCCAGCACAGAGCCCAACGTGGGGCTTGATCTCACAACCCTGAGATCATTACCTGAGCTGAAATTGAGTTGGACGCTTACCTGACTGAGCCACCCAGGTGCCCCTCCCAGGCAGTCTTTTGACTGTTATTGGAAACCAAATGAAATGTCAAACTTTAGAACAGTAGGATAATTTTATGAAGCTAGAAAAGTTACTAAGGTTTGTCATTGACATGGATTTATTTTATTGTTTGTTTGTTTGAAAAGATGAGTGTGTATGTGTGTTGAAAATGTGTTGGGGTAAGTTAACTATTTTTGAGCTGTTGGTTCTCCTAAAACTCATGTTTATTATTGACAGGGTCAAAAGAAAATATAAGATGGATTTTTCTGCCCCATCTGGCAGCTTCAGTTCATCAGAAATGAGAGCTAAACACAGCTGTGAAGACAGAAGTCTGAGGAGCAGCATTCTGTTAATGACTTGGGACAACTCTGAACCACTGTTCATAATGACTCCATTGAATGGGGCAGCAGAAGTCCTATGGCCTTTGGCATGGAAACAGCCGTAACCCTCAAGGATTTCTGAATTTTTTTACTAATTTTTAAAAAGATTTTATTTATTTATTTGACAGAGGGAAAGAGAGAGCACAAGCAGGGGGAACGGCAGAGGGAGAGGGAGAAGCAGACTCCCCACTGAGCAAGGAGCCTGACGCAGGTGGGGCTCGATCTCAGGACCCTGAGATCATGATGTGAGCTAAAGGCAGATGCTTAACCAACTGAGCCACCCAGGCACCCCGGATTTCTGTATTTTAAGTGAACGAACAAAATGATTCGTGAGGTTTGACAAAATAAAGGGAAAAATATTAACCTTCTTTGGGCTGGAGAGAGAGAGAGGAAAGAGTTAACTACCAGTGGGAAATTTCCAAAGCCAAAGGTGCCTTAAGTCCTACATAGCTTTTTCTTTCTTCCCATTAATTATTATATTTAGCAAAGTTCTCTGTTTCTCACCTTTACTAAATATGGCATTTAGAATGGCCCATTTGATGTTCCATGAATTAAAACTTCTAAGTTGTTAGGAGATAATTTTGTCTCTCTTATTTAACATCATGAAAAATGATTGTTTTGAAAGTCTGAGAAAAAAAAACTATGTTACAAAAATGTGGTCTCTGTACCTCACTTCACTTCCCCCTTGGATTACCTGCTTTTCTTTTTCCCTTCCTCCCTCCCTCTCTTCTTTGCTTCCTCCTTTCCTTTCTAGCTTCCTTCTTTCTTCCTCTTATCCCAAAATGTACAAAGCATGCAAGGCATAAGTCGGTGCTTTATTAATAAATAATATTTCAATAGTGGATATATACATCTTCAGTCATTTACCTTTTATTTGTTCATCTTTTTTTTTTGAAGTTTGTGATTTTAAGCTTTTTAATTTTTTTTATTTATTTTTTAAAATTTTATTATGTTATGTTAGTCACCATACAATACATCATTGGTTTTTGATGTAGTGATCCACGATCCATTGTTTTTGTATAACACCCAGTGCTCCATGCAGTACGTGCCCTCCTTAATACCCATCACCGGGCTAACCAATCCCCCCCCCCCCTAAAACCCTGTTTGTTTCTCAGAGTCCATAGTCTCTCATGGTTCATCTCTCCCTCCAA
>NC_138377.1:70121676-70144522 GCF_054177405.1 Leptonychotes weddellii | reverse complement strand
GCTGTGAATTGTGCAAGACTGTTGAATCTCAGATCTGTACCTCTGAAACAAATAATGCCATATATGTTAAGGAAAAAAAAAAAAAGAAGAAGAAGAAGGTAGCAGGAGGGGAAGAATGAAGGGGGGGAAATCGGAGGGGTAGACGAACCATGAGAGATGATGGACTCTGAAAAACAAACTGAGGGTTCTAGAGGGGTGGGGGGTGGGAGGATGGGTTAGCCTGGTGATGGGTATTGAGGAGGGCATGTTCTGCATGGAGCACTGGGTGTTATGCACAAACAATGAATCATGGAACACTACATCTAAAACTAATGATGTAATGTATGGGGATTAACATAAGAATAAAAAAAATTAAAAAAAAAAGATTCAATGCATGTACATAGACAGAAATGTGAATTTCAGAGTCTCTGACAGGACTGGATTATTATGTGGTCCAAATCAGAGTTTCTTTTTAAACTGAACCAACAATTCTTAGATTTCTAATCTTTTTGGTTTTTTTTCTTTTTTCAGGAGCTATTATTGGGAATACCTAGTCAAATTTTTTAGATTATCATTCAGGGACCATGACAGGCATTTTGTTGTTGGTTCCTTGAGAGCAGTGTTCTTCGAGAAATATTGGTGAAGTGGTTTCCCTTAGCTTTCCTTCCTAGATGCAAAGCCCAGGGACTTTGATAATGGCCAAAGTGGCTGGCAAGAGTAAGGTATCTAATAATTCCTGGACATAAAGATCATTTTTAATTTTGTCCCTGCTGGAAATGAGGAAGACTTGCTGTTTTCATAGCATTCCAAAGTCGTGAGCTACTACAGAGGCATCTCCATTACCATTCTAGATATTTGCAGTTTTGCCCTTGGCTAAAACGTAGGCCCCAACAAAAGCATACAATTCAGCCTGTTGGACTGAGGTAGCCCAGAGCCAAGGTGCTGCCTCAAGGACTTCAAAAGGAGTTACAATAGCATCCCCATCATAATATTTACTATTTTCACCTTTTAAATTAAGAACTATTGGTTAACCATGAATAGTCAGAGAAGGAAAGCAGAAAAGCATATCGTGTATGTATTGTAATAAAACAGAACCTGCAGGTAACTTTTTATAATCTACATCTGCCTTTAAGGTTTGGGAGAAGCAGGAAGGACTTTTGGTAAAACCCGGGGGCAGTACTGTCCGGATGTATTGCTTTCCTTCCCAAGCAAAGGCAGAGAGATATTGACTGGCCTTATCCACAGGATGTTAAAGTGGATGATTTATCCACTACATGAATCAATCACAGTGGAAAATTTGCCTTCAGTGGGGATGGAGGCCAACAAAATATGGGGATTTGGAACTACAGGGTGTCAAAGGATAATAATATTGTTTATGGCTTGGAGATCCTGAACAAACCTCCATCTGTGGCCACTGGGTTTCCTCACAGGCAAAATAGGATTATCACAAGGACTAGTACAGGGGATGAGAGGCCCTGAGCCTTATAATCTTCTATTATGGGCTTGATGCCTAGAAGGGCCTCTTTATTTATAGGGTATTGATTCTGGGGAAATGTTTTGAGGGATCTTTGATTTTTTTTTAAGATTTATTTATTTATTTGAGAGAGAGAGAGAGGTACAAATAGGGGAGGGGCAGAGGGAGAGAATCTTCAAGCAGACTCCCACTGAGCAGAGCCCATGACCCATGAGATCATGACCTTAGCCAAAACCAAGAGTCAAACTCTTAACCAACTGAGCCACCCAGGCACCCCACTACTTGGATTTTTATAGGAAAAATAAAACTGTGCTATGGATTCTGCCAATTATGCGTTAAGAATATTGTCCATAAAGATGTGGCAACTGATCCAATGGGGACAAATGGTTAGTGTCCTTAAAATTAGCTCTACTGCCATCAGAAATGAGCAAATAAAAGATGTTGAAGGATTGCTTGAGTCAGCTAAGTAGCTATTTTGGTTGCTGCTATAAAGTCTAGAATTATCTTCCCCTTTCAGGAGGAAGAAATTACAACATGATATTCCTCTAAGAAATCTCAGCCCAATAAATAAACAAGGGTTGAGAAACTGAGGAGAACCATTTTAGTACTCCAAAGCAGGGCTGTGTAATAACAGTAGGGTTGAGCACCTAGAGTTTAGCCCCGGTGTTCAGATTCACTCCCAGCTTGAAGTTATTTCTCTAAGTCAGTTAAGAGGAAGGATTGGGAAGAACCTCCTGAAGTTCTTCAAAGTCCCATAATTGGCAGTTAGGAGGGCATTGGGAAGACTTGTTGGAGGACGGAAAGTGCCTGAGTTTATGGTTGTAATAGTCTTTGTTCCAGTATCCGTCTTTTTGTAATAATGACAAAGACGGGGAGAGGGGGTTGGTTTTGTTTGCAAGCTTCCATTTATGGGAGTTGAAAATTAAGGATTTTAGTGGTCTACATTTTAGTTGAATCATCTAGGGGGTGGCTGAGCTGATTGCTAAATTAGAGTTGGACTAGACATGGTCACCCACTCCATCCTGGTCTTTTTTTTTTTTTTTTTTTTGAATAGGCTCCAAGTCTAGTATGGAACCCAACATGGGGCTTGAACTCATGACCCTGAGATCAAAAGTCAGACGCTTATCCAACTGAGGCACCCAGGCACCCCCCCATGTTGGTCCTTTTTTTTTTTTAAAGATTTTATTTATTTATTTGACAGAGAGAGACACAGTGAGGGAGGGAACACAAGCAGGGGGAGTGGGAGAGGAGAAGCAGGCTTCCCGCAGAGCAGGGAGCCCGATGTGGGGCTCGATCCCAGGACCCTGAGATCACGTCCTGAGCCAAAGGCAGACGCTTAATGACTGAGCCACCCAGTCACCCCGATGTTGGTCCTTTTAACTAGAAGGGAAAGATCCTGGTTTAGCCCATTAATGAGCATGAAGTTGAAAGCTGAGTGGATTCAACATCCACAGGAAGACCAGAATTTTACTTAAAAACAATTTGGGACTGGCTATAATATTCATGCACAAGCTTGCTGGGCTTCTGGGTACAGGCCTGAATCTTATTCAATCAACAGGTATTGGGAAAGCCCTTGGGATTGCCAGGTGAAATCAGTTAGTGATTGCTGATCCTGAACATATAGCAAGGCAAGAGGCTGGTCTCTTATTTGCTGTTCAGAGATCTTTCAGGATCATTCACATTAGCTGTTCCCATCCAGTGTTAGGCTTGGCCTCTGCCAACGAGCCTGAGAACTAGCGGGTACAAATCTGAGAAACCTGGTTGGTAAGTCTGGACTAAATTAAATTTCTTGGCAAATCTTTGAGGATCTTTAGTAACTGTAGGAAAATCTTTGACTTTAGCTCACAGTTTGGCTTTAGTCCAGAGGACATAGGAAATTAGGGGGTTAGCAGGATCCTCAGAGGGTCTAATTTTAAAGGGGCAGGTTCTCATGGGTTTGAGTGAGGAGGAAGTAGAGAGAGGTTTGGAGAAAAAGGGAAATTCAGCTCGAGGGTTGGAATGAAGAAAGGTACAAAGGAGGTGCAGTAGGGGAAGAGAAGATTAGTGGGGGACTCAGGGGTGAAGGGGCCTCCGATACCTTTTTACTTTTTTTTCAGTTGTGTATTTTCCTTGGTCAGTTTAGAAATAGCATTTTGTAAAGAGGCAATTTTAGAGTCCTGAATATGCTAGGAAACCTCAAGATACCAATTGAAATAGGCATCCCATTCAGTTTATTTTATTTTAGAGTGGCAGTCTTCTAATTTGGTTCTAAAAAAGCAAGTTTGGGGAGATTTAAAGTTCCCTATAGTGGTTATTAGAGTTCTAAATTATTTTTGGTTAAGTTGGTCCAATTAGTTAAAAATGCACATGGGGAGGGACCATACTTTTTAAACATAAAAATGGTCGGGGTCCCGGAGAACTCTCCTGAGACTATTTGACAGATTGGGATCCCCTTATTCAAATCCAGAGGCTCAAAAAATCCAAATGAGTACTCATCAGGAAAGACAAAGCCTTTTTTTAAAAGATTTTATTTATTAATTAGAGAGCATGCTTGCGCACACGAGCAGGGGGAGGGGCCAGGGCAGAGGGAGAGGGAGAAGCTGACTCCCGGTTGAGCAGGAAGCCCCGTTGGGGCTCAATCCCAGGACCCCGAGATCATGACCTGAGCTGAAAACAGCCGCTTAACTGACTGAGCCACCCAGGCACCCCAGGAAAGACAAAGCCTTTAAACAGATCCCAAATAAACTTGGAGAGCTCAACCAAAACAAGGGAGCTCAGATCTGAGAGGAGACTTACAGGACTAAAAGGGAAAAGTCTCATGAAAGCTAAGAGCACAAAGGGCTCAAGTGGGTACCTCACATGGGTTCTCTGGGGGCCATTAGTTCCTCAGTGTTCATCTCTTTCCCAGGCTTATATTTGGTCACTATGGATCACTGACCTTAAAAAAAGGAGCCAGTTACTTTACCAGCAAAATGAGTTTATCTGGGACTAGCAGGGGAATTGTAATTTAGGACAAGCAAACTATGGTGAACCACAGGCAAGGCCAGAGAACAGAAGAGAGGGGCTCGATTTAATAGGGAGAAGGAGGAAGCCAGGAGTGGCCATTTCACTGAGTTTTCATTAGCTGGGCTGCTGCTGGGCAAGGAGAAATTCTTCCTTTCTCCTGCTGGGATATGTACAGTAAGCTTCTGTTGGAGAATGCATGGGATGCTTTTTGCGGTGAGTGGTAGGTAGTGCATGACTGCTCCCCCCACTTCAGGGCTTCCAACTCCATTTAAAATGGAGGGGAAAAAAAAGATGCTTCTAGTATTCATATAACTTAGGAAATTAAAAGGTTTCAGGAGCTCTGCCACTGGGGGCAGAGACCAATATATTCTCTGATCTCATACTGATCTACTCCATACATTTAATGTCTGAGCTCTAGGACTATAACCTACACCTTTATGCAATCACGTGAATGTCCCAGAGAAAAATGAATATTAACATGTCTCAACATGTCCCAAACTTTGCTAATTTTTCCCCACTCTCTTGCTATCTTTATTTTTTTCTATATTTCCATTTTTCTATTTAGTAAATCATAACGCCCTAAGCCCTCTGACCTAAATTTCCTGCGACTCATGTTATACTTCTTTCTTTTCTTCATCATCTACAATCAGTCATTGATCAAGTGCTATGGATTCCACCTACTGAATCATATCAGCTTTAATCCACCCATTCTGTTTTGTTTATAATACTTCCAGCTGCAAGTAATAACAAATCTGACTAAAAGCCGTCTAAACATCAAGGATTTGGGAACTTCACGTAAAGATTCTAGAGTTGAGCTATTTTGAGCTGTAGTTCCACAGTTCAGAGTTGTCAGAACTCTAGAAGGGCTTTTCTGAAACTTTCTGGGTCTTCTCCTCGGGGCTGATTGCACCAATGCGGCAATAAGCAACACTCTTTCACGTAACAATATCCAGAAGCCAAAAGGATGAGGTTCTTTCTTGTTCCTACAGTGCTCAATCTTTCTATCAGGGTAGGAAATCTTTTCTAGGAATACCTGGCCAACTGCCACCACCCTACCACAACACACACACACACTCACACATACACACACACACACTCACTCTAGTAGCATGAGGTCCCTTAGTCAGGATTGGGTCACACAGCCAAGCTCTTTCCGGGCCCCTGTAGTCAGGGGTGGGCTCTGCCAGGAGGGAAGTAGGGTGGGAAAATGGCTCTTGAGTATCTGTTATATTCTTCATCTTCCCCCTGTTTTCTCTACTCTTGCTGGAGCTCTTATCATGTCTGGCATGGGCTGTTTTCATAGGCTCCTGAATTATCTCCCTGTTGCCCCCGTCACTAACATCATTTCTCCTGGAGCGAGCTTTCTAAATTGTATTACAAATATTTTTAAAAAATTATTTCTTTTAATTTGCCATTCCAACATTTTTCATACTTGGTGAAAAAAAGTTTGAGTAAATTTAAGCTACATTAACTAACTAGGATCCATTTAAAAATTGTCAATAAGAGGGGCACCTGGGGGGCTCAGTTGGTTAAATGTCTGCCTTTGGCTCAGGTCATGATCCCAGGGTCCTGGGATTGAGCCCCACATCAGGCTCTCTGCTTAGCTGGGAGCCTGCTTCTCCTTCTCCCTCTGCCTGCTGCTCCCCCTGCTTGTGCTCTCTCTCTCTCTCCGTCAAATAAAAAATAAAATCTTTTTAAAAAAATAAAAATTGTCAATAAGAATAAGAAGCTAGAACTTTTGAGAATCTGAAGGTTGATGAAATATTGCCTGGAAAACATTTCTTTTCCTTGGTCAGTAGAAAAAATATAGGTGCACTGCCACTTTTTGGGCCTTGGTGGAGTGACCTCTCAAACTGTTGGACATAAATGTAGTCACTATATCTTACAAGCATGCAATATGGACACCTATATATAGTTTATGTTTTGGGTATATCTGATGAGTTGAAATGTATCATTTTAATAAAATTATAAATTCTCAGAGGAATTTGTGCTTTAGAGGAACAGTGCTTTGATTCTTTCATTAAAAAGAAGAATCTCTTGTAATGTAAATAAGGTCAGATTTTAGAAAAATTGCTTTCTGAAATCAAGGAACATCTGGAATATATATATATATATTTAATAGAAGTTCAATAAAATATAGAAATGTGACATAGCATGCTTTAGGCAAATAAAGAAGCTTTCAAAATAACATTTTTTTTTTGGTCTGGGAGTCTTTTGGAAAAATAATGGTAGCCTTATTTTTGGTCTTTTTATATCATGAAGAGGTCATTTCAGTATCAGAGTTTATTTAAGTAACTTAAAATTATTCTTCAATTATTACTTTGTGTACAGAGACTAAAAGTGTTGTTAATGGTTGTTTTAGGTAGTTTTGCCACAAATATCTTTGCCGCAAGCATTTTTGCTGTGAGCGTTTTTGCTGTGTAACTAATTGGCTGTTAAGACAATTTTGCTGTAAACAATAAAATAAGGAAAAACAGGGACATTAGAAGGGACCTAATGAAACATGAAAAAAGTAATAAAATTAATGATTAATTTCTTTTATTTTTTATTTTTTTTATTCTTATGTTAATCCCCATACATTACATCATTAGTTTTAGATGAAGTGTTCCATGATTCATTGTTTGTGCGTAACACCCAGTGCTCCATGCAGAATGTGCCCTCCTCAATACCCACCACCAGGCTAACCCATCCTCCCACCCCCCTCCCCTCCAGAACCCTGTTTGTTTTTCAGAGTCCATCGTCTCTCATGGTTCATCTACCCCTCCGATTTCCCCCACTTCATTCTTCCCCTCCCGCTACCACCTTCTTCTTCTTTTTTTTTCTCTTAACATATAATTTCTTTATTAAAAGAAGTATCCATTTTCCAAATATTAGCATGCCTATTTGTAACTGAGCTTTGTCCTGTATTGTGAGTCTTTTACACTGTTGTTTCTTCTTGGCACAGTGTCATGTGTCCATTGATAGGCACTTCAGAGTTGTATGGGAAATGCGTTCATGCTGTACTGTACTTGTTACTGAGTTTTGCTATTTTAACTGCCGTGCTCTGACTTTCTAGGATAGTATAGTATGCAGTCTGGCTTTACACAGTCTGATTTCACACTTCTAGAAAGTTTTATCACTGACCTTTCTATCAAGTTGATATAGGTAACTGTTGTCTACGACTTTAAGAGCACCGTGTCTACTTGTCACAGTATAAACAATTATGGGGGCTGGCTAAGATTTATATAATATAAAAATGGGAACTTTGTCAATGGAGAAATGAAACCAAAGCAATCATTTAGTTATGGGCTGGATGTGTGTGTGGCGAAAATGCTTGTGGCAAGGGTGTCTCCTGAAAAGAGGCCTTACAGAAAAATACCGAAGCCCCACTAATGGTGTAGTTACAGTGTTTATGCCTGGTTGATGATGGGTTGGTATGAATATACATAACTCTATCTGTGTACAATATTAATAGAAAATAATAATTATTTGTGGAAATGGAATTATAATGTTCATGTTGTTTTACATCTTGCTTTCTTTCACCCACAATGTATCCTAGACGTTAGAATATGTTTTCTATTGGGCGCCTGGGTGGCTCAGATGGTTAAGCGTCTGCCTTCGGCTCAGGTCATGATCCCAGGGTCCTGGGATCGAGTCCCACATCGGGCTCTCGGCTCAGCGGGGAGCCTGCTTCTCCCTCTGACCCTCTCCCCTCTCATGCTGTTTCTCTCTCGCTCGCTCTCTAAAAAATAAATAAAATCTTTAAAAAAAAAAATGTTTTCTATTGTATCCTAGAATATGTTAATTTTTTTGCAAGAAATTTTTTAGTTGTGTTAATTTCAAAATTGTTATTCCTTCCTAAAGCAGCCACACTAATATCTACACAAGGACTAATAGCAGGGAGTAACTATTTTGGGCTTCTAAGTTCATTTTATAGTACCAATAGTATATAATGTATATAATTTATGTTATAAATCCACCCAATATGGAAAAGGGGCAAGTGTGAGCAGTTGTGTTAAATGCCTTCAAAAGTCTGTGCAAATGGAGGTTGATATTTTAAACCTTTAAAGAAATTTTTTATTAACATTTCAAATGCATTTGAACATTGAAAATCTTTCACTCATATCCTTTATTTTTATTTTTTTTTAAGATTTTATTTATTTATTTGACAGAAACACAGCGAGAGAGGGAACACAAGCAGGGGGAGTGGGAGAGGGAGAAGTAGGCTTCCCACGGAGCAGGGAGCCCGATGCGGGGCTCGATCCCAGGACCCTGGGATCATGACCTGAGCCAAAGGCAGATGCTCAATGACTGAGCCACTCAGGCGCCCTCACTCATATCCTTTTATAAGAGATATTTTTGAGGCATCTGGGTGGCTCAGTGAGTTGAATGACCACCTCTTGATTATGGCTCGGTTCATGATCTCAGGATTCTGGAATCAAGCCCCACATTGGGTTCTGTGCTCAGAGGGGAGTCTGCTTGAGGAGTCTCTCTCTCTCTCTCTAAAATAAATAAAAATTCTTTTTAAAAAAAATTTTTGAAAGTTGAATTTTCCAATTTACATTATTATCCTAGGAATTATTCTTGTTTTCGAGGGTGAAATGTCCATTTGAGAAAACTAAAATCATAAATGATTTTAAGAATAAAGCTCATGGGCATAAATGGAATTTATTCTTCTTTTTAAGACAAGGCCAGGGAGAAGAAGGTGGCCCAAGTAGTTCCCCAGCCTCTCTTTTCTCCTCATTCCACTATTCTGGTGGCTCCTGAAGGATGGTCTGAATTTTCCTGAAGCTCCCAGAAAAGGCTGAGCAGGACAGGGCCTCCATCTCCAATGCTGCACTGTCCAATTTGAAAAATAATGTGAGCTGTAGTGCAAGTCACATAGGGAATCCAAAGTTTTCTAGTAGCCATATTAAAAAAGGGAAAAGGGAAATTAATTGCAATAATATATTTTATCTAACTCCTATCCAAACTGTTATCATTTCAACATGTAACTTATATAAAAATATTGAGATATTTTACTTTCTTTGTACTAATTCTTCAAAATTTTATTTGTATTTTATACTTAGAGGACATCTCAATTCAATCTAGCCATATTTCAAAGTGCTTGATCATCATATGTGGCCAGTGGTTACCATATTGGCTAGTGAGGACTCTTGATATCATTGACAAAAT
This sequence comes from Leptonychotes weddellii, assembly GCF_054177405.1. Taxonomy (NCBI): domain Eukaryota; kingdom Metazoa; phylum Chordata; class Mammalia; order Carnivora; family Phocidae; genus Leptonychotes; species Leptonychotes weddellii. Next base: position 70,134,930 of record NC_138377.1, on the reverse strand, counting down.
ACTCAGGGACCAGTGTAGGAAGTGAAGGCATGCCTTTGTTCAAGATTGAAGGTAAGAGCCTAGATTTTGGGATGCTTCAGAAAGGATCACACCTGTTGGCTTCCGACATGTGGCCAGGAGAGCCTGCTAGATCTGTTAACTTGGGGTCCTTGAAGGAAGACTATGGCAGTGTGCTGAATGAAGCATCTCCAGGTCTTTCAGCTAGGTAACGGCTACCAAGAGGGCCTTGGGACTCTTTCAAGGGGCTCTTTCAAGTGGCAGAAGGATGACATTTTGCCATTTTATGCTGTTAGCCCATAAGAACAGAAACTTTCATACCTTCTGCCACTAGTCTACTGCCACTCCCTGCGAGTGACAGACAGCCTGACCTGTAGTAACATTCAAAGAAAATGCAACCCTCTATAGACAAAGAGGGCGCATAGTTAATTTTGGGAGACTGAGTCACTTGAGGAAAGAAGACCAAATTAAACAATGAAAATAGAAAGGGTTTTACCAACTTAGAGCTAATGAGAGCAATGGAAGGGAAATTAAGCAAATAGTAATGACACTCAAGGAGATATATTTAGAGTATAAAAGAGATTTTTCAGAACTATCTTAATCATCTTGGGCTGCTACAATAAAATACCATAGACTTGGTGACTTAAGGAACAGACATTTATTGCTCACTGTTCTGGAGGCTGGGAAGTCCAAGATCAAGGTGCCAGTGGATTCAGTTGCTAAGGATCCTCTTCCTGCTTTGCAGACAGCTGCCTTCCTATAAAATCTTTGGATGTCCAGACCAGCTGACCTGTAGCCAATCTACAAACCTCAAAGTAGGCTTATTTTAAGCCAGTAAGATTTGGGGGTAATAGGTTTGGCAGCATCAACACAGCAAAAAAAATATGGCTAATACAAAATAATTCAACAAACAATTGAAGAAAAGTTCCCTGAGCTGAAGAAAGACTTCAATCTGTAGATTGAAATGGCTCATTCAGTCTCAAAAAGAATTAAAGAGAACAAACAAACTTACAACCTATATATCCTGGTGAAATTTTAAGAATAAATTATAAAGGAAGAGAATTGGTTTGATATGAACATTCTTATCCTTTATAAAGAAGACAGAAAAAAGAACCACTAACCGGAAATTCTTTACCTGTCCAAAATATCATTTCTCTGTTAGGACAAGAGAAAATTAAGGCACTTGAGAATACACTACTCAGTTGCCTATTTGAAGAAAGTCCTTGAGGAAGGACTCCAACGTTTTGCCAATGGATTCAGATACTATCTCTCAAGGTAATGGGAGATAAAGAGGAAAGTGTGGTAATAATTCTTGCAATAATTAAGTCTCAGTAGGTGATTTAAAAATTAACTGAGAATTTATTGTATAGAGTAAGGATTCAACAACCAAGAAACACCGAAAGGGCTAACATAAGCATAGTTTGAAATTAAGAATTATAGACTACCTGAGTAAAATTTTGTGGCACAAAGAAACATTCTAAAGATCTCATCTCATTGGGGAAGGGCAGCTAATTGGGGAGTAAGAGATCCCAGCAGTCTCTCTGAATGTCAGAGGAAAAGAGAGGAAGCAGTGATCAGATCCCACCTATTGGTGGGAGGCACAATTATTATTTAATAATTGATGTATTAATAGAATATATGTTTTAAATTATCAGGGGAGGGACTATAATTACTAGTGACATCAATAAACACTATTTTTATTTCCAAATTAACTGGGGAGGAAGGAAAAAGAGGGAGAAGGAAGAGAAATGTAAGCCAACAAAACTTAAGGGAACAGAAGAAACCATAGTAAATTATAATAAATACTAAACATAAAATCGGATAAAGAGAATAAAAACCATCCCAATAAATGCAAATGGACCGAATACCTGGCCCTATGCTAAGTGCTGGTAGAGAATAATGTGTCTTTCATTCCCTTTTGTTTAATACTTTTGATTATGTGACATAGGATACGATTTAAAACTTTAAAATGAGAAATAATCAAAGGAAGTTGATTTTTATCCATTTAGTTATGGACAATAGCATTTATATTTTAGATTCTGTTATTTCCTTATTACATTTTTACTGAGAAAATTACATATGGTTTTCTTTTTCCAAGTGTTTAGCTACTAAGTTGGGTTGTAGAGATATTGAGCAAAATAATTAAAAACTTTTTGGCACAAGTATTAAAAATATGAGATTGTTTTCTCAAAGTTCTAGCAAAAACTGGTTCTTTACTCAATTTTTATAATGAGCAATTTCCAAGCTACTTATCTCATGCAGAGTTGATTGTTTTTATATGGGTATAATAATAATGCCTTTTAAAATCCATTTAACATGTTCATGGCTTGTTAGATAAACTACCAGAAAATGATTTACTTTATCCTTGTCTTAAGTGAAGAGGTATTTTATTTTTTTCAAAAAGATGGAGGATTATAAGGAAGGAGGATATTTTCTTAAATAGTGTATCAAGAGAAATATATAAGACTACATATACTGATGAAGTAAGGTGTTTAAAGTCCAGTTATACCTTCTGATATTTCCTCATTATGGAACTTTACAAAAGAATTTCAACAGGGAAGGAGAGAATAAGTGACCTATAAGCAGATGGTGACTGAGGTCATGTATTTGCAATTCAGCTCATCTACTGCACCACTGAGCCTAAATTAGTCTTGTCATTGCATTTGAGTTACACTTTTTAAAATACCTCTTTTCTTTCTCTTCTCTTCCTCTTTTTCTGTCTTTCTTTTTGTTAATCTTAAAGAAAAGTTTTTGATGATTTTCAAAATCGACTCCCAGCGTTGTAAATTGCTTATGAATAAACATTGTCAAAAGGAGAATCCAAACCAAGCTAATAATCTCTTTGCGGTAGCTCAAAACAATTGTTCCTGGGTCTCCAGAATCTGTTTTCTGTAATCAAAAAGGGTCAAAATCTATTCTCACATTCCCATTTCTCTCTGATTTCCAGAACACAACACCAAAGTCTTTGATTTTTTTTCCCTTTGCTAGTCGTCATGCAAAGAAATATTCAGCTCAATAAAATGAAAGACTCAGCACTGTGTGGTTCATACAAGTGGCTGAAGGGATTTTGAGATAGGTTAATGGTTCCGATTGTTTTCTCATATTGATTTTTAAGATGATTATATTTTATTTATGGGGGAAAAACTTGGACTTTCATGTGAAGTGCCTTGAGGGTAAACTAGGCCTCTTACACATAGAAAAATTTTATGTGAATTTGTAATGATTTGCAGGAAATAAAGAAAATAGAATATGCTTATAAATAATTCCTTTCATTAAAAAAAAGGGACTATGACTTTAGAAAACCCATTTGGACCAAGTGATTGAATTAGTACTGACCATTTTTAGTAGTCAACAAAAGGTAGTTCTTTTTTGGCTCTAGTCCAAAACAAGGTCAAAAGGATTGATCATCTAGGGTGGTGGGGTATGGGGTTGGGGAAAGTCCTCTGTCTTGGGTGGGTGGTGGGTGGGAGAGCTGGTCAACTCCTCACTGCTTGGCTTTTGAGATTACTTACAACTTTTCAAAGGCTGCTACAGATGCCCCCGTCACATTAAGGAGGGACTATGCTAGTTCTGGAATCCTGAGATAAATGCATTTCTCTTTGCGGTACTGGCTTGAATTTTTTGGATCTATTTCAAGTGGAGCAGATGACTAATCACCCCCTTCTGCTAGTTGATAATGGGTTGTCTATAAAACCTTGTTTTTGTATGGTTACCTTATTGTGAAGTTCACGTCTTTTGAGAAACATTCACAACTGAAAGGCAAGGAAAATGTCCACTCCAGGGTGTAGTAAAGCTGACAGGGAAAAAGAAAAAAACACTAAATAACTTGGCTCTGTTGTTTTTTAGTTTCCTGAGAGAAAGTGGCCTTGACCCTCATGCATTACTGCTTTTGAGATTGTAACAGCAGATGGTACAAACTGACAGTTGGTGAAGACAACTAAAGGTGTTTATAACATTGCAGGGTTGGGCAGGTGACTTTAAAAACAAAGGATTTCGAAGTGATAAAAAGTGGAGACTGGCAGTAGAGATGGTAATAAAGCCACTAGCTACTTGAGGCAATGTCCTTTTTTATTTTTTTTTCTTTTATTGCATCTGATTGCAAATTAAAGTGGGGGAAAAAAAGATTAACCCCAGGCAGAAAAGAATATTCAGTCCCTGCCTCAGTGGTTTTCAAAACAAAAAACTGTAGTCTTTGATTTTTAGATTTGATTTTTTTTTTCTTTTGCCTGCTGGTTGCCATACAAAGAGATATAGCTCAATAAAATGAAAGATCCACAGCGCTGTGTTTCATAGCAAGGGCCTGGAGGGATTCTGAGCCAGGTTAATGGATATGATGGTTTTCCCTTCATTGATTTTTAAGATGATTATATTTTATTTATAGGCGAGAAAATAATAGTTAATCTTAGATTTATTGAAAACTTATTGCAAGGCTGCATAAATTGATAACAATAACAGTACATTTAGGGCAACAAAACTAGACTTGTCTTTAATCCCTTAAGTGCTGATGTGCGGGGAATCTATTGACTTGAAATTAAATATGCTCTAACCTACAACTGAATCCAGGTGGAGAAGAGTTACATTTTTCAGGCTACTCTGAAAGATTTCATTACACAAAGCTTTGGTACACCCGAGGTGTTTCTTTTGTAAAAACTATGTAAAAAATCTAGGAGCCGAAAGCTCAGGGATATTGGCATGTTGCTCTCTGGGGGCTTTAAGAACTGACTTCCAAATCAGTCAGTCATTTGTCAGCTAAAAAGCCTACTGGTCAACCATAATTGTGTCCAGAGGTTTGAATCTTAAACCAGGATGTGTGTGTTCTAAGATGCAGAAAAAACTCAAAACATCAGCTTATCATAACTCAGAATTCTATTGCCTCAAAAGGATTCTGTTTTTATATCTTAAATGAATTTGATGCAGGCGGGCTGGGTCCGAGGACCCAGGGGAGGAGCCTGCAGGACCAGTCAAGAGGATCCTTGGCTTCATGCAGGATAGACATCAAAGACGAACCAAAGAAAGTGAAAGCAGAATTTACTGAATAACATGAGTGACCGACAGAATAGCAGAAGCAGTGTCTAGGAGACTTGGAAAGGAAAGGAGAATGAGTGTCACTGCTTGAGGTTAGGGATTTACATTGGAAAGGGGTCTGGGGTATGTGCTCCTTTAGGATTCCAGGGTAGGGTCCGATCAGAGGTGAGTGTCAGGTGAACTATAGATGTTATTCTATAAATCACCAAAGGTAGAGGGTATAGATGCCAGTGTCAGTGGAGGTTTGCTCGAAGCTAATATCCTGGAACAGGTTTGGGATCTGGCTCTTCTTAGATGTTATCAGGTGTTTGGGGCCTAGGACAAAACTCAGAGAATGATGAACTGCTTTTGCTTTCGCCTTGAAGTGGGAACATAGCTTCTTTGGCTTATTCAGAAATGGGGCCTAGTGGAAAAATGGCATAGATGGAGTCTTTCTAAAATGGAGTCCCTTTGGCTCCCCCATCGCAAATTCAGGGAACTTTTGGATTTGGAGCAAATGAATTCCTGTTGGCCAAGCAGGGACAGTAACTTTGCCCAACCGGGATTAGAACACTGGGGCTTTGTCTCTCAAAAAGATTGAGTAATTGTCAATACAGATCTGTGGCTCAGAAATGTCAGCTACAGGCCCTTGATACGCAGTGCTTACCCAAAGTGGGGGAGGAAAACACACTCTCCAGAATTTAATTAGTCAAAGTTTTCTAGATAATTGAATGTTTATGCAGAGAAAGGAGAAGAAATATTTCAAGTGTGCTCTACCGACAGAGAACTTTGACCATTGAGTCACCCAAAATAACAATGTAGCGTTGTTTTACAGTATTTCAAAGTTCACTTTTATTAAAAGTTCCACATTGGGCTTGCTTTGCCAGTGTGTATACTAAATTTGGATCAGTATACAGATTAGCATGACCTTTGTGTAAGGATGAAATGCAAATTCATGAAGTATTTTTCTTTTGCACTTTCAGCCAGAAGTACAACATGTATGTGCAAAAGCTGAAATGGCTTAACATTATGTTACACTTTACACTAAAAATGTATTACTGTGAATGGTCTATAATTAAGCCCAATGAGACATCTAGGGAGTCCATACATGCATCAGTGAGCAGATGCAGTTTACTTATTTATGGAATGTTTCTTTTTGAAAAACTAGTGGTGGACACATTTGGATCACATTTATACAGTTACAAAAATAAAGATTTGATTACGGTCATTCTTCCCAAAAAGTGCCATGTTAACTCATGCTGTAGCTAATATGAATGGTAGAAGTTGACTTTTATCTGTGTTAAAAGATAAACTGAGGGATATTAAAAAATGTAAGTTTATTGGAGCAAAAATTGATTCCGATGGGCCAGCACCGAATTGCAGTGGCTGGGAGTGCTTTGCTGACAGCAGCTAGGGGAAAGACTTGGGGAGAAAAGAGGTGGACGCAAAGCAAGAACATATTTAATTGGTTATAGTTTAGGCATTTGCCTTATTTGGGAAAGCCAGGTTGGCTGTTTGTGACCGGTTGTCCTTAGGTTTTGATTTCTTAAACTTGAGGCATTCTAGGCTTAGGTTTCTGTTTGCTTTAGCAGGCTACTATCAGGGATTAGAACCACCTCAGTCTAATGGCCTCCTTGTTTAGTTAATTTAACACCTGCAAACCTAATGTTCATTTTCAAAGTATGCTATGGTCTTGTTTTCCACAAAATTCGACTTGAATGCTCATTCACTTTTGGTTAAATGCGGTGGCAGTATATGAAAATAACTTCCCACCACAACTGCACATACAAATATCTCAGCAAGAGCAAACCCGCATTCTAAGACGGATGCCAGGAGGCATCCTATGTCAGCATCCAGGATGTCACCAAAGTAACAGGACAGAGAAACAGAAGAGTAATGGGATTAATGAGATTTCCTCTTTTACTTGACTATTCTATGTTTAGTGGATTAATAGATGTTATTTGAAGTTCTGTATTTCAGTGAAAAATGAGACTAGAATAATAATGTGTTAGAAGTTTTATCTCAGGTCCATGAGACTCTATTGGAAGGGAAAAGTTACTTTTTAAAGACATTTTAATAAACGAATAAAATAAATATAAAATTTTACTTATTGACAAAGTCATGTCACATTTTCCTGTTAGGAAAATGGAGAAACTCAAACAAATCTTTAAGCTGTACATGAATTTTAAAACATAGAGACACGATATTTGAGAAATAAAGAAAAGACCAAAAAAGGAATTTGATTTTAGATAAGAAACTGATTTGAAATGAAGCAAGAGACGACCCATACCTTGAAACCCCTCCCCCCTCCACACACATACAATTTCTGCTAATGTTTTTCATTTAACTCCATTCTTCCTGGTCCCATCTTGAATTATCAATAAATTGTCCAGAAAACTGCAAAAAAAAAGCAACTCTGGTAAACATTCTGTCTGAGCCAGGATGATAAAGAACATGAAATTCTCTCTTGAGGAATCCCATTTTCTCAAGATTTGAGGCTCACTTAAAAATATTATATAATTGTAACAATGGTCATGTTTTATCAATGTGTGGTGCTTCTCTGATAAGAAATTCTCCCCTAGATGGTCTAACTTCCTTTTATCTTAAATCTATTTAAATTTCTTCATATAATACTGGGGTGCCTGGGTGGCTCAGTCGTTTAAGCATCTGTCTTCAGCTCAGGTCCTGGGATTCTGGGATCCTGGGTCCTGGGATTGAGCCCCCCATTGGGCTCCCTACTCAGCAAAGAGTCTGCTTGTCCTTCTCCTTCGGTGCCTCCCCCCGCTCATGCACTCTGTTTCTCTCTTCCTTTCTCAAATAAATAAATAAAATCTTTAAAAAAATAAATTTCTTCCTGTAATATGGAATTATAAAAAAGGAGCATTGTGGTAGGTTTTCTTTAACGTAATTTTTTTCTGATGTCAGAAATTATAGAGATTATTGTCAAAAGTTTAAAAAATCTAAGTGAACAAAAAGAAAAGGCCATTACTTGTGAATCTCTAATCTAGAGATAATCTCTGTTAATATATGAACACATGGTTGGAATTACACATATTGCTTAGGTACTTGTTTTTTTAACCATATATAATGAGAATAGTTCTTTTAAACAAAAAAATGTATAGACCATTCTTTTTTTTTTTTTTTTAAAGATTTTATTTATTTGAGACAGAATGAGAGAGAGAGAGCACATGAGAGGGGGGAGGGTCAGAGGGAGAAGCAGACTTCCCGCGGAGCAGGGAGTCTGATGCGGGACTCGATTCTGGGACTCCAGGATCATGACCTGAGCCGAAGGCAGTCGCTTAACCAACTGAGCCACCCAGGTGCCCCTAGACCGTTCTTTCAAACGATTTAAGTATTTTTATTTTTATTTATTTATTTTTAAAGATTTTATTTTTGTGAGTGAGAGAGCACGAGCATGAGTGGGGGGTGGGAGGGGCAGAGGAAGAAGCAGACTCCCCACTGAGTGGGGAGCGTGATGCAGGACTCGATCCCAGGACCCCGGGATCATGACTGGAGCTGAAGGCAGACATTTAACTGACTGAGCCACCCAGGTGCCCTCAAATGATTTCAGTATTTTAAATCACAATATGTCAGAGTGCACATGTTCTTTTTGGCCAAATCATATTTCTGTTAAAATGTGCTGTTTTCCAGTTTTTATTTCCTTATGTTTCTGAAGATGGACCAGAACAATGCGTATTGCATAAGGTTCAACTTATTATTTTTAAGTTTTATTACTGTGATATTGTGGTAAAATAAGAAACATGTATTTTGGTCTTCATCCCATGCTCTTGGCCAGAGCTTCTAAAATCTTTGTAATTTTCTTTTTTCTAAAGATTTATTTACTTATTTTGAGGGGGCAAATGGAGAGGGAGAGAGAATCTTAAGCAGACTCCACCCTGAGCATGGAGTCTGACGCGCGGTTCGTGGGGTTTGATCTCACGACCCTGAGATCACAACGTGAGCCAAAACCAAGAGTTGGAAGCTTAACCGACTACACTACCCAGGTGCCCCAAATCTTTATAATTTTCTAAGGGATAAGAACAATAGGAACATGTTTTGTTTTAACATTTGTCCCTGGCAACAGATGCAGTTTGGAACATAAAACTGAAAGGGGCCTCTTTTGTTATTCATAACAAGCCCCTTTCCACGGAACCTGACTTTATGTTTTAAAGTGACTTTTGGAAATACCCTAGGGATGGGGAGCTCCTTGCCAGGGGAACCACCCATGTGATTAGAGGGTTGGAACTTTAAGCCTCCATCCACACCTCCAGGAAGGGGAGAGGAGCTGGAGGTTGAGTGGATTACCAATAGCCAGTGATTTAATCAGTCGTGCCTATGTAATGAAGTCTCCATAAAAACCCTAACTAAAGAGGTTGGGAGAGCTTTTGGGTTAGTGAGCACACTGAGGTTCTGGGAGGGTGGTGTGCCTGCCCAGAGAGGACATGCGAGCTCTGTGCCCCTTCCCACATATCCTGCCCTACGCATAGCTTCCATTTGGCTGTTCTGGAATTATATTCTTTATAATAAATCAGTAGTAGTGATTGAAGTGCTTTCCTGAATTCTGTGGGCCATTCTACCAAATTATCAAACCCAAGGAGGGGGTCAGGGGAATACCCAGTCTAGAGCTGGTTGTCAGAAATACAGGTGATAACTTGGGACTTGTGATTGTCATCTGAGGTAAGGGGAGATCTTGTGGAACTGAGCTCTTACTGGTAGGTCTGTGAGACTACGTTTATTAAAATTACTGTGAGTGGTTAGTGTCAGGATGTTTTAATAGGAGGGGACAAAAAACCTCTTATGTTTGGTGACAGATGTGTTGTGAGTAGGGAGACTAGCTTTTTAATTCCTGCTCTTGGTATCTTATCTCAGCTTCCCCCGGCAACTTTTCCAATCTGGTATGTATTTTGTATACTAAATAGATTTAATAAAATTTGTTTGTGAGTAAATGTTATGAAGATATGTGACCACAGTAATAATTACAGCTCTCAGAAGCCTCATTTTAACTCTAAGTTGACATAAGACATTAATATTTCAAGGAGAATAAAAGTACTAAAAGTCTGGTCTAATAATTTATGAATTTCTTGACAAAATACAATTCTTTTTTTGATCCTTATTTATCTAAATAATACCCCTTCATTGTTTTAGATAATCAAGAATTATAATTATGAAAATCATCATTAGCACTCAAGACAATCAAATGAAAAACTTAGGATTTCTAAGAGTACATTAAATTATATGAAACTGCTTGCCTATATGCCAGAAATAACCACTTAGAAACCATAATGGAAAATATTTCAACTTGTAATGACATCAATTATATAAAATGCATGAGAATAACCTTAACAAGGTAACCTATGATTGGTTTCTGTCTGAGAAAATTCTGATTTTACTCCCTACAGACCTCAAAGCAGGACTCAGCAAGTGTTCATATTCTCTCCATAAATATACTCTCCAAAATATTTTGGAACTCTGTAGAATTTACTAAAAATATCATTGACTTTTGGGAGGAGGGTTTACATGGCTTTTCCCACAATACCATTCTTCTTTAGAATGTCTTCTGTCTCTTGCCCCTTTTTTGGTATATTAATAATTAAATCAGGGGAGGTCTTCTTTTGACCTTTCCCGCATGCAACCTTTAATCTTGGAAACTAATAGGGCATGCAAGTGGTTAAAGACATTTATATATGAAGTGCTCATTGAAACAGTAGAAGAAGCATTGTTTTTAATATATAAGTGGAAAATGATATAAACTGATAAACATACTCAGGAAGTCCAAAGCTAATAAGCTTATGAAAAAAATTAAAAGTTAAAAAAGAATTTCAAATAATAAAATAAGCACATCATTTCACTTAATAAATTGGCAAACATTCAAGGGAAAAGATGAACGTGCTCATTAAGTTTTTGCGAGGTGTCACTCACATCCTGGTGGGAGTTGAAGTTGTTGGTATTCCAACAAGCAATTTGGCAATATTATAAAAAATCTAAAATGTAGCCAATTTCCTTGACTTAGTTCAGAATCTCATGTTTCACATGAAATGTCCTCTGAACCTCCTTGACAACAGTTTAAATCTTACCATACAAGACAATGTTATCTTTTTAAGAAACCTATCTCATTCGCCAGACCCTTTGGTGAGTCAGAATCACCTAGTTAATGACATTGCTGTTCCTTATGCAGAGACAAGCAAGACCATTCACAGACCACTAGTACTAGATACTACTCATTGAATAATGATTCTATTTTAATATATTTTCTAAGGGTTTCTCCTGTTTTATCTGTTAATACTCATAACAACCCAGTGAGAGTAGGTATGGTGTTTATCCCCATTTCACAGAGAGGCACAAAATAATTAACTAATTTCTCAAGGTCATGCAGGCATTTGGACACCAGAGTCTGAGTTTTAACCTCGATGCTGTATTGTCTATAAAAGGATGCCCAGGCTTTGCCTCATCTATCACTTTTCCAAGCATTCTACTCTTCAACTACACTAACTTTCTTTACATTCCCTAAGTGCAACTGGTTCCTTGATCACTTTGGGACATATGTTAATTTTTCTACCAAGGATTCTTGCACTTAGCCAACTTCTCCTAAAACGTGACACTGAAAAGTCAGCACTAACATACTCATCATGTCATATTGTTAATGATGTTTTTGTTAGTGACGGTGGAGACTTTTCATTGCCTACCCAATATCCATTTTCTTCTTTTTAATAAAAAGATTCTCAGGTTTCCTTGGAGCTAGGTGTGGCCCTGTTTCAAATAGTAGTTGTTGTAGAGGGTAGAGAGGAAAGTTCCTTAAATAGGGAGGGGGATGATCTTGCTGCCAGTATTTCCTTCTTGCTAGAGCTCCAACATCTAGATTGTGATCTTGAGGATTAAGGATAGTAAAGGGAAAAGATCAAAAAAACCCGAGTCCCTGGTAACTTCAGAAACCACTATACCATCTTTGGGCTATTCACTCAGTTCAGGTACATCTCTGTTATTAGTAGCTGAATTCAATTCCTTACTGGTATATGTGTCAAGGATAGTTTTAAAAAACAAAATTCAGTCAAGTAAATTTGAAGATCTGATTGGCTTTATTAAGTGATTTGTGATTTAGGCAGCATCCCATCTAGCAAGAAGAGGAAACCTGTAGGGAGCTGTACAAAATGCAAGGTTTTACAGGAAGGAAGGTGAGGCAAGGAAGTGATTAGCAAAAGAGAAAAAAAGACAGGGGCTCTTAATATACAGATGACCTCATCTTCCTTTGGGGGATAGAGAAGGCCCATGTAACAGATTACCTCATTGGTGCTGAGCAGAAAATTCCTGACTGACCAGTTAAGACTGTTAAGGAAGGTTGAAATTGAAAGTAGCATGGGTATTAAGTCCAGATTTGGTGACTTGGCTTAAGTGATGCCATTTTGGGCCTGTGGTTTTCTTTTTTTTAACAATAGAAACTGAATTTTACCTTTTTTCTTGTATATCTAGTGTTTATACCTCAATCCCTAACATATAGTAGATATGCCTGCAAATGCTTGTTCAATATGTGGAATTTTTTGCATCAGGAAAATGTAAGTACTATTATCATAAAACTCAATGTAAGTAAACACACTGGGGATTTATGACAATTTTTTTCTCTTTAACTGGACCCTGTAATCAAGTTCAAGCAAACCTCTTTATATTAGATATCAGATGTATGCATATACTTTCATTCATTTTTTAATTCATTTTATAATCCATTTTTTACCGGATTTCTGGTGCTTGGGGTAAAATGAAAAATTGGGACAATGCTGCATCTGATTTAGGGTGAGGATGTCTTTACATTTGAACATAATGTTGAAAGTGGGATTTATCCCTGAGTTATCTTGATAATTACCTTAGCAGTCTACTCTCAGAGAACTTATTTTGAATTTGGATATGCTCTTGCTTTTTTGACTATATGCTGCTTCTGGGGAAGGACTGTGTTAGCACTGAACAAAACTCTTAATATTTAATTGATGGCACCAAGTTGTTTCCTTTGTTATGTTGTTTACAGAATACAAGAAGAAAACATGAGGTTATATATTGCCCAAGTCAGGCGCACAGATAATTGATTTGGAGGGCAATAAGAGATTAGGCAAATGAAAAAGGATGCTATTTTATTTTTTTTTATTTTTTTTTTAAAGATTTTATTTATTTATTTGAGAGAGAGAGAATGAGAGACAGAGAGCATGAGAGGGAGGAGGGTCAGAGGGAGAAGCAGACTCCCTGCCGAGCAGGGAGCCCGATGTGGGACTC